>NC_092528.1:29810000-30145000 GCF_037038585.1 Patagioenas fasciata | reverse complement strand
TGGTAACATAAGGTACCAGAAATATAGAGCAGTGGTAAGAGATATAATAAATGGAAATCCATATTAACAACCTGGTTATTTTGAAAGCCATGAAGAGCATTGCCGCCTTCCCTACCTTTTCTTTTGGATGAGCTCTTACCCCATAATGCTCAAAAGCATCGTTTTATTTTCAATTCAGCTCCAAGATTTGAATCTGAGTAATTTTGGAGAGGTACGTTATGAAATACGTGAATTTATAGAATAATGACCAGGCGAAGATGTTGATGCAAAAGTCTCTGTTGTGTCAACTCTTCTCTTGATCAGTGATTGTCACCGTATTTCCATGAAAATATCACAGATGATATTCAGGACCGCTCATAAATAAATGGGTGGATGGCAATTTTTTAGCCTTTAGGATGCATCTGGATCCAGCGTTATTTGTATTTTCTCTCTTATTAAAGAAGTCACGCGGAGTTTATGGCTGCGTGAGCTTAACATTTTCAGTCATTTTTCGTTTTTAAAAGACCTGAATTTGCTGATTTTCTTAAACGTTATTGACAAGCCTGTGTTTCTGGCGGGTAGTTAATCCATTTCTGTACCCCCTTTTCCTTGCTATTTCCTCCAGAATTTCCCCCGAAATGAACACATTGTGTTTTCCGGAGCTCTGGCTGCAGCAATACGCAAAGCGACTGGAATGCCGCATTTCAATCACCGACACGTGGCTCTTTGCCACAGACCTTGCCTCCTGCTTTGGTTGAGTTCCAACGAGCCATCGTTACTTATTTCTCCAATTTTCATTTGGTAATAGTTTAAATTAAGCCGCGCTTTTCCTGCCCACCTGGTGGTTCTTGGGAAACGCGCGTCTCTCTGGGCAGAAAAGCCAAGTTAAGTGGGGTGTACGTAAGAATTCGTCATTAAAGTTAACAAATCCAAAGGCTTTAATGACCATTTATGTCCTGGATGATGGAGGGAAAAGGATTTTCTGAATCTTATGCTGGCGAGATGCGGCGCACGTCAGAGCGTCTGCTCTGTTTAGGGACGACCTAATGTGTTTTCCCCTTTGATCTCAATTTTGTATGAAAATTCAGTTGGGCGAAAAACACGTGATGCAAACATTTTTGTATTCTAACAGCAAATTCCGATGTTCCATTCAATCGTCGAGCGGCTTTAGGGCTGTGACTTTATAGTCACGCCAACAATTTTGTCTTTGTGGGTGCTGGATTCACCAGAATTGCCCATATCGTTCCCCTTTTGCCGGCTTTCCTGCCCAATTCGGGTAACTCCGCAGTCCCGGAGGAGTTTTGCAGCCCTTCCCATCAAGGTACAGCCTGATTATCTCTCTAGTTATCTGCACATTTCCCTTCATCATTAGGCACATTCTCTCTGTGGCCTTTACATACATTAAAGGGGAAAGCGGCTTTTCCAACTCCTGTTTTTTCGGATGATAACTGCCCTTTCCTAGTTGCTACATTGCTGGTTTGTCCATCTGTTTGATGGACAGATATCGCTATTATTCCATGCTTTGCTTGATTTTTCTCCACTTAGAATTCATGGCGCTCTGATAATTCTATAGGGCTGACAATATTTTGTTAGGCTCCGTTCTATTTCAACGCTGTAATGGGACATTTCAGTCATTTGCATTAAGCTGTAACTCCTGTGTGCTGATGGGAGATCCATAAAAGGTATAAAATTCATAGGGAATGGAATATGAACAGTTTCATGAGCTTAAAATGTTTTCTGTTCCCGTTCGGGCTGGTTTTTAATGGAAGAAAATCGCAGGAGTTTTGCAATTAAGAGAATATTTCTGCTTATTAGTATCTGTAGCTCTCTGCTGTGCTGCTTGGAGGCTGCAAACAGCCCGACAATTCCTTAGATTGCTTCTTTTTCTGTTTTCTTTCCCCAATTTCATCCTCTATTGTAGTTATAATGTAAACCCCTCAATGTAATATAATTCTTATCTGTTTCATTGTTAGCAGCTGAACGTTTTCATCCAGTACATCAACTGCATAGTAGGAAAAGCAACTTCTCCTCTCCCCATTGCGTATAATAGAGAAATCGCTCTGGGCAGGGAGCAAAGTGGGAGAATCTGGCTCGTTTGTGATGCAAACAAAGATGTTTTCCCGATTTATGCACTCCCGGTTTGTCAGATATTCGGGTTTTTCGGAGCGGGTGATCTGAGCGCTGCTGATGGACTGGATCGCAGAATTAGATTGGATTGCGTCGCACACCGAATTAGACAGAAATAGCATTTTAACATGCAGTCATTTCAGCTGCTTTACGGCTGAAAACGTAGGGGTTTAATTCAAATAACGCTGGATACACCTATTACATGTCTATGTTATTAATTCATATTAATGGGATTTTTTTTAATGTGAAAAAATGTTCCGCTGTCAGTTTTGAATTTGCCACCCTCAAATTCAGTCCGTTTGCTCTGAAAGAAAAAGGCGATGATGATGAGTTCGCAGTCTCCACGGTGTGATCTTTGGGGTTCTTTTCTTTTATTTCTTTATTTGTTACTATAGTGTGTTTCTGTGAGGTATTCTCTAAGACAAACCAGTTCTTTATTTTCATTTTCTTTGGTAATTATTGTATTTTTTTAAACTCTCCTAATGAAGAATAAATGACTGAAAAGGAATCCCCCCATTCCTGTGCTAAACAAACAGGTCTCACAATCTTTTCCATCATTCGCTCCAAGTCAGTTCAAAGCTGGCTGGGCTGAGGGTTCTGGGCTCTTTTCCTTTGGGATAGTTCCACTAGAATTGGGGTGTCCAGTATTGCAGGTGAAGGAGACCACTGTCTTATACAAGATATTAAAAGGAAATGATCTGTCTATCCCCTTTATTTCATTTTGGTCCTTTCTTCCGTGTCTTTTCCCAATCCTGCTACCCACCGAGGTCTCTTTTTAGCTGCCCACAGTGCTGCTGAGCTGCTTGTAGATTGGTGGTGTTTGGTGGGTTAACACAATGGTGTTTCCTTTGAGCTCTGCCCGTGTCCGTGTTTAACAGCCGGGCTCCTGGCTCCATCCACAGACCTCCCGTCTCACCCCTGGCCCTGCCATCCCAAGACGGACACAATTCAGGATTTCTGGGTAAGAAAACTGCATTTCCAGGCACCTCCTCAATCACATGAATAGTTCATTAGCTTCTATTTTTCTGTACAATTCCTCTGGTTTTGAGTGAAACGCAAACCCGAGAAGAACGTACAAACGGGATCACTTGCTACAGCCTCTTAGAGTCGAGGTTGCAGGAACGCTGGGGAATTTCACTTGGATTCTCAGCCTTGCCAACATTTCTTTTTCTGGAGTTCATTGCAAACGACGTCTGCTTGAGGTTTCTGAGCCACTTGGGACGAATTCCCAGTCGTTTTGAATCGCCATCTCTTCAGATAACCAGGAAACTTCAGCTTTGTTCTTTCTTTTTCTTGTTAGGCTTTTTCCTCACCTGTTTTCGAGCTCTTTAGGCATTGGGAAAGGTTAGATAAATATCTCTAGGAAAATGATGATAGGTTGGAGTTAAAAGGGGGGGATGGATTTGTGCTCAGCTGCTCTCATCTGCTGCATCCAGCGTTACGCAGAGATCATCTTTTTTGGCTTGGTTTCTGTTTGATGGTATCCTGTAGAATACCATGGTTTTCCAAAGCGTAATTCCAGTGTGTTACCAAACTCCGTTTGACATATGTAAAATTCATTATTAGGGATGCTCGATACGCCTGTTAGGGAATCCTCTCCTGCTTTTGCAGTCGGTTGTTACCTTCATCAGCCGCTACTATCAACACTTAGTACCATTTTCCTTTATACTTTTCTGAATCCTTTTCTTTCCGTGTTAGGCTTAAGACCGTAAGAAAAGCACAAGGGTTTATTTTGCAGCTTGTGCCGGACATCACTCGTGACTCCTACACCAACCATTTCACCAGGTTTGAGTTTCCTGAGGGTCTTTCTGTTATTTCTCAAGCGATAGTAACCTCTGCTCGTCGGGCTCTTCACACTTTGCTCACAGCTTTGAGGGTCTAATAGTGATATTCAGATTAATTCATCTTTGTCCATTTTCTCGGAGCGGAACGTTCTGAAGTAACCCTGGTGACTTTATTATCGTTATTATGTTATTTTTAATCTGCAGTTGTCATAGGGATGGAAAAACCGCAAACCCAAGTGTGGCTTTTCTGAAACTCAGTAAGTTGGGCGAGTTTGCTCTGGATGGAAAACTCTTCTCTCCTTTCTTTAGCGATGCATTTGATATCCCCAAACACGCTGTAATAATAAGTTCATTGCGAGAGGAAGAAATCCAAAGATATTTTCACAAAAACGTCAAGGTTTTTCATGCTGCCACCAAGATTAGTGGTCGTCTCTAATGGTAGCATTGCTATCATAGTTAGAATAATAAACTTAACCCAATAGTTTTGTGTTTGTGGAAGCAGCCAGCAGAATTCAAAACTAAAAACATTAGGCCTCTGTACAGCTAAAATCTTGATTTTTCATTTAAATTTCGTATTTCAATCTGCGGATTAATGTAACATCTTTCGTAATCCGTGCTGATGAAAGGAGCAGCCTGTGAATTCCAGTAGAAATGGGATTGTTTGTCGTCTGCCTCTCTCAATAGGTGAAGACAGCATGTAAAACAAAGGTTTAATAGGTAAATGAAAGGAAATAATCCCCTAAAAAAGAGAAATGGCCTTCTTCTACTCATTTATAGAAAAAACATTTAATACAGATTATATTTTATAGTAATACGGCATCAATCCTGCTGTGACAATGTGTGGTTTAGCACAATGGAATGTGAGATGTCTCCGGTTGAAAGGTTTAGAGGAAAGGTAACTCCCCTGCCCTACACAACATCAGCGGTCGGGACACCCATAACGAAGAGCCTTGCCTAATTACCTCAATTAATACTTGTGTGGCCGATGGGGTGAAGCTGGAAGGGTGCAAACTTAGACCGATTATCAGAAAAAAACCGTTCTAGAAGCAGGATGGGCCTAGAAGAGTTTTCAAAGCCAAAGGACGACACCAGAAATTTCCATCACGTTTTGTTTTTAGTGTGGAGCAGAAACCTCCCAAACTTCTCAGATGCTTACAGGAATAATCAACTTCTGAACTCCATGACAAATGTGGTTTGTGTATAAATTTGACTGTGAAAACGTTTGAGTGGCTTCAAAATGAGAGGGGTGGCAAGCGCATTGGACACAGTGAAACATCACTTGGCGTGATTAGCATAGTGGGTACGCAGCCAACAGTGTGTTCCTCACCCATGAGATGTGAAGAAATACCTTCAGGAGAGGAAAAAATCAGAAGAGATAGCAGAAAAAGTGTGAAAGACTCGCCATATTAATCATATTAAAAGCAGATTTGGAGCGTGCTTGTGCAGTGGGTTGTTGAGGAGGGTTTGGTGTTGGAGGCCGGGGAGAGGAGCCGGAGGTGACCATCAGCCCGCCTGTGGCGTTGGGCTTATATTTTCTGTCAATTCCGAAAATATGGGGTAGTTTCAGCTCACACAAGACAGGACCCATTGGAGTGGGAAGGCTCTGGGTGAGGCGTCGCACCGAGTCCCTCGTGGAGGCGACGGTGCCGCCGTCCGACCGGCCGGTCGGGCCTGGAATGACGAACGTCTATCGTTTCTCTCTTTTCAGACCCCTGCGGAACAAGCTAAGGCTCGACTGCAGCTGGTTCTTGAGGCAGCTGGTAAGTGGTGCTGCTAGCAGTAAAATTACACTGTGCAAATACTTCGATAGTATCAGAAAAATGAAACCTATCAAGCCAGTAACTTTACCCTTTTCTCTCCGGCAAATGCCAAGTCCCTTTCTCCATAGCTCACTTCAGTTTCTGGTTAAGATGAAACTGCTGTGCATCATCATTGGGTTTTAGTAAATCCCTTTGAGGAGATAAACATAAACCATTTGTGTTTGCCGTTGAGAACCAGCAATCAGCCTTTACCTCTTTGTCCTCGTGGTGCGGCTGCTACCGAGACTTGATTCTGCCCTCTCAAATATTTGGGCTTGTTTCTTTATTTTGTAGCACTGAACTGAATTAGTCCATGTATACATTGATTGATTTATTGTAGAGAGTGAGAAGGTCTCCCCCCAGCCCCGTTCCCCAGGTTTTTGGGTTCTTCACCCATCTCCCAATGATGATTTACAAGAGCCGCGCGTGTTTTGAGATGCAGTTAAACTATGAGTGTGAAAACCTTACTGAAGGACTCCACACTGTAGTAGGATTGTGGTAACGATAATAAAGTTATAAATGAATAATGAGCTGTTTATGTAGCATTATGGGATGTTCTTTATGTACCTGCATTTGTCCTCAGTTTATTGAAATGATGATTTAACGCTCTAAAGTGGCCGTCTGAGGTTTGTAATCCTAATTAATTTCTAGATATTATTTTAATGTTTCCCATTAAAACTTTGTCACGCTAAAAGGATAGCTTTCAGTATTTCATATGCATTATAATAAATACATATGTGTCTTTAGTTCAGCTTTCAGCTCTCATATGTGTATATTGAAATGATAAACAGCAATTGCCAAGAAAGACCATTTTCTCTCTTCCCCGTATGGAAACGTTCTGTTTTAAGGAATACCCTCTTCTCACATTGCTGGTATTTGTTTCCAGAATGCTCCTAGCCTTTTGTACCGTGTGGCTTCAAATGCATTCATTGTTCTCCACAACTTTTAATAAATCTTCGGGGCATATAATTATAAAACGGACGTGACAGCGCTGAGCTAACAAAGCACAGTTTGTGTATGCTACTCACATCTATCGCACCTCGTTTTTTAATTTAACACCTGGGAAATGTATAAAAGGTATCTATGGGTTGTATATCATCATGACCTGGCTCCCCAAAATGTCCAAAAGCGTAGAAAAGGTCTGTAACAGTGTTAAATATTCACAATCGAAGGGTGAACCTTCGATTGAAGCTGCAAGCTGTTCGTAACTAACCCAAGAGTTAATCTGTTTGTTCCTCTTACCACCCCAAATACAGCAGGTTCTTTCCTGGCTTTATTTAAGGCTTGGTAATCTATGAGATCATCCCCCTGCCCTCTCCCCGGCTCCTGTATTCAGTCAATTAAATTGAATTTTGATTAAATTGGTGTGAGACGAGTGTTGAAAATGTTACTAATGTTGTTGCAATATATTCTTGTGTGTTTGCCCATTGCAAAATGAACGCTTTTTTCACCTTTAACTGTATGAGGCGGTTACTGAGCAGCTTTTCGGGGAGTTCACAGTCCACAGGTGGATTGTTGGTGCTGTTGTCGCACGATGCTGTGATTGCACTGAATAGAATGGGATTTCCGATCTCATTTCGGAATGATGAACTAAGCTGCTGTTTGCGTACGTGGTGCTCGATATGGGGTCCATCCCAAACTTGGGAATTAACTGCTGGAATATCTGGCTGTACACATTGCAGGGATTGCTCCAATCCCACTAAACGGGGAAAAAACCCTGTTTTATTCAAAATGTGTTATCTGCATTTTAATGGTTGCTGATGACACCGTGATCCTCTATGGCCTGGATGACCAGAACAGTTTCACCTTCTGCTGTGGCTCCAAATGACCGGCGAGTGTTGGCGAGACCTTTGGGAAGCTCCGTTCCCTTTCCCTGCCATTTCCACACCCTTAATATCCCATCTCCCACAATAACCTCACATCTCTTAGATTGCCTGTATTCATATATTGCTCATGTAATGGGACAGATGTTAATACCGGTGCTTTTGGTAAGAGCAGGCTGGCTTTAAATTCAAGCTTGTGGTCGGTTTTGAAGTTTGCCAACGGCCTTTCCCCGTGGTGCATTTGTCTGTTACTTGAGTTTATCATTTGCCATAGCTTCATGATATTTTAAATTTAGATTTTCTTTTACTCTCCCAATTTCCCTTTTGCTTGGCCCCCTGAAATGCTCTGGATTCCCATGTATCTTTGCCAGTGCTGCTCCTGTGGATCGAAGCAGCGCATTGAAAAAGAGACTGGGACCTAAGTTTGTTGTGCACGAGTGGCAAAATGCAATGTATGTGCTTTGGACATTCATTTTGGGGAAAGAAATTGCCTGTAAGTAATGATAGAACTTTGCAACAAGTCCCTGCTGAACTGGAGAAGTTAATTTTTATCACATTTGGCTGGTATTACTATGTAGCTTTAATGACTTATAATTAAACGTAGATAAGGGATGGTGGCAGGTCTGGGAATACAGCCCCGTCTCCTCTGGCCACCGGAGCTTATTCAGGAGCAATTCTTTGATCAATGTCATTTATCAATATCATTGATAACTCTTTCATATGAAACTGCTCTCAGTACCTGGAACGTATAGAGAATTCAGAGCAAACCGCTTTGATGTCAGGGCTTAAGTTCAGGCGCTTTCTTCAAAGGAACAAATACAGATTTGTACGCCATATATATGATATTATTTTTTTAAGAGACAGCATTCGTGCCGTTGCTTTAGCAAGAGCAGAATGTCTGGGGATATTATATTTTGTTTAAATTTGAAAGCAGCAGTTCCCAACCTTTCTCCAAGCGTGGGCAGCGTCAGTTCAGGAACTGGTTGCGGTGTTTGTGTGCGTTAGGCTGGTGAAACACACGGCTAACCTGGTGAAACACACACCCAACCTGGTGAAACACACACCCAACCTGGTAAAACACACAGCTAACCTGGTGAAACACACAGCTAACCTGGTAAAAGACAGGGCTAACCTGGTACCACAGCTCACCCCGCTCTCCCACCCGGGCCGCAGACAATGGCATTGGCTACAAAGAGCCACTTGCTAAGGGCTGTGATTTCCAAAGAAGTGTAGATACAAAAAGGTTTCGATAGTCCTTGTTTTGCGTTGTTCTTTTTCTGGTGTTCCAGTGCAATATTGACAAGTCAGAGTTTCTTCTCAAGCTGGAGATGTTTGCGTGTATCTTTTCTTATTTATTTTTTCCTGCACACCAACCTATTGCCGTGGAAATTATGTGGCTTTATCCCTGTGGCTTTTTAAGCAAGAGAAAATGGTGTATTGAATAATAATATTACGGATTAACAGAATATAGGTTTGAAAGTATGTCAGCTTTCCAAGTCCGTTCTAATACAGTGGCCATAGTTTAAAAAAGTGAAGGATATGTTATTGTGTTCCCTTTGCTTTCTTCATCACCAGAGACAGTTGATTTTAGGGGAGGTGGATCCACCGGCCAACTCGTCACCTTCAGCAGGAATTGGTGATATTCAGTATCTTGAGAAAACCTGCTTTTAGGATCTAGTGTAGGTAGTGAGTCAGGAAATAACAACTGATTCTCGGAAAGACGTAAGATAGCAAATAGTAAACCAGACTCTTTTTAATTGGCTTTGTTTTTCCTGGTGCGCTTTGGGGATGGGAATCGCGACTTCTGGTGTCTGTTGTGGAGGCCGGTGCAATACAATATTCAGCTGTATTTGGGAGGGGAGGAGGGGAAGACGGCTGTTTTTATATTTAGGTAAGATAACGCCATCTAGAAGTTTTGTCTCCAAGTCCTGTGTTCGCACTGGCTTTGCTACACACTTGGTTAAACTTTGTTCTTTGCTGGTGTAGATTAACGTCAGTATCTTTGTTCTCATTAGGCAGGGCAATACTTGAAGATACCAAAGCCCTCCACTTTAATTTTTAAGGCAACTGATTTTTGATTTATAAAAGCTGTCATTCCATAGAAGTTGTTGGTCTCGGCTATACATTTATATTTGCGATACTCTATTTACTTCCCCTTCTTAATATCGAGATAAAAGTCTTTCTAGCGGCCTCTAACAATATCGCAGCAACTTGCCCCGGTTGAGCAGATGTTAAGCAGGCAATGGTTGAATGTTAATTTAGAGAGGGTGGGATGTTTAAGCCTATGTGAAGTATGTTGCATGTGGGCCTTCCAGACTTAGCTACAATGCTCCGTCCCTTGGGAGAATTTTAAAGCTAAACCTCTTTCTTTTTGTCACTCTATATGGACTCTCTCAAGTCAGTATAAAGCAGATCATCCCTAGGCTAAAGCTCTTCAGCTTTTGTTATTGGGCTCTGTAGGCCTGTAATTAGGCCTCCTGGCAGGCCTTGCAGGCCGCTTAATGGTCATATGGAGTTTCTATGAGGCAGAGCGGCTTTGTGTAAATCCTGCGTCGGGGATGCGTTTATGGGTCACTTCCTACCAGGCCCGGGCTTTGTGCCGCTGCCCCACGGGCTGCCGGGGAGCAGATTCCCTTGACCATCCCGTGCTCCGGCGGAGCCGCACAATCTACCCGCCTAATCCCCAGTGTAAACAGAGGATTTAGCCGAGCTTCTGTCACTTACAGTTGCCAAACCACTTGGGTGTCTGTGATTTCTTTCCCAGACTTCATTACGCGCGGAAGATTCCAGTTAGGTTTTGGCGTTTACTTGCTCGTATCGCCGATTTTTTGAAGGCAAAGGTTCGCCCCGCGTTGGATCCCGCCTTGCTAAAACACATAGGCTTAACAAAAACCTCACATCTTTAACGGCAGTTAATTTGTGCCGTAAATAATTGTACGGCACCTGTGTTTTGTCATAAACATGAAAATATGGCTCAAGATTCCAAAATTTAAAGTATTGATAGGAAACGTGAATGGTTTAAACTATCAATCCTGCTGCCTCTACCAAAGAACTCGGGAAGTTTTGCTGTGATAATAGGCAAAAATTTCTTGCGCTCCCTATAAAGACGATGACAAAAGGCAATTGATCTGGATTTTCAAAGGTCTAGAGTTGAAATAAGTGACTGCTGTATTTTTGGAATCTGCATTTCAATCTCTGGCTGAAAGAGCATTCAAGAATAGGGCGTTTTGTGCAGAGAATCCTTGACAGAGTTTATTTAGGGGAAACTTCAGAACTGAGAACTAATATGACATTAGCAATATGTGGTAAAAACTGCTGAATACAAATCATCAGCATTCAACATTTATCTGATGTGTTTGGCAGCAATTCCGGATATTGGATAGTTAACTCATTATCTTCAAATTACACTATCAGATTGCTCCCTTTAATTTTGCACCGTGCATCTTTATTACATTTTACATATTCCTTAAAGAGAAAATCAGTAAATACAACAAGTACCTTGGCCTGAGCTCTTGTAAAAATGCAAGATACTTATTGCATTATATTTTTTATAAATCTCCCAATTATAGCACATGTTATTGGGGAGAAAAATCCTCATTTGCTCTCAATGCCTGATGAATAAATAGTCAGATATTCTCTGCTTTCTGGTATCGAAATGGCTCATAACAGATGTGGCTGAAAGGACCACATACGTAGACTGTATGATTTTAGTCTGCTGGAACTAATAGGATCACTTGCTACTTCACAGGTTCTTGCTTTTCTTTTACTTTAATAAAAACTGTTTAGTTAAATAGAATGGCCTCTATTTTGCTCTTTTCTAGCTATGCAAAGTAGTAAAGCAGGCAGGTGGCAACAAGTATGAGAAATTTGGGGTTATTGGTGCTTATTTTTGAATGCCCAATTTATAAAAATTCATGGATTTCTGGTTTTGATTCCGGTTTTCTTTGGACTTTGCTGTTTTGTGTTTGTTCCACTGAACACCCGATGGCCTTATGTTGACTTCCTAATTATGCAAACCACGTTAGGAGGGCGGATAACGTGTCGGGATATATACACAAAGGATAATGCATAAAATATTTCACCTGTTTAAAGGAAGTGTAAAAATACCTTTTAAAATAGTGCTTTCCCCAGAAATTGTAGGAGTTTGGATTTAAAACAAGCTTAAAAGTTGCTTTCAGACACAGGATCAGGACCCTGGGGCTCGTTATACCACAGGCTGTGATATAGTGTGTTGTAATTACTGAAGATTAAATTTGTATCGTGCTCTTATACTGAGGACAAGCTGTTAAAATGTTAGAAACAAACAAGTAACGGGGGATTAAGAGAAGTTTTAACTTCATGAAGCTCCCTTTGCAAGGTTGTCCAGAAATCTTTTCATGTTTTCGGAGATAAATCTGAGGAGAAACTCTCATTGCCATTGCTGCTGTGGCTTCAGCTGCAAGCATTAATTGCTTATAGGCCGAGAAATTGCCATTTCTCTGTTTTCTACCTTGTAATTGTTCGTTTCAGTTCTCTTTCCATGTTAAGTGTTCGGTTTATGGCAGAGGTTTGGTCAGGACGAGAAGGTTTTGCTGCTTGGCCTCTGGATTCCTGGTGTAAGTGATACAGATAACGGAGGATGAGACAAGAAGTTGAGAGGGAAACAAAGAGGAGGTTGGGTGAAGGAAGAATAATTGTTCTGAATATATACACATGAGCACAGCCATCGCAATACACCCTGGCGATAGCATTTCTCCAATCCTAAGGTAGTTATTATATCTATTTATTTGCACATGTTAGCGTTCAGGATTGATCGGTATCGGATGGGCAAGCACAGGCGTGGGTGTCGTGTTGGGCACCGATCAAGGTTTGGGCCGGCAATGGTGACCAAGAGTTTGGTGAAATGTGGTTTGAACTGAACAGGTTGTTCATCGCTGGTTAACGCAGGAGATAAATAACAGCGTGAAACAGTAGCGTGTTCCATTTGCATAGCATATCCACCTCTTGTAGGTCCTTCTTGAAGGTGGAAGATTTTACTCTGTTCTTGAAAACCAGCTAATTTAGGAAACTCGTCTCATTATGGAGTTAGTGAGCTCAGTTTCTAGGTCAACGGCTGATTCCCACTTAGCAGATTTTTATGTCAAAAACCATTTAGTTGCTGACGTTGGCAGAGTGAATACTATTGGTCAAACTCCGAGCAATAGAAGAATTATTTGGTTTTAAATCAAGAAAACGTACTTTGGAATAAATTTATGGTAGCTAATTTTTATATTTAGTGTTTTGAGAGAACTGCGGGTACTTCAAGACTGAATTTTGGGAAGATGCAGACGGGATTTGAACTCGGCCGGGCGCTCTGTGCCATTGAGCTTCATGCCGGGCAGCTCGTGGAGCTGGATGTTAATACATTTCTTCACACCTTACGTGCACCCAACTGGTTGGCAAAGCCACACAATCTCATTAGGGTACTAACCCAGTAATACTTTCTAAATGCAAAGCGGTGACTCTGTACAAAAGTCATTACGCCAAGTAATTATTTTTTAACGTATTACCGGTCCTGTCCTTACAGAGTGTGTGATTCGGGAGCGCAGCTCTTTGCGGCATTGGTGAGCGAACTAAAAGCGTGATTCGTCAATAATTACCTCAGTAATTAATTCCATTTAATTTTCATGATTGCTGAAAAAATAGAGAATTTTAATTAAACAAATTTGGGTAGAGAAGAAAATGTGTTTGAAACAAAGTAATTTCCTTTTGCTATTTATGATAGCATTGAATTGGTATCCAAAAGCCTTCACTTAGTGAACCTCCTTTAGATTCTTACAAGTCATTTTTAAATATGCTTTGAACCATTTTTGTATTATTTTCTGGTTTAAGAAGGGCATGGGTAGTTGATAATGTAGCGATGCTATCACATAAACCAGGCTACAAGCAGACTTTACAGCAACTTTATTAGTTAATGAACATTAATTGCCTTTAGAAATAACCTAAAGCTTTTAGAATTTGTTGGTTTTTTTTGTTAGATTTTAATGTGAGACCTGTTTTTGTGGTACCAAGAAACAAAAGTATCTCAGGCTTCCATTATAACTAATGGGTTGCCCGTAATATTGTACCATATGGTATACATGATTTTGATGCAAATATGTGCGCTAATTATGTGCAGATGAATCTTTCAGTCCTGCTATTGATCTTCAGTCAAAGACAATTTTTCAGTTAGCTTAAGTTTTATATCAATTCATATTTAGCAACTTTGCCCAGTAATTTAATTATACACCGTTTTGGCTGCAGGAACCATATGTGGTTGTGCGGCCGGTTTCTGCTGAAGCGCCTTTGGGGAAACGTTACATCTTAATATTGACAGCAAAATATTAGTTTCTCCTATTTTACGGCAGTGTACCCTGCAAATCTTTGGATGTGAACCACCCTTCGGTTTGGGTTTCCTACGAGTGAAACTGGAGCCCGTTTGGCTGGATTTTTTTAGTGTGAATGCCCAGAAAAGGGCTTTAAAGTGCTGGGTCTGCTCGGCGGCTCCGGCTGGTGGGCACCGATGACGTGTTTCAATGGTTAGGGCCTCTCTATCTAATTTCCAGATGTGAAGCGTGCCAGCATCGCTCCCCGAAGGGAGAAATAAGAAAGAAATAAGAAATAAAATGCCGTTGCTTCTTCTCGTCATTGCAACGGTGTCACCTGGAGTATTGTGTTCAGTTCTGGGCCCCTCAGCTCAGGAAAGAGATTGAAGTGCTGGAGCGGGTCCAGAGAAGAGCAACAAGACTGGGGAAGGGACTTGAACACAAGCCCTATGGGGAGAGGCTGAGGGAGCTGGGCTTGTTCAGTCTGGAGCAGAGGAGGCTTAGAGGTGAGCTCAGCACTCTCTAGAACGACCTGAAGGGCAGTTCTAGCCAGGGGGGATTGGGCTCTTCTCCCAGGCACTCAGCAATAGGACAAGGGGGCAGGGGCTTCAACTCTGCCAGGGGAAACTGAGGCTGGAGATGGGAAAGCAATTCTGTGCAGAGAGAGTGGTCAGCATTGGAATGGCTGCCCAGGGAGGTGCTGGACTCACCGGCCATGGAGGTTTGTAAACTGAGATTGGCCATGGCCCTTAGTGCCATGATCTGGTGAACGGACTGGAGTTGGACCAAGGGTTGGACTGGTTGATCTCTGAGGGCTTTTCCAACCCAGTCCATTCTGGGATTCTGTGTGTGTGATTCTCTTGTGTGGAGGTAATTATAGATCTTGCTCACACCCCAGCTGATAGGCATTGCCAAGGCACCTGTAATTAATAGATAAAGATTAATCCTGCCCATCTCTCAGAGGGTTTTAGATCACAGCGCCCTTCTGAGGCACAGCGGTGGTTTCAGTGACTTGCCAATGGTCACAGGTCACCTGTGTCCAAGACCTTGGTCCCGTGTGTGCCCACGTCATCCGCATTTCCTCCTGAGCTCCAGGCTGAGATTAGAAGTTGTAATTAGCCATTAGTGCCCTATTTGCTGTTCTTTTTCATCTGGGAGGGAACATTGCTCTGGATTCAGTGCAGCCACCCAGCACCTGGAGATCCTGCTCCGTGCCTACGTGATCTTGGTGTAAATCAAATATAATAATTTTTTCGCTTAAAGCAAGAATAGTATTTAATGTGGGTAATAGAATTCTTGTTTTACAGTTATCGAAAGCAAATTTATCACGACTTTATTAAATATGGAGGACTAAGTGTGCCATTTTCTCCAAGCGGTTTCGTTTGCTCGTGTTCTCTTTGTTGACCCAAATGAACGAAATTAGAACAAACAATCTCCGAGTCATTTGTAATCAAGAGCTGATTAATGGAGTTTGGTTTCATAGCCATTATTCATTCAAGAACACCTGATATCTTTCCCATAAACAAATTGTGTTTGTCCAAATTAAGAAATTAAATGAAGCATTTGATGAGTTTATGATTGACCCTTCTAACTCGGAGCCCATTACTCAATGTCGTTATCACACCAAACTGTGTGACTAATGTGCTGTCGGACGAGGCGCGTGGATTTATGATGATTTCTGATTAATGCGCGCTGCAAGCCAAGCCCCTCGATTGTAATAATTCCTTGATTTTCATTTTAGCGGTCGCAGAAGATTCTCATCTGTGATGAAATGCATCGGTGTCCCATTAGATTTAGAGATGATTAGGAGGTGTCGACTGAATAAATCTTAAAATATAGTAATGGATGGTTTGCAAAGATTCTTTTTCGTCCTGCCCCGCAGTGCTGCAGTTGTGTGGCCTTTTTATCGGGGTTTATATTGCGTTCTGAGCAGTGGTTTGTCTCAATGTACGCCTGTTTTTACGTGTTCTCGAGATCTCACGCTTTAGGAACCTCACTCGGGCAGGGAAGAAGCTGGAAAGGCTTGGGGAGAACTCCCCTTCCTCACGGCGCTCGTGCCCGGTCTCCTCAAGCCCTGCAGCGCGTTCAGCTCCCTTTTTGGTTCTGGCATCCAAGGGAATTCAGCTCCAGCCGTTTGCTTATGTCCCCACTCATCTTTCTTTCAGAAGCCAACAGCTTGGGCAAACTCAGGCATCATTTCATGGGGACATGTTGCATCCCAGGTGCTTTCACAAGTGTTGGGGGCCGTGGAGCTCCTGCAAGAGAAGATCCCCACGTGTTTTACATGGACAAACATCTGTCCTTGGCCCAGTCTTCAGAAACAGTTCACGTAGATAATTTACCTCCCTCCTCAAGGCAAAGGAGACTATACAAAAAGCCCAGAAAAATGGACTGACGCACACCTAAGCGTGTAAAATGTTAGCAGCCGCTTCAGTGAAGTTGCAATAAAAAGGTTCTAATAGTCAAATAATCCTAATGGGATGTTGTGCTGTCATCATCCTACAATATATTAAGATGGTATTTATTATAGAAGCGCAATTATTCCTTGTGGGTGTCAGTCGAATTATTTTCTGTGAAACACAAATTTCCCCAGAATCGTTGTTTTCTCGGTGAGTAAACCTGCGGTACTGCAGTTCATGTGTCTTCGTTCCTTTCCTGCCCGCTTCTCCATAACTCTGCCTTTATCAAAGCTATCATCACCCTTTCAAAACCGGTCCTATTAGATCTGCTGAAGCTGGTGGAGCATCCCCGGCTCCTGAAGCACACCTGACACACTGTTGTCTTGCTTTTAATGCCTGGCTAAGGAAATCTCTCAAACTCAGGGGAAGTTATGGAGATATGTTACGAAAGAGAGTTATGGATGATGGTTGGAACCGATGACATCTAGCAGACCTCTGACTGACCAGCTGAAGACCTCAGCAATGACGTTGGAAAGTGTTTCGGTAAGGGAATATATTTTTTTGCCTTTAGCTGTAAATATGAAGTTGGGAATAGCCCAAGCTCCTTTGCCTTGGCAGTGCCTTCAGTATTTGTCACCAGCTGCATAGATGAGGTTCTTAGGGACGTGGGTTAGTGCCAGACTTAGGTTGTGGTTGGACTCAATGATCTTAAGGGTCTCTTCCAACCAAAATGATTCGATGATGCTGTGTCTCAATTTGAAATACCTTGTCCAGATGTTGGATCTTGAGTTGAAATGGTGCTTTGCACATTCCAGCCTGGTGATTGTACCCAGGCAGCGGGTCACACCTGCTGACATTTTTGTCCCTGTTGATGGGACTTGTATGCAAGAACAAGCCAAAGGGTGGTTTGCGGTTCTGCTCTGAGCTCAGTCTGTGACAGGATCTACGTTTAAGCCTGTCCTGTGGCACTGAGCTCCGTTCGGCCGCTCCAGCGCGGCACAAGATGCCAGTTGCTGCTGTTCTTGCTTTCTCCAGCGCCTCCAATCTCAGCACAACTGTTTGAAGTTGCTGTGGCCATCGACCAACCCCCACGTGCTGCTTTTTGTCTGTAGTGGCCACATTGGGGACAAACTTGCTCCTCAGTTTTTCTTGTTCACCAGCGTTGTGCTGGCGGATGGAGGGACACGGTGGCTCCAATAGTTCTGCTGTTAGAACCATTTGAGGAGCCATAACGTTGGAACTAGGGAGTTTTTGTGGGTTTTTCCCACCACTTCCTCATTGATTTTTGAATTTGCATCTAGTTTTTCATGATCACAAGCATCTTTCTTTGTAGCTATTGCTGAAGGACAGAGTTCGCGTTGTGTCACTTCATTCAAACAATTTATAAAGTATGAAAATGAAAAATTAAACATATGCTTTCTTAACATACGCATTAAATAGATGTATTTTATAAAACGCCTTTAGGCTTTAACATACATTCTGAAAACCCCATTGTAGACCATGTTTCAAGTTAGACCAGAAATGCGACTCTTTCCATATTCACATCAATGAGTATCGAGAGCAGCAGATTTACCCGAGGTGATCTGGTTTATTTAAAAGCTGATGGAACAAGCTTATTCCTGCCATTTCTAGTGGCAATAAATGTCCTTTTCTGAACGAAGCCGCGGTGTTTCTGCGTTGCCGGCACCAATTCGTTGCCATCGGGGCTCTCTCGGTGGCCCGGGCGGCTGCACCTCGTCTGTGCCTTCAAGCCGCCCGTTATTGGCGGTTTATTCCCAGTAAGAGCTGATAAACCGAGCCGTGCTCCCCGGCAGATAAATTCACAGCATTCAGCTGTTTGGAGGTGATTATGCAGGGCTGCAACAAAATAAAGCCTAAAGCATCATATTAGCGGTGCCGTTTGTATGGGTGCTAATACACTTTGAATAAACCCCTCAATTACTAAGCACTTTTGAGTCCTGACAAGACAGTCCCATGACATTAATGGTGTCTTTATAACCTTTTTAACTTCTTGTTTCTCTGACAGAGCACTACAATAACAGCCATGGGTTTGCCCGTGGCAAGCAAAACCTCATTTTGAGAGGATAATAAGTATTTACTATTTAGATAGCTGGCAATAAAATTTCTCTGAATGAGATTTTACTGAGAAAATACAAACTGATTCAATTACTTTCTTTAATGGACTGGTGAAGCATGTAATAATAGTTTGTTGAAGCAGCAAGTCTCGTGTTTAGCGCTTGTGTGTGTGTGAAAATAGAAGCCGATTGTTATTTCCAAGTAGAAATTTTTGTAGGCCGGGCTTTCTGTGCAAGTCACAAGATATTTTCTCATCTTAAAGTGGGTCAGAATCTCCAACGTTGACAGCCAGGATTACAGTTGCAAAGAGTGTTGGGGACCCCTAAATATCCTTACAGAGAATCAGTATCATCTGGCACTAGAATACGTGCAGAAAGACGTGGAATGTGGTGTCTTGTATCTTAAAAATGGGTGTTTCTTGGAAAACCGCGTAGCGTGTGCTGCTTCTCACACCACGTTTGGTAGAACAGAAGTGCTTGGGGAGCTGGGTGTGTTCCAGGCTCTTCACAGGTGATGTGGGATATTTATGAGATGAAGAAAATAGTCCCTTTGAGACTGTGTACCAGAATACGTTGAGTTATTGAAAATATTTGGCTTTATTGTATTTCGGAACAAATAACATCCTGTTGAATAAAGGCAGAAAAAGGAACCACGGAAAGATGATACCGCAAGCAGGCGATGCCGACCCTGCAAAGTGAGGGAGATGTGTGCTGGGAAAACGGACTTAAAACACCTCCATTTTAACTAAAATGAGATGCCTGACTGTGGGTATTAAATAGGGAAGATCATCCCAATTTATGGTTTTTAAGTCTGTGTCAATGACGGTTTCTCAAGTGATGAGAACCAAGAAGCTCAGTACAAAGTCTGGAAATGCATAGCCATGCGGGTATAGAGTAAACCACCAATTTCCCCATTTTCATTGCCAGTTAGAGAATTCCATATTGTCGCTATGATAACGTTTATCGAAATGGGATCCAGAGTATCATGCTCTTCTGTTTAATATTTCTGAATATGCATAGCCTGCAAACACCAACTTACCGGAGTTGGTTGTCTGGGAAACCTCTGGCTCTGATGTGGCTTTTTCCACCCCCCCAGCATTTTCTAATTCCAGAAAATCTGTTTTCTTGTCCTTGGGAAACACCAGGGATACCACCTAACGTTATTAGTACAGCACTAGAAGAGAGAAGAGAATATTTACTTTCCTTTGTATGGAGCTGCCGTGATGTACAAATTCATAACCTACGCTGTATTTGATTAAAAACAAACAAAACCCCCAAACAAACAAAAAACCCACAAATCCAACCAACCAAAACCCAAAACCGCACTAAAACCCCCAAACTTTTGCTTTCCCCAGCCCAATAACTCCCTTGAAATGTGTTTTTATACAGCGTAGCTCATACATTACTGCACAGGCTTATAAATGGCGATCTCCCTTTTTTGGACGTATGGACGGGCTGACTGATGAATGTATTGATTTGCCATCAAATTTAACTTATGCAATAGTTGTGAATCACTGCGCTTGCTTTTGAAAGTGTTAAAAACTCACAGGTTGTTTATGGAACTTGGGAGGGTAGAGGGACAAAGTGGAGAAGATTTTGTGCGGACATGGGCTGGGTCCTGCCCTCGGAGGTTTATTTAAGCCCAGTCTTAGAAAGCCGAGGTGCAACCTTAGGGCTGGTTTTACAGACAGCACCGGTTCCAGCCTGATAAATAGTGTTAATTTTCTTAGCTTAACGACCCCAGTTTGCAGTCGCATTGTCCTTGGGGAATGGGGCTTTGGCCACTGGCACCAACAGCCACAAAAATGAGTCCAACGTGCTCACAGTTTAACACAAAACTCTAAAGAATGACTTGGAATTACGAGAGATGTGCAGAGCTTTTTGTATCCTCCAGTCAATGTAACGTGCTTTACGTTATCAAGGTGTCAGATTTTCTCAATGGCTACAGTATCAGTGTATTTCAACACAAAAATCCCCATCACGACACTTGATGCTTCCCAATGTGTTAGTTTTTAGGGTGTTTAACCACACCTTATGTATTTGGCACGTGCAGGCATTACTTTAAGTATCTCTAGTTTGAATTTTTCTTTCTTAAAATGAGATATTTTAATTATAATTATAATTATGATTATTCCCTTTGGCTGGGGAGCCTGCCCGTCAGGGCAGAGCTTTACACCGAGACAGAGGAACAGATTGAAGCGGTTTCAGGGCTGTAAATCCCCTGGTAAATTGGCCTTTTCAGGGCTGTGCCGAACAACAGGTTGGTGCCATTTGGGCATTAGCGAGGGAACCGCCGGGGGGAATAGGGAATGAATGGAGGGGCCGGGCGGCGCGGGGCCGAGCCCGCTAGAGGAGGCTTGAAAGGACAAAGTTGGGGGATTAATCATCATTTATGATCTGATTTGTGTGTAATTGAGCCTGGTAATAGGAAACATCCACGTTTGCACTGTAAACTTACAAAACCATTCAAAATTAGGCTTTTTATTATGATGTCATGAGTATTTTCTCATTATCTTGTGCATGAAATACATATAGGCTGTATGCAGATATATTTAAACATAAGTCACTAGCTGAAGAAACTTCTTACTTGACATCAAGATAAAGAATTCCTTATGCTTCTACAGTAAGGCTCTTTTTTATTGAAGGGGGACTAAAATCAACCCCCAACTTCACTATTCATTTAAGCTTCTTCAATATGTTTATTAGTCTTGGTTAAAGAAGTGGACGCGCGCTGCTTGTTTGTGGGTTTGGGTTTTAATTTCCTTATTTAGCCGGTAGCAAAGCAGCTAATGTTACTCCATTGAAGGAAAATATTTAAATTCTGTGTGTGCCGGAGCAAGAAATCAATAGTAATTTCAGGAATTATAAAGCTGATGTGAGATTAAAACCATTAAACCGCCCTGTTAGCCTCTCAGCCCCTCCCTCAGAGCTTTTAATTTTCTATTTAGAAGGGGTTTCGGGATCAATATGAAGATCTGTTGCTAATATCGTATTTAATTAGAGTAATCAAACCTGGTGCTCAGAGCTCAGCACCTGCCAGGGGGGCTCCAGAGCCCGGCGAGCAGCTTGGGTCGGGTCCTTTTTGCTTGTCCACGGGCGCTAATGTGGGCAGGGTCCCCACGGGGCGACTCTTTCATGGATTTTGATGGGGTTTGGGGGCGGCGGGCGCTCCCCGAACGCCGCTGATCAATGATTTCCTTTCAGCGCTCCTGTAATTAAAGAGCTCGAGCCGGCTCGCGCCGCGTTGTGTCCACACACCGCTATCGTGGGGATTGGGAGCGGGTCGATGGGCGCGAGGAACACTCGGGGCCTTCATCCTTCTTTTAAACAATGACCCACCAGTGGGTTATTCCCTATTTTTATCATGCGGACTCAAAACCTAGTGTGGTTATTGATCCTGTTAAAGGAGCTGAAATGGAGTACTGTCAGAAAATAGCGATTAATGCAGTGAAATGTATTTTTCAGAGGTATTTGTTACTCTGATTGTAACATACGTATGAATTTTAAAAGTAACCTTAGAATTATATTATTTCAAAAGGAGTTGTGATGAAAGCCTGAAAACAAGCTGTGATTTTTTAAAAATGTGTATAGGTAGACATAATCTAAATATTACATATTATGGGAGCATCGTTTTGGACAATGATGACAACGTGAAGCTGCCTGTGATAGAGGCACAAGAAACATTGTGCACACAGAACGATGTCGGACTCAGGAATAGTCCCGTGTTTATCTCGTGTGACTATTATTTGCCATCCTCTTATCAAGAAAAGAGCTGTTAAAAACAAAAGGTAAGAGTAGGATCTATTCCTCGTATTGTGTCAGGGTATTTAGCAGCCCTAGGTTGTTCAGATGACCCTGTGCTCCACCAGGACATGCACACCCCCTGTAAATCCTCAGGACTTGTCATAAATGTGCATCTCTGCCCTGGGCAGACCCGTCATCAGGATCAAAAACCCAATGTTTTTCCCTTTCTTATAACGGGAGACTGTTCCTAAAAGTGTGACGTGAGATGAGGCTGAGCTAAGAAGCGAGTTTGGATGCTCTATGGTGCATACTGGCAGGCTGTGGATTCCCCCATGATCATCTGCTTGTGCAACTGCATGGAGTTTTAATGTGATTTTTCATCATTCTTTTAAATGTTGTTGTTTGATATATTACATGGAATCTAACTTAGAGTAAGAACTGATGAGCTTGGTCTTTAGCCAAGGCAATCGAGCTGTTGTTTCTAAAATCTGTCGCTGAAGTGGTTTTGAGAGGGGTCGTGGGAACCCGTGTTCTGCAGCCCGCGGCGTCTGCTTGCTGGAGATACCAAAGCGCCAGCTCTGAACGTGCACTTCTCATTCCTTAGGGCCATCGCTTCATCGTGATTTTCTGTGTCACCTTACAGTCTCGAAGCACACGGGTTGAGCTCCTTCCAAAGGAGGTTAATTCACAAATTGGGGTTAATTCACAAGTTATGGTTAATTCACGAGTTTTGGTCCCCGTACTCCGGCCGTTCCCATGGACCAGTTCTCCTCTAACTGGAGCAAAGCCCTTGAAACCTGCACGGGGTGAGCGCAGGGTCTTGGGCACTGTCCTCTACATTATGGATTCACTGGTTTTGTTCCACATTATTTCCCACCATAGGCATGGCCTGAGTCCCATTGGTTTTCACAGAAGGTCACCTCAAGTTTTACCCGCAGTGATTTCTCCGTCCTACCTGAAGCTACGATAAGGCTGCCAAGCAGTGCAATTAAGGAGCGTGAATTAACGCAATCATTAGACCTTCATTTGAAAGAAGAGGTATTATAGAAAGGATATACAGACATCACCTGGGCGGATGTATAAGTTCAGGGCAATGTTCTTCTTGCCGGGACTCGGTGGGGTTGCGCTGATGCAAGTTCAGCAATACGTTCCCACTCCTCATCGTTGTAGTTACGTGCCGTTAAACATTTAGTGAGGTTTTAGTATCTCAAATTATTTACATTTTCGAAGAACGAGGGAACTACAGTGGCAAAGCAGCCTGTGCAGAGCGCTCTGCTGGGGAGAACCCTGCCGGGAAGTGAAATCTAATAAGAGAAAGTTGGTGGGTTCTCTGGAGTTGAATAAGGCTCCTTATTTATTACTTTGTTATGGCTCTATACAAATATATAGATGCACATATGTCTGTGCTAAAATTATGCTGTCCAGACTTATGAGAGCCAGTTGGAATCTCTCAAGGTTGCGGATGATAAGTGTAAATGTATGTGTATATTATCCGGTACGTGCCCTTGGAGGTGACTTTCTCGCTGGCGACAAATCTTGTGTAAATCCTCTCCTACAAGTCAGTTCTTTGTTGGTTTTGAGTCTCTGACTTTTCTATTTTCCCGTTTATTCTTATGATTTTTAATAGAAGCTTTAAAAACAAGCATTTAATTGAAATACATTGATACAATACATAAAACGTTTGATACCCCAAATTCCTTTCTGAATTATTTAAGCAGTGCTGCAGCAAACTGTTTATTGGGTGTGTAGTTTTCGTTTAATGCAGCTATTGAATTCAAACCCACACGGCCTCCGGTGTCATTGCAGGAGTGATCTGCTGTGCATAGCGAAGATAAATTGTGTGTTTTCAGCAGCATTTCTTCATCTTCATCAGTTAATCTGCAATGAAATTTTACAGTCAGCCACTGAATATTTAAGCAATATATTTACCCCTTTTATCCCCGGGGGAATATTTAATAGCGCCGCGTGCAGCAAATGATTATAGTAGTTAATGACACAAGCTGAGAATGTGTGGTTGCCCATGATTTCTTGCCACGGGACAAGTTCGGCGGCGTTCGGCTGCGCGGGGTGCGCCGGGCTCAAGGCCGGGCCGTGGAATTGAGTGCGTGTTGGCAATAAGTCTCCCCCACAAATCTTTCCTGGACACGCGCTCCCCCTTTTGGTGCCAGATGTCAAGTCCTTTTGGGCGCCTGTCGTATGATCCTGCAGTTAAGGCGCAGTAAATCCGGCCACTTGCTCTGAAACCACTGGTTTTCCATCTCGGCGTTTCCCCATTTTCCAATACGCCCGTCGGTATCTTTACGAATCTTTCTTATTAACACTATTTATAAAACTTGAGAACAGTTTGTTCTTTAATGGTGTCTTGGTGTTTGTAGACTTGGTACTTTGTGGGTTTTTTTAGTTAATTTTTGATCCATTTTTCTTTTCCATTGCTTCACAAAGGTTTTTTCATTAATACCATGGCAAAAGCGGAAAGTGATCATGAGGAGGCTGAACAAAGTTCCTTCTTTCCTCAAAAATCCTCTAAAATGCTTCCTGGTTCTATTATTTGTATATTTTAATGTATAGTTTGCATTGAATCGTACTTTTGTAACTGGTACAAATAATTTGTTATATGGTGCTGTCTGGATGCACCGTGACCATTTTTCCCATAGAGCTTTCAGCATAAGAAGTTCGCGCTCCCTCTTGTTGGCTACCAATGTCATTCTTCTCTTTCCTGTTATTCAAGGCATTTAGTAATATGCCCAAGTTCTAACCATAGTTGAATAGTCTCTGTGAAGTTGAATGGGCTCCTAATATTCTTAAATTTAGGCACAAAAATTCAGATAGAGCCAAAGAAGCCAGAGTGCGTGTTCTCCGGGTAGAAGGAATAATCCTGGATTATTCCCTCCTTTGGTTTTTGGAATAATCTCAAACTCCAGAATCTGTTAAATCTTCATCATTTGGGGCACATGTGGCAACACCTGGAATTAAAAAATGCAGAATCTTCTACAGCCCCAGCCATTCCTAATGAGGATTAAACCACCGTGAATAACTTAGTTCTTCCTTCAATGGAACTTCACTGCAAATAAAGGAGCAAGGAGAGGAATTGAAACTGGTTTTCAACAACCGCGTTCAGCAGCATTTCTTCAGTGTCTTCATTCGCCTCTTTAGCTGGATCTTTGGTTACAGGGTTTTGTTTCTGAAGGTGGAAATTTGAGTGGGCTTTGGGGCTCCAGTGTCAACTGCAGTTTAAATTGGGCCGGCTTTAGCAAAGTCCCTTTGGCTGTGCCCTCAGCAAAGCTGTTGTGTAAATGAGAAGCAATAACGGGAAATGATCTTACGGGCTGTGCTGAGGTTTAGATCTTTGTGTGGTGGAAGAAGTTGTAGAGTTGGACGTTATCAGTCGTCGTCTTTGGGACACAAACAAGTGTTGGCTTTTAGTTATTGTTAGTTTTATTCTTCAATAGGAAAGCCAACATTTCTCTTACTCTGTCAGTAAGTGGTTCTGTTGAGAAGGACACAGAGAAGGTACAAAGCTGGTGCATTTTCCATCTCGAAAGCACCCAGAAGCATTTCGTCATGGGTCGGTGGTGTTTCCATCACCCGTGGGGTGGTTTCCATGCCCCAGCTCCCTTAGCTCCTCAGCTCTGGAGGCTTTTTCCCAGTAAGCCCCATTGTCCAGCCGGTACCTGGACCTGGCACCAATAAGACCAAGGGAATTCTTCTGGATAATTCTTTTTGCCTCTTTTTATTATCTGGATGATGTGGTGCAGCAAATCTTACCATGGCTATTGGTGGTTTCCAGTGTAGATGAGCGGCCAAAGATTATCCTTAATGGAAACGACTATCGGTCATTAAGTGGTGGCCATGGGCCAGTGCCCAGAATTGAATTAGGGGAATTAAATTCATATATTTTCTTTTCAAATCTGGTGTGAGACTTGGTGTGAAACTGCCGAGCCAGGAAGACTTTTGCCCACCGTTGTCTAGATGGGTCTGTGCTGACAGCGTTGCCAGCGGGGTTATTTATGTTTCTATTTGGTTTGAAGGCATAAGGTGAACATTTTCTGAGCCTTTCCAAGGTGCTCTGGGCTGGTTTGGCTTTTCTCAGCGTTGTTCCTCGTAATCATTTCTAAGTGCTCCATGCTTTTCTGCTTCCTTTCCATGGCCGGATTAGTTGTCATCTACTTGATTTTCACTCAGCGTGGTGGTTCCTGATGTTGTGAAATTGGCAGATGAAGGAAGGACTGATTTTGAATCCAGGTTTGGTGAGTGAATTTGTGCAGTTTGCTGACAAGCCGTCGGGCCCAATTCCGTGATTGACCCCCGACAGAAAGGCCGGCTGTCGCTCCCCATACACAGACCGGAACAACACCTGCGTTTGAAAGGCATTGCCAGGTTTCTTTTGAGAAATGATTTAAACATTTCTTTCATGAGTGATTAGCTTTTAAGCAAACAAGTTGTTGTTTTTTAAAGTAGTGTAATTTCTTTGTGCGATGATACGTTATAGTTTTCTTGTAAAGAAGGTGGTTAGTACAATTCAACTACATTGAAGCGAAGTTGGCGTTGTTCGTATTGAACACTTCTCAGTTCTCCACTTGAGCTGAAATACATTATTGAAGGATATAGCAAAGTATCATCATTTATTCCATAAAACTTCACATCTGGAATTTACCTTTTCTCTCCTTGAAGTTACAGCCTTTTCAGCTCAGAGAATGAGGGGCAGGTTCAACTCCAGCCCGTTATTCTCCTTTACCAAACTCTTCCTTTCTCTTGCCACCCCCTTCCCACTAAGGGAAATAACTCGGGCAGAAGGCGCCGTTTAAACAATTCCATTGAAATGATCAAATTATTCTAATAAATAACTTTCTCAGCAAGACTAAATATCAGGTAAGACAAGAATTGCATCCAATTACACTGTTTTCCCGAGCTCGGCGGCCGTTTGGGGGCCGAGGGTCCTGAGTGAACCATGAGTTGCCTATGAGGTGTCCAAGTTGGTCACATCCAGCTTGTTCTGAGCCACACGCGAATCTCTGCAATATTTAATAGCACCCACTGTAACGAGTCAGGAGCCGTGGAAGCAATTTAAACCAATTAATCCTTGGTGTTAAAACATATTTCAGCTGAATTTTTTATTAGACGTGTGTGTGGGAAACAGTGTATGAGGAAGGAAGAAATTAGAAATGCACTAAATAATAGATGAGCGTGCCTAGGCAAGATCTGCTTATTAAGTCATTATTATTATTATTATTATTATTATTATTATTCAGTCCCAGATCCCCAGCTGGAGTAAATTCCATAGCTCCATGGAATTTGCTGGCATTTGCTATGGACCTGGCCCTTAATTTTGCTGTCAGAGCAAGAATATTTTGGGAGGAGAACGATACGGGCCGTGAGAAGTTTGCGAACGGTAGCACCATTTTCACACTAATAACAGGAAAAATGTCCGTTGCTATTCTTTTGACTTTCCTAATGAAATTCAAGGAACTACTTGATGTTATTTCATTAGATGTAAATGACTTTGCCTTAAAGTAGCTACATCTTAAAGCCCTTGCGTGTATGAAGGGATAGGGCACAGGGACCATAGGGGGTTTGCTTCATTTCTACGGATGCCGCTCTGCTAAAAGATTTCCCAGCATTTCTGCCATTCTTACCTTAAAATCGCTCCTTTGAACAGGAGAAGCAGCAATAAATATCTTTGATTTTGGAAATCTGTTCCTCACACTCCGCAGCTGACTGTCCGCCCTGAGTAAAGTGCGCCCTAATTTAAGATGGCAGCGCATTAAAATCCAACGTGGCATCTCATTTGGCGCCGTTTTAGGAACGGATCAACATATCAGTTAGTGAAGCTCTTATAGCTAATTCTCTATTGCTTAAAAAACCCAACCCAACAATTTGGTTTTTCCATAATAAAGGAAATTCAGAGTTCTTCGATAGCGTAAAATACTGTGCTAAGCTATCTAGAGCGTTCATGCTTATGTTTAAACAGCGATATTTCTAAAATTATAGCTTTTTAAGTGGAATATCTTGGAGGACTTAAAATAACATCACAAACCGTGTTTGTTCTATTCCTAATTGTTTTGACCGTAGAATTAATTTCCCAGTCGAAGGGGGGCAGCGCTTTTTCATGGCTCCCGCCTCGGAATATTCAGCGTGTCCCAGATGTTCATGAATAATGTCCATCGGAAAGCGCTGGCAGCCGCGCCGCCGAGATGAATGAAACGTTGGGGGGATCTGACAGGCAGCACGCTGCTTTGTGATCATTCCAAAGTTCTAATAATCTCCCTCACCTTCCCTGCCTGCCGCTAATGAAAGAGAATAGGTGATTGCACCTCGGGCTATGTTCTGCGCCTAATGACTCCTCCAAAGGCAGATTTATGAAGAAAAAATTAACTTTGAATGAGGATTGAATTGGCCCTGACAGTCTGATAGACTGTGACACAGATTCTGTGGCAAAACAGACGTAGCCCTAATTGATTATCAATATTTTAAGCGAAGTGATGAAAATAAGCATTAAGTGATGAGAAAGGCAGTCTTAATACGGGAGGCGGGGAGCGGGAGCCGCAAATCTTTGGGGAGGGCGGCGCTTGGTACCTCGCGCTTCCCAACACCCGCGTCCCCTCGCGGGGGGTTCGTCCTTACGGATTTCTGGCCGGCGTGTTGGTATTCTGGACGAGGCCATACGTGCTCCCCTCTCTCTAGAGAAGTTGGTTCAATATTTAACCCGTTTTGACTTAAGAACGCCTTCTGTTTTGCGCTATACGTGGCTTCGGGTATGACTTTTGCGCTGTGATTTCTCATCGTGTCACTTACATCCAGCCACAAACCGCCTTTGGAAAATCGTAACAATTAAACAAAACCCAAACTAGTCGGCCTTAAAGGATTTAGCTTCACAAACACGTTGGTTATGTCCAAAGAAAAGATGATCTTGGAGGTGCCTTCCAATCCCTAACATTCTGGGAGAAAAGAGACAACATTTGGGTTTCGCTTGTGTTTTTTGAGGGGGTGCCACGTTACTGGGTGTATCTGCTACCCCAAAGAGGTTGAATGTTGTGGAGGAGCTCACGGACGGGTGCTCGCTCGCTGTGCCATAGTGGGAGATGTTACACCGAAACTGGGAAATACCTCCCAAAATCACTGCGGGAAGGGAATGGCGCTGGTAAAAGGGTGGAAAATAAAGAGCAGCAAACCCCTGTGCTGGAAGAACGGGGGGGATAACGGCCCAGGGAGGGAGGAGAAGCTTAAAATAAAGAGATTTACGGGGAGTTTGTAACCATAGAGCCGGGGAGGGAGCAGCGAGCTCTGGCACTCTCTGATATTTGTCATTACAGTCTGGCGTAATTAAGTTGTGTGTCATACTTGGGACAGCAACGGCAGGAACTTCTTATGTTTGGGTGTCATCAGGTGTCACCAGGCTGAGGTGTAATTAGAGCGGACGGTGCCAAACGAAGCCGCGTGTGCATGGGTGAAGCGGACAAGAGGCCACCTGAATGTCTGTGGTAGCCGAATGTGGGGGAATTGTTCTTTAGCACGGAGGAAAAAGGCAAAAATGTAGAAAAACAGCGTCAATCTGGTGCGATAGAAACGCGGGCAGGGTTGGGGTTCTGGGTTTGAATGAACGGCTTCTGGACTCTGCTCCTTCGCTGCTCCCGTCTTGGGAAATAGCGGAGAAAGCGGTGGTGCTGAATTAGCCTTGGAATTTTGGGATGTACAATACATAACGTTACATGTCAGTGTATGAATATTCAGCAGAGAGGGTTTCCAGCAGCCCTGATAAATTTAATATACTGGAGAAAAATAGCATGTAAATTAAATAACACCTTGTAAATTAATAATGGATTATTTTTATATGTGAGCTGACTGAATATTTTATAAGTGCAAAACCGTTGGTGTTTAAAAGGAGCGGTTAAGTCTTTCTGATTCGCATCCCGGACGGCTCACCCGCATTTCAGATGTACCATCCCTACGTGGTTTTTGAGTTCGCCTGCTTTCTTCTTCCCCAAATACATCTTGAAATGTATCGCCTGTGGTTTTTAAGTTGGAAAAGTTGGAAAGTGCACAATAATGTTGATTTTTCTTTTCCCAAGCAACTTGCGGTTTGCGCTTGGTGGGTGTTCTGACGTTGCTCTCTTTAATTTTAGCAGTCAAACAAATTGCATCCCGCAGTGGTGGGAGAGGGCTGTGCTTTCCGAAATACCCTTTGCCCCCCCAAAACGATGCCTGCCCTATTTTTACCTTGAAATAATTCATATTCTACTGTTATTTTTATTTAATTCAGCATCTTTGCTGGAAACAGTTTGACCTTGCACAGCACAAGGCTGGGCAGGATTAGAGCGTCGCTCCGACGTGCCCGCCCGGATGAGCTGCCCTGGAGGTACCAGTTCCTGGGGAGGTTCCGATGGGACACGGGGGGAATTCTTCACCATAAGAACAATCAACCATTGGGATAATCTCCCCGGATGTTTGCTGGAAGGACCATTCAGCCAGCCGGCCACAGTCCAGGAGGTTCCTCCAGTGCATTGATGATAACTTCCTCGTGCAGATGGTGGAGGAGCCGACCAGGAGAGGTGCACTGCTGGATCTCATCCTCACTACCAAGGAGGAGCTGGTCGAAGCGGTTCATTGTTATATTTGTATTAATACTCCGCTAGCAAGTATCTGCGTTTCACAACGTTGTGGTTTTATTGAAGGTAAACATCTCAAACATCTTCCTTGCGTCATGTTCCCATCATTCAGAGAGACAATCAATAGAATTGTGATTTTATCTGGGGTTGGATGAGCTCTTAAATGCTTATTTATTTCTTAATTCTTATATATTTTGGAACGCTTCGTAAGCAGTCGGGCCAGGAGCCGGCTCAGCGCTCCCGTACCCGCCTCAATTCAGCCTTTTGCTGATGTGACTTTGGGTGCTGAGCCGCTGTCCGTCCTCCTCCGGCTTCGGGAAGGCAGGAGAACTGATGGCTCTTCCAAATATCAGCTGCATTTAGGTGGCCAGCATGTGTTTGCACACCAGAAATGCGGGTTTGAGGGTGTCGTAGTCCGCAGAACAGAGAGTGGAATAAGTTGTAAGGATCTTTCAGTGCTGTTTAACCACAACTCGGTTTGGTCAAAATAAATCTCGGGGTTTAATGGCGCTTTGCCGTTGAACAATGACAGAGAATTTAAAGTGTTTTAAGAGTTGTTGGCACTCAACTCTTGAAGCATCGCGAGGCTTCAGTGACTCCTGTTGGAGGTAATGGATGGTGCCCTATAACCCAGATTTAGGGTAGATTTATGAGCTACGTTAAATGTTGTTAATGAGCAATTTTGTGTAGAGAATCGTCCTCATGGTGCTTCCTAAACTGTGACATTGTCCACATAACGAAGCGTGGCTTGAGAGGACAAGCTGCCACAAGTTTTAACTCTGGTTACAAGGGTTGGAAATGAGCAATTGAAAGTTAATAAATACAAGCTAAAAATGTAGTCACAGCCCGGTGACATCTTTGGTGTACGTTTCAGTATTTTTTTGGCCTTGAATAACCATCGAGATGCCCAATGAATTGTTCCTGTGCAGCAACAAATTGGTGAGGAAGAACAAAGTAGCCGAGTGGAATAGATAAATCCAATTTAGGCATGGTACTTTATTGAATCTAAATTGTGCCCAGTTGGCCCCAGAGTTATATGAGCAATCCATCTTGCGGCGATAATGGGGGCTCTTGAAATCCACCTGATGTTTGCATTATTAAATTTCAGCCTAATGAGCTCTGCTAATACATATTGAAGACAGTTGTAAGGAGTCGAATGTGAATCTGAGCGGGATAATTTGAAAGAAACACAAGCCGGGCGTTTTACATGACTCAAGGGGTATATCTACAATTACACACATAACCAAAATTGAATTTAAATCGAATTTCTATTATCCCTGTCCTCTTACCAGCGAGAATCAAGTGTAAATGAAGTAAAAGTCTTTAGAGTTACTAGCAGTTTGTTTTTATTATATAATTCAATAGATTATTGTAACGATCTTCCCCGGCAGAAAAGTTTTAATATTTGATGGCTTTAAATGTAGTGTAAATATGTGTAAGAGCGTGTAAACGGAACCAGACGCCTGTGGTTTCGTGGCGTTGGGGGTTTGGGAAGGTGGAGCCCCCAGGGCCGGCCGGACCCGCTTGGGCTGCGTTTCCTTCTCCTAAATGAGCGGTAGGACCGAGTACCTGCACAACTCAAAAAGCTTCTGCTGTTTGTGCCACGGTTTGCCGTGATTTTATTATATAAGCGGGCCTGAATTCTGCGTCTTTTTGGTTCTTTTCCTTTCGACACGGTGCTACTTTTTCAAACTTAATATTTCATCAAGTATAATGCTATTAGGGGCTTATTCTCACTTAGTTCGCTCATCAGGCAGTGAGATGGCAATAAAAGAGAATGGCTCCTTTGAGACATTAATGCTTTGGAATAAATGATGTGCTAGAACAGAAATTTAATTAATTTACAGAGTATATTGATAGTCCCTTGTTACTGTGCTGTATATTTTTAATCTTCTTTAACATCTGTAGTAAAGTGTTTGAAAAGCCCTGCAGTTGAGCAACTAGTAGGTAATTAAGTAATAAGGGAAGAGGTTTCTAGAGGGAAGAAGATTCTTTTTAACGACCGGTGTCATAACGTGAATAAAACACGGCTGCTGTGATTGGTGCTGAGGAGAGGATTGCGTTCTGCCTATAGAATACTGAGCAATAGGTATCCGATGCCTGTTTTAAATGCCGCCTGCAACCCTGCATCCCCAACGTTGTTTTGTTTCTGGGTTGTCCTCAAAAGAGGGCTCGCGGATTACTCACTATGGCAGCAAATCTGCTGCTTTTCAATGCGTTGCATTTGCGTCTTTAGACTCCGGTTTGGGGGCAAGTCGAATAAAAACTCTTAAAAGTTTTACTTAACAACAAATGAATGCGGAGATTTGTATTGAGCTACTATTGCATGCAGAAATTACCCTCCCTAACACCATTGATGCTGTTTGAACTGTAGTGATAGCTTTAAAGAAAATACAGTAAGAACCAAATTTGTTCTTCATTGTGAGACGGGCAAAAAGGAACCTGAAAGTGGTTTAGCCCCCTAGGAAATGTCATTTTGCAAGATAGATTAACTCATTATAAAATTTGGTGTTATATTTCTTCTCTTTTCTTTTTAGCTAAAGCAGACGAAGCATTAAAGGCTAAAGAGAGAAGTGAAGAAGAAGCCAAGAGAAGAAAGGAAGAAGGTAACGCCTGTTTTTTCTTCAGTAACAAACTAAAACCCTGTAAGTCAGAAACCATAAGCATTTGTGCATTAAGACCTTACGACCAGCCAGCACCACCGGTTTGTGGGCTCCATTAAAACAAGAAGTGCAGCTATTGTGTGCGTTCAGTCTGCGCGCTGTGGCCAGGTGAGCTGGTCTGTCTCTGGGTGACACGGGTGCACTGAAGGCAGATCTGAGCAGGTTTCCTTTGCACCACGGTAGGTGGAAGGTTAAGAACATCTGGATAGTTAAAATAAATGTGTTTTGCCTGTATGTCAGTGAGTATTGGCAAGAGCCATTTCCAGTAGCGGGACGCAGCCTCTGCAGACAACCTAGGGGACCTCGAAGTTCCTCACTTCAGCCGTGACGGACATCACCATCTCAGGGAAAATCTCTCACTTCTTCAAATTAATCCTCCATGACCTCTATTATTTTATGCATCGACTTAAAGATAGAAACATACAGCAAAGGCTCAACTTGCAGCGGTTTTCCTCTAGAATTACATGTTGTCGCACACTGGTCACTGCATTGAGCTTTCTCCTCAGCGTATTTGATTTAAGCGACGGTAGTTTGGGGTTGTAGCCGTTATTTAACTCACTGAACAACCTCCGTGTAAGTTTTCCTGCGTTGTGCCCCTCGTCTCCCTATGTGGGGTTGAATGGATGCTCACTCAACATTTTAACCCCCGATACGCCAGACCGAGGGTTGAAGATGATGTGATGTTTGAGATCATGGGTTTTTCAGAGCTGGCCTTTCAATGGATTCATTTACTGTGAAACTCAGTGTTCTGCCCACGGAACCATCAGATTTTGTTTAGGACCAGGACATCGTATATGGAGGAGAGCGATATGAAGTCAACCTGCTTAGGAGAGCTTGAAATTTAAGAAGTGATTGAGATGTTTTTAATTCCCAGTGGGATATGAAAACCAAATCATTACGCTCAACTAAACAGGGAAAGTTGCTGAGTGTGTAGGAAACGGAAGGAAACACCTGAAGAAGATGGTAGCGATCTTTATGATTTTATTGTGGCGTCTCCTCCGGTCTCTCCAAGACTTCGTCTTTCTTCCCAGCCTCTCTAATGGTATTGGGAAGTCTCCTTGTGTGTGCCCTCTCTCCTCCTCTCTCTGAGCACACCAAGCTGAACTTCAAGGTACGGAGAGGAACTTCAATTTGACATCTGTCGCGCCTTCATCTCTTCTCATCTCTGCTCTACCTTCCAGGTAGCAGAGCTGATCCTCCTCCCGCACACGCTGTGTTTAACCCTCACCACGCTGTTTCTGGGTAGGAATCCCACCAGTTGCTGATGAGGTTCCTTCTTATCGTGTGTTTGACACCCTTATTTTCCAGGAACCCTTCCTCACGACCATGTGCTCTCAAACAGCTGCTCCCCACTGCCGTTTCTGTCCCCGAATCCCCGCTCTGAGCTGTTTCCCTTTAGGGCTCCAATGGCTCTCAATTCTGTGCAAATCTTTTCCGTATTTATTTGGCTTTGGAACGGGCCGTTCGCAAGGTTTTTGGATTAGGAGAACACATCCTGTTGCTTCCCTGTCCCCATCTCTTCTCGGTGCTGACCTCAGGTGCCATTTCTTTGGTTACACTCAAATTTCTCCCAATTTTCTTCCTTCCCCATTTTTTCTTCAGCTGGAACTCCAGCCTCAGGAATTTCTGAGGGCAATTTAAAGCCGATTTGCACTTCAGATCCAAACAAGCTCCTTTGAATCCTCCTGGGTGAAGGAGAAATGAAGTGTGTTTTGCAGGTCTGATTGGGCTGGTTGCCATCCTACAGGATTTATACGTTTTTACATCATTTCCCACCCCCTGTTTGTTTCTAGATTTAAATGTCTTTAAAAGCTCCAAACTGTGGGACTGACAGTGAAGTATCCTAAGTACAGATTTCAAAACTCTAGTGTAATCTTTATTAAAATTCATGCGATCGGGTCCCTTCATCCCTTTTGGGGTTTGGTTGGTTGGGGTTTTTTCTCCCAGAAGAACTGAGAAAAGATGTTTTGCATTATCAGGTAAATCCAAAGCAACTCTCAACCGAGCGCTTGAAGAAGTATTCGAAATCCCCAAATTCACACATCTCATGGTGGATGGAATTGCCACCCCTGGTTCTTCCTTCAGTTTAATCCTGTTCTAGCACGTTTTTAAGGGCTTGATGAGATGACACTTTATTCGGCGCTAAGCGCTGTCTCTCCATTAGGCTCAGCTTTGGAGGGCCGGCTCATCTGGAACTCAGCTTTCACTCTCACCAAATTCCCGGTCATTATGGGTTGATTTTGTTCCTGGCCCTGCAGTTTCGGGTACAACGTTGAGGTTTTACCGGGTATCCTGCACCTGGAGCCCCTGCTGCGCGCGCCAAAAATGGAAAACACCACGTCGTTATCTTTGAAAAACTGGAACTAATCCATCGCTTTTCTTCCCCTGTTTGAAAGAGGTTGGAGGTGTTCACATTTAATAAACTTTTAGTTTAATGATGTTTAAAACCCAGTGAAAAGGGTGCTAAGCTTTTTTCACTTCAAAGAGTTCCGGGCAATCGTTACATCAGATGGAAACGCTTTCATTTATGTTAATTTTCTAATTATGTTATCGGGGATACACTGTGAGAACTTATAATAGACACATGGATGCTCCTGTGTCCTGTTTAAATGGGGTGGATGCAGGATCATCCCCAAAATGAGCGTTGCGACCAGCCTGGCACCCACCTGGGTGGCTGCTGTAGATTAAAACTAAATGGGGAGTAATCCAGAAGCATCTCAAGTAAAAGCCGATAATACAGATTCACAAACAACCGCAGCTTCAAAGCTGAGGGTTTATCCCTGAAGTTTAGCACTCTGAGGTCTGTGGGGTTGACTTAAGCTACATCAGGAATGGATTTAGCTTTGCAACCTATTCAATAGTGTCTGGGACGCCCTTCTCCTCCCTTCTCCTCCCTTCTCCTCCCTTCTCCTCCCTTCTCCTCCCTTCTCCTCCCTTCTCCTCCCTTCTCCTCCCTTCTCCTCCCTTCTCCTCCCTTCTCCTCCCTTCTCCTCCCTTCTCCTCCCTTCTCCTCCCTTCTCCTCCCTTCTCCTCCCTTCTCCTCCCTTCTCCTCCCTTCTCCTCCCTTCTCCTCCCTTCTCCTCCCTTCTCCTCCCTTCTCCTCCCTTCTCCTCCCTTCTCCTCCCTTCTCCTCCCTTCTCCTCCCTTCTCCTCCCTTCTCCTCCCTTCTCCTCCCTTCTCCTCCCTTCTCCTCCCTTCTCCTCCCTTCTCCTCCCTTCTCCTCCCTTCTCCTCCCTTCTCCTCCCTTCTCCTCCCTTCTCCTCCCTTCTCCTCCCTTCTCCTCCCTTCTCCTCCCTTCTCCTCCCTTCTCCTCCCTTCTCCTCCCTTCTCCTCCCTTCTCCTCCCTTCTCCTCCCTTCTCCTCCCTTCTCCTCCCTTCTCCTCCCTTCTCCTCCCTTCGTCCCCCTTCTTTCTTGTAGTAGTAATAGTAGTAGTAGTAGTATCCCATGGTGAGCAGCTCATGTTGTAGGAATTGCTTTGCCTGCAGTGATGATAAAGGGCGACTATGGAAAGGCAAAGGGAAAAAAAATAAGGGTTGGTGAGTGGATTGGGAACAATGGGAACGTACGATGAGAGCAGGAGGAAAACTTCTTTTCCATTTATTAATAAGCACCGTAACAACTGCCCTGCGGTGTCTTTGAAGGAGTTGTGAGGCTGTTACGGTGTTTGGAAACGAATAGAACACGTTTCCCAAAGAGAAGCTTGTTACGTGAAATCCACCAATTTGAGGAATTAGCTACCAATTTAGAGCAAAATGGTTTCTTTTCACCGGGAAACAAATAGGCTCATTAAATTGTGTATTGAGTGCTGATTTAGCTTTTGTTTTCTAGTTTTGGTTATGTGGAGAACGATTTTGGCTGGTTTGGATCATTGAATTCTCACTGGATTAACTTCTACGGCAAAAGTGAGGAAAAAAGTGCAAAATCAATTGTTTTCTTGGTTTTTTTTTAATTCACACAACTATTTTCTTATGTGTTTAATTGCTCACAGTGATTCTTTGCCTGCTCCCCCAAGCCCTTCTGGTTGAAGTGTTACTAATGGAATGGTGAGGAATGTCCGGTTATAAAAGCCACCCTGTGCTTTGGCAGCTGTTGTATGGTGAACCTCATCCTATCTGTTCATCCGCAAACAAGAGGGTTTACCTAAAATATTTGTGGATTAATGACTAAATTGTTGTTAACCGTTTTTCAAAGGTATTTTTTTTAGATATCATTTTTCCTCCAAAAATTCAAAATTTTGAATTTTTAAAAATTCTTCACTATTCACCATTTTATGGTTTGAAGTTGAAGCCTCCCAAAGGGCGTTTTGACCTTTGCTGGAAGGAGTCGAGCTGCTGTTTGCAAACCAAGCCCCGAAAGCCGGTAACTCCCCAACCCCATCAGCGTTACCTTTATCGTCATTTTATCCCCAAATCAGGTGTGAGATTCGATGTCGGACGTTCCGTGTAATCTGCTCGGAAATCAAATGGTTTGACCTCCGAGGCAGCGATGCCCCCTCCCGCTGCTCCGCTCTGAATATGCAGCGTGAATACAAATGGAGGACAAATTAGAATCTACAGACAGCTGACCTGAGCTCCAGATTAGAGACTGGGGGCTCGTGCTGCTCTAAATGGTTTAATTACCATAGTCCCTGTAGCCGCTTGAAGGACACACACCAAAATGATTCTTTTTGTGTGCGTGCGACAAAAAAGCGAAAGAAAGGAAGAAAAAGGCTCCCTCCACCTCATTTGAATTGTTCAGTTGGATTGCATTTGCACTTCCATTGGAGCTATGCTAATTTGCTGCATGAAATTAGGTCTATTAATAATGATAATAATTAATAAAAAATCACTACTTTTACAGGAGTATTTTCAATGGAGGGGTTTTTTTCTCGCTCTGTTGTTATTTATTGTTTCCATTCGGGACCACCTGAAAAACGACATCAACATCTGAAGGGGATTTTCCTGTCCAACTTGATTTTCACTGCAGGCCAGATTGAAAGCGGCTGAAATGGGGAATAGCAACAGTGGCAATAAAGCACATGCTTATTCCAACGGGCTGGATTGTGAGCGTTTTGGGGCGTTTCTCTTACCGTACCACGCAGAACAGTAGTTTTACATTTTCCATTTAAAACGCATCTTGCGAGGAAGCCCCGGTTGTGTGGGGGAGCTGGGGTCATGCACATAGGCAGGTAACAAGGAAAATAAGGTGTTTGTTTTCCTGAACGCAGCTAAATAGGGTTTGTTCTTTGGCCATCCATGGGTGGGTGAATCGATGTGGAGCGGCGCCCCCGAATCTGCATTTTCGCTGGCCCGGTGCTGGATTGATTAGCGATGCCTTCCCGGTAAGCACTGCAACATTTCCATGTGCTCTGGGGAAATAAATTTGGCAGAAAATCAGCACGAGTAGATTTAATTATCACTCCGAGACCTTTCCCTTTGCTGGCTTAGTGATCCCGAAACTCCGCGCGCTTCACTGAAATCTGGGTGGACGCGAAGCTTCGCTTCCCAATTTGTTCCTCCGTGCGATGATAAGCCAAGCAATTACTGCTTTATTGATTTTTCATCATGGCAAATTTAAAGTTGATTTTTTCCTGCAAAGGCAGGGGTGATTAAGTGTTTCCCCTCGGTTTAGTACAAGAGAGGCGTGCGGCAGAATCTAATATCCCGAGGTCAACCTCTGCAGGCAGATAATACGGTGTCTTGGCCACGTGTTAAGGAGAGAAATCGGGGCTACAAATGCGATAGGATATACGTGGAGACAGTTTAATTTGCTCCATTTATATGAACAAGTCGTGTGGCACATGCTTGGAAAACATCATTTGGGAAGGGCTGGGAGATGGAGCCCACGTGGGATGCAAACGAGAGCGGCGCCCAAGCCAGAATTGGCCTTTAAACTGAAATAAACCAAATCCGTGGTTTGTCCTGCTGGGGGAGGCACCTGACACTTCATGGCGCTGTTTGGAACGTGTGGATTAATAGGATTTGAACCAAGCAGGAAAGCTGTGCTCTGCACAACCGTTATAATGTGTCGCTGCAGCCTAAATGGGCTTTTAAAACTGTATTGTATGGATTTAGATAAAATAGCACGTATGTACACACAGGATGTGGTTTTAAAATCTCTTCTCTCCTGTCTTGCTATTTCATATCAAATAGATACGTAAATCTAGTTTAAAATCTATGAAAAGGAAAGATAACTTGGATGTGCTCAAGGAGTCAGTTGGGGAAGAATCGCAATGTTTTCTGCCACTAATCCCAGACCTCCCGTGCAGAATTAAACAGGCGGAGGTTTAACGAACTGACGGGGTATGGATGACGTGTCTTATGTGAATGTGATGGGCTCGACTTGCTGGTTTTGAACGCGGCTTTTCAGGGTAAAGCTGCGTGGATTGGAGAGATGGAGCGGCACAAAAGCAGGTTCATACGTACAGCAAAACCTGGGCTCAACCTGTAGACCACCCCTTAATCGTAAGTTCTGCAGGTATCCCAAACAATAATTTACTCATCTTTAACCTGTTGGACAAGAGAGTCTAACCAGTAGTTTATCCATGGTATCTTACTTTATTTAACACTTCCCTTAGTGGAAGTAAAAGACTGTACCTCAGTGTAACTGATATTAAAAACACAGGTTGAATCCGCTACTAAAAGATTTGATTGCGTGAGGTCAGGCCGTGCAGCCGTAATAAGTTAAAGTGCTTCATTCAACGATACAGAAATCTATTAGGATGCCCTTAAGTTCATCAGTTGTTGCCTTAGGTCATTGTTTATGCTCAGTAAATTTTAGTGAAGTTCATTGTTATGGCAATGACCTGAACTCAGTCTGTTAAGTCTCCAAATTATTTAGTATAGATAATATATTTAGTATAGATAATATATTTAGTATACATAGGGTCTTATCAAAACTGCCATCTCAAATGTGTCCAGTTTTGCCTCCAGAATGGCAGATTTGAAGGGGGGTCTGGGCAGCTCCACCCGTGGGGTCCCTGGCGAGTGGTGGCTGCTTCATTAGTGTGACACCAACACCTGGTGTCGCGCTGCGCGTCTCCGGAGGAGCCTTCAGCATCTGCCGCGCGCTCTGATCTCCTTTTATGTGCGTTTAATCTTTTTATTGACGTTTTATAATTAAAAGTGAGCAAAAACAAATCAAGGATAATATAAAAATGGGAAGTTTTGTGCAGTTGAGGTGGCATAGTGCAGCATGTTAGGAAAAGCATCGGAATAATGATGAAAAACGTGAAGGAGAAATTGCAGTATGAAAGTGTGATATCTTTGCTGGCCGGTTTCTTTATTTTACCTCAACAGGAGCTGATCACTAGAAATTCTTCCCCCTGAGGGTGGTGAAAGCCTGGCCCAGGTTGGGCAGAGAGGTGGTGGATGAACCATCCCTGGAGACATCCCAGGCCAGGCTGGACGGGGCTCTGAGCAACCTGAGCTGGTGAAGATGTCCCTGTCATGGCAGGGGTGGCACTGGGGGAGCTGGGAAGGTCCCTTCAACACAAACCACTCTATGTGCCCCCAGGACCTGCTGGCCGTGGTGACCAGGATGCTCAGGGGGTGATTGGGATGCTTGGGGGGGACTGGAGTGGAGCATCTCCCGTGTGAGGAAAGGCTGAGGGAGCTGGGGCTCTGGAGCTGGAGAAGAGGAGACTGAGTGGGGACTCATTCATGGGGATCAATATGGAAAGGGGGAGTGTCAGGAGGATGGAGCCAGGCTCTTCTCGGTGACAACCAGTGACAGGACAAAGGATAATGGGTACAAACTGGAACACAGGAGGTTCCACTTAAATATGAGAGGAAATCTCTTCCTGGTGAGGGTGGCAGAGCCTGGCCCAGGCTGCCCAGGGGGGTTGTGGAGTCTCCTTCTCTGCAGACATTCAAACCCGCCTGGACACCTTCCTGTGGAACCTCAGCTGGGTGTTCCTGCTCCATGGGGGGATTGCACTGGATGAGCTTTCCAGGGCCCTTCAACCCCTGACACTCTGGGATTCTGTGAATGCTCTTTGGGTGATTGGGATGCTTGGGAAGGACTGGGATGCTCAGGGGCGACTGGAAGAACCAGGAACTCCTCACCCCAGTTTGATCCCGTGCATGGGACCAGTGTAGCTTGGATTCAGAAGCCCCAGTTCAGCTCGATTTTAACATAAATTGACTGAAAAAATGTATTTGTGTTTTCATAGCACCAAGCAAGTTCCCACAAGAGTAGCTGGGAGGGTCTGTTGCAATAGCACGTTGCTGTGTTAGCAGAATTTGGCAAGGAAGGGAAAGAAAATGCTCTTGCTCTTAAAAAGTATGTTTTCTTGTGTAATTTTGAGTTGGGAACCATTAGTGTAGTGAAACACCACATTTTTCTTGTCATCGCCAGGGTTAAGCGCATTCATGTGTGTTTTTATAACAGGCCTAAGTTTATTCATGGGTGGTTTTTAATATATACGATATTAGAGTTTGTGTTTTTGCCTGTGCACCGAGTTAAAAGGCATTGAAATGTTAATTACCTCCGATTCCAGTTGCTGGGCTGGAAATACCCTCGTTCTTCAGTTTGTGCAGAAAGAAATGATTTAGAGAAAGCTTTGTCCTGCTCCCGTACGGCTCCTCCGGGCCGAGGTGTCACCTGAAGCTTGCGAAACACAGCGGGATTAAACAGGGAATAAATAGAGAGGAAAATGTCTATAGCAGGGTTGGGGTTCAGTTCGGGCGTTCAAAAGGAGCCAAGTCCCAGTGGTTAAATCCTGAAGGACACCAGATACGTGGTGTGACAGCATTTACATCCAAAGGTGACATTAGAACGCTTCAAATCGTGAGGAATCAAACCAAACTTACCCAAAGTTACCAAACTTACCCAAGTTGAAGATACGGGAAGTTCTCATTTGACCTGTTTGGTATTGGGCGTCTGTCCGGTGCCAGAGAGGGGTCATTACACATAGAAAAAGGAGATTTTTGACTGTTGAGCGGTGCTGATTTGCAAAGGTTGCGCGGTGTTTTGGGTAAAAATATCCCTTTAGCGCTGAATTGGATGATTTAATTAGCCAAAGATTATTAGGGGCGGGAAATCACCATCGGAACGCGATGGGTTTATCACCAGCTTCAAACCCCTGCGGGGACTGGGGTTCCCTGGAGCGGTTAATGGTCTTAAATGTTATATATGGCAAAAATGAGACTAAGGAATAAAGGAAATGCAAAGGGTGGAGTGGCCATTGGGCAAAAACCCGCCCGAGCCATTAAATGCCGTTTGCTCCTTTAGCTGGTGTGAAAATGAGAGGTGTGCTGATATAGGGCTGTACTGAGCAGGAACGAGCCCTGCGCTCTTGCATGTATGTATTTAATGCATATTTGCACTCTGCTGATCTAAGTTCTTCAGGAAAACTTAATAAATTATTTCCTTTTATTAGATTTATTCAAATTAATACGAAGCGACCTGACCGCCAGCAGGATGTGCAACCTGCAGCCGCTCACAATTAAAAGGTTTCTCCCCAATGATTGCAAAAAGGGCAAAGAAAACGGCAGGAAAACATGAGTTTTTTATTTTAAATGTGTATTTTAGTGTTCACCGGCATGGGCGCTTAAAAACAAGTTGTAATTGAGGTAAATGGTGGATTTCAGCAAGTTCTTTAAACTCACGGTTCCTGAGATGACAGCATTTCAAATAACACAGGTTAATTTTCCTTTTGGCTGATTTATTTCCACTCTTGCAATTTGATGCTGGAGAAAGACAGAAACACGGACGTTGGTCGTGTTGGGGGTTATGAACAGGTGTATTTCACCTGGAAAGAAGAAGGGTTTGGTTTAATCCTCCTGTTTGCATAGGAACAGTCTACACTTTGCCTTTATTTCATGCGTTGGCTGAACGTCTGTGGAGCAGAAAAGCGAAGCCTGCGGATGGTTATGGGGAAATTGGAGGAAGTTGAGGGAAAAGTAGATTAAAAATAACAATTTCCCTTATCTGTGGAAGCATCTTTGCCTCTATTTTAAAACACAAAGCAGCTTTTGTCTGTGGTCACATGAGTTTTATGGAGATATCCAAGCAGGTGGAGCGCTAAGCAGGTTCTCCCTCTCTCACAGGTGCTGCTGGTGCAGAGCTGGAGCTCAACTGATCAAGTGCTTTTCCCTTTTTGGATCTGTGCTGTGACTCAGGGAATTTCATCAGCACCACGTTAGGAAATACTGGATTTCAGAGCCTTTCAAACCTGGTTTTACATTAAAAACCGTCCCCTTAGTTCGGCATCATCGGTGTCTCTGAACGTGTTTGAAGGGGGACAGGCTTATAGAAGCCAATTGCAAAAATCCATCAAATACAACGTTTTGAGCTACTTCTAAAAGTGAAAATACCAATAACCTTATGTTCTCTCAGAGCAATCGATGACTTTATTTTTGCAAATTAAAAGACTGGAGATCGTCTTTAAAATTGAAGGCGGATGAAAACCAAAAGCGGCTTCTGTACTTGATTCACGTTGTGTATTTTACGGCCGTCTCGATGGCGTTTCTCTGTGCTAAGGGATAAGTCGGAGACGAGCATCAGTTAAGGTAATGGGATTGTAAAGCAATCATGTAATTAGTTTTCTGACTTCGGTCATTTAAAAAAGAAATTATAGCTACGTATTGAAAAGCTGCTGCTTCTCCAAGGGAAAATAAACCGGTGGTGTATGAAACGAGAGGGGCGCGAGTTCCTGAAACACCTGATTTTCAGCCCTCTCGTAAACCCTGTGAGTAATAATAATGATAAAGAAAACAAGGAAAATTCCTCCTGGCTAGGAGGAAACTGTATTTTTATTGCTTCTTTTTGATATTCCATCAATATTTTAAAAAAACCTCTGTGTTGTGGAGTTCCCAGGTTGGGTACCACGCACAGAGCATCTTCTGGGAGCTTCTGTACATTTGTTTCCCCCATCTAAACCCCAAAATTCTCCAGAAACGTAAAGCGCGTTTATCCGTTCATCGAATATTTCACTTAAATTCTGAGCTTTGGTCTTTAAATTTCCATTAATTTGCACTGTTTGCTCTATTGAGGTTTTCATTTGTCAGAATTGTTAGCTCTTGGGTATTAGTTACGCAAATATTGATGTGTAGCTTTGGCCTGTTCGCTATCAATTGGAATCAGAAAATCAATCGACTTAATAGCTCCTCATTACCGAGTTGATGCATTTGCGAGGCTGAGTCGCAGATTGTCGGGGAACGATCAATTCGGTCAAAAACTATTACACCCTCCCCCAGAGGGTTCCTAAGGTTTCAGTGGGTTTAGAGTTGACCTGAGTTTCCACAAAGACACAAAATAACCCTTTTTTGGGGTCTCTTGTAGAGTTGTGAAGTCGTTAGAAGCAGATGAAGAAATGGAACAATCAGTTCACGTCACAGCACGTTAACCAAAGCAGAAGAAAGCGAAGCCTCATTCTTGGCTATCAGCAAGTTTGCTGATGACACCAAGCTGGGAGGAGTGGTGACACTGGGAGCTGTGCTACCATCAGAGACCTGGACAGGCTGGAGAGCTGAAATACAACAAGTGTAGAGTCTTGTATCTGGGTAGGAACAACCCCAGGTTCCAGTGTAAGTTGGGGAATGAGCTATTAGAGAACAGTGTAGGGGAAAGGGACCTGGGGGTCCTGGAGACAGCAGGGTGACCATGAGCCAGCACTGGGCCCTTGTGGCCAGGAAGGCCAATGGTACCTGGGGTGGGTTAGAAGGGGGTGGTCAGTAGGTCAGAGAGGTTCTCCTGCCCCTCTGCTCTGCCCTGGGGAGACCACACCTGGAATATTGTGTCCAGTTGTGGCCCCTCAGCTCCAGAAGGACAGGGAACTGCTGGAGAGAGTCCAGCGCAGCCACCAAGATGCTGAAGGGAGTGGAGCATCTCCCGTGTGAGGAAAGGCTGAGGGAGCTGGGGCTCTGGAGCTGGAGGAGAGGAGACTGAGGGGGGACTCATTCACGGGGATCAATATGGAAAGGGTGAGTGTCAGGAAGATGGAGCCAGGCTCTTCTGGGTGACAACCAGTGACAGGACAAGGGGTAATGGGTGCAAACTGGAACACAAAAGGTTCCACTTAAATTTGAGAAGAAACTTCTTCTCAGTGAGGGTGTCAGAGCCTGGCCCAGGCTGCCCAGGGAGGTTGTGGAGTCTCCTTCTCTGCAGACATTCAAACCCGCCTGGACACCTTCCTGTGGAACCTCAGCTGGGTGTTCCTGCTCCATGGGGGGATTGCACTGGGTGAGCTTTCCAGGTCCCTTCCAACCCCTGACATTTTGGGATTCTGTGATTTTGTGAAACATTCCAATCGTTTTCTTTTTGTTCTCCAAATGTATGGCTGTGCTTTTTGGGTTTTGTGCTTAAAAAGCAAATTGTGAAGCAACAAAGGGAAATCTCCGAGCTTGCAGGGTTACATGTGTAAGAAAATACAGCTATTTGCTTTATTTTTCTCAAAAAAGCATGCAGGATTTACATCTTTAGCTTAAAACTCTCAAGCAATTAATTAAACGTAGTTGAAGGATTTTGAGGTGGCTACAAAATCTAGATATATCTAGAAAATAATACCTGAAAGTACCGTAGCACTTGGTGGTTTCTATAAAGAAGTTTTGCAGGTAGAGACTGTGGTCTTGGGCTTCCAGCATTAGCAGCAAATAAAGAAATAAGAACTCAGTGTACCAGCTGGACGATGATTAAACTGCGTGGATGCTTCTGTGGGTTCTAAGTTGTGAAAATGGAAAGCGAAGCTATTTCTAAGGAAAAGGCTTTAAATGCTGAGCGGATTTTTGGGGAGAGGGTGACTGTTTTCCATTTAAACATCTTTACACCAGGCAAAACTTGTCTTATTTTCATCTGAGTTTGCTTTTTCTCTTCTCAAGGATTGTAAATATTGTGTAGGTGCTGCTGCCCCAGCTTACCCGAGATACAGGTTTAGATCTCAACCTGCTCAGTGCTCCAGTTAAAAAATAATGGTTATTTTAACTTAAATATGTGCATCCCTTCTAATCTCTCGTTGAACTACAGGGCAGGACCAATTCTTGGTGTACACAGCGCCGCGTTCGCTCTGTGTCCATACAGGTGATGGAGATGGATCCGGGCGATTGTCCTTCTGGTCCTGGAGTCTGAGTTTACATTAAAACTTAGGCTTAGAGGAGTAATTGAATGCAGTGCTCGATGTAAATGAGAAACGGCTCTGTGGACTTTAAATGAATTAATTATTTGCAGTCAGAAGGGCTTTGTCTTTTTGATTTAGGCGACAATCCCACAGAAACGTGTGCATTTCCTCCAAGTTCATGCTTAAGTCATCACGCCGGGTTTAAAAGAAATAGGTTCAAAGCATCATGCAGCTAAATATTCGCTGGTTATTAGTTTTAAGTCAATATTGCTGTTCTCCAAAGCAATTGCAAGAAAGTTGTCATTTAGTTTATTGAAGTATTTTTCTTCACTGGAAGGAGGTGGGTTCTGAAAGTCAAAGAGAAAATCCAGACGCTCGGTAAACACGTAGGATGAGTGAAATACAGGCTAAATTAATGATACTTAAGATGACATACGTAATTATAATGGAAAGGTCAGGGTAGGTGGCAGCTTTCCCAAGTATATAGAGTGTCAGAAAAGTCCCCAAAGTCCATATTTTAATTGAGTTATGTTTTCTTTCCTTCACATTGAAGCATTAAGGTATCACCCCGTTCCTGGGCCTGCGTTCCTATAATTTAACATGGCAAAATTCCCAGATTTACATTTTGACACTAAATCCACATCACGCAGGCTCCTTCCAGCAGTGAAATACCGCTTGCTATTTGTCTCCAAATCATCAGTTTCTTTCTTGATTTTAACAAAAATATATTTAATATACATGGAAAATAAATTTTGCAAGAGGGAGGATGAGCCGAACGCTGTTTTTGAAACGTGAGAAATGCCTGAAGGATGAAGGAGGCCGATGAACGCCACAGAAACTAACAGAAAATGGCAGATAAATTGTAAATAGAGCGCGTGGCGTGTCCCAAGTGGATTGTACCATACAGCCACAAGGAGCCCTGTGCTGAGACCCAACGGGCTAAGCTGGGTTTAGGGCTGACACTTAGTCCCGTCCCAAGCTCCAGAGGAGCCAGTTGGGACGATGCTGGGTCGGGACCAGCCGTGGTATTTTAGCCCTTTGCCAAAATAACCCACCGCAGAAATTAAAAATAAAATATTGAATAGTACAGTCAGCCACTTAAGTTTTAGTTTTTCTTGGGCTAAGCCTGACTTAAAGTGCTGGTGCACAATGACAAAGCCGGAGTGATGCTTCACCACGGGCACCGAAAGCGCCTTTGGGGGCTCCCTGTGCTGGGATGGGGAAAATCACTTCCTACGTTCCCTATGGAAGGAATTTATTGTAATTATTTTCTCCAATAACGATTGTAAGACAGGTGGGGTTTTCCCCTTTTCTCTTTGCTTTGCCCCCAGCTCATCCAAAATCCAAAGCAGGATAATGTTGTGTCCCAGGAAGCTCCGTCGCTGGAGCGGGTGAATGGGATTGGCTAAAGTAGAGGGTTGGAGCAGAGAAATAATCTTCAAGAATATCAAAAGGCTGATGAAATGTGAAATCCCTTCTTACTCTTTATTTGGGCATCTCGTTTAGCGCTGGACTCGTTAGTGGAGGGTGCTGAGCCCGGGTCTTATCTCTGTGTCCCGGTGCTGAGCTGGGTCTAGAACAAAGTGCATGTGTGTGTGTGCAAATGCATCCAGATGTTTGTGCACGCACACACCCACCACAAAACCGAGCAAAACAGGCCAAACGCTTGGAAAATAAGGAAAAACCCAGAATCAAGCATTATGAAAAGTGTAATTGCACGTTTTCGGCAGGGTCTCTGCCTCAGTCAGCGTCGCTTCGTTTTGAAGTCTCTAGTTAACGTGAACTATTAATTATTTTAGATTTGCGTTACTCAGTATGCAGCTCTGTGCTTGATTTTACCGTAGCTATGCAACCCTCGTCCGGGCAGCAGCGCTGGGGGTTTCTTCACGGGCTGTTCGGGGGGTCATCACCGCAGGATCCAAACGTGTCCCCGACATTAACGCTTTCATCCTCCCTACAGCCCGGTGAGTCGAGCGAGCTTTATTAATTCTGGGTTTAAGAAGAGAGCAGAGACAGAAGTACCGCAGGGTGTCAGCTGCGCAGAACTTTTAAAGCAGAACATTGTCCTCAGAATACTTAATTGTTGCCTTTTCGCTTCCGCTTGGGGTGGTTTCATCCCGCGTCACCTCCAATAAAGTCTGGGGGTTTTAAGCTTGTAGATCCTTGTTGGACATAAACCACGCGATGTTGTGTGTATTAAGCCTTTCTTCCATCTTTCGGGGTTGAAAAATGAGAAATCTTGGTAAAGCAGGAGCAAATGGGATTTCAAAGTATTATGGTTTGACTAAACGAAGGTGAATGTTTAGAAGTTTGCCAATAATTGGCAATAATGGCCCTTTCCCTGTATCTTCATGAACGGCTGGACCAAAATCTGCAAAATATGCCTCCGGTAGATATAAACACAAGATTTTAACCACAAATATTTCAGGTTTGACAGAGTTGCAAGCAACTCAAAGCCGGATCTTACAGCAGGAGGGGCCAGGCAATCTTCACTACAAGTGTTGTTACCAGTGCCATGTGTAATCCATATATATACATATATATATTCATAAAAGAAGTATTAACTAGTGCTTTAATGGCGTCATTGATATGGATTTATGATAAGTGGGCTCTGCGAGACCTCTCAGAAACTTTGGCTAATGTATTTTTTGGCATCTTAAATTTCATTTAAGGGGGGGGGTGGTACTGAGAGCATCGTATTGAAGGTTGTACCGGATTCCACGTGTTTTGGTGCTGTGGGCAGGTCTGTGCCAGCACCCAGGCCGTTTGGTGCTTTGCTGGCAGCGGGAAGAAGCGAATTGGGGCATCTCGGTGTGGAGCCAATGTCCATGTTCACCAAAATGGGATGAATGAAGGAGCCCGTGAAGCTCGGGGAATCCGTCCCTTTGGTTAACTTGAAATCATATCTATTTGTTTAAAACAATCGCTGGTGTCGAGTCTTTTATCTTCTGTTAAAAACTGGGTTTTTGATGATCTCGGTGGTTGCTCGTGTACTTACTGCACATCACACGGGTATTTATCCGAGGGACCGCGGAACCTGTGGATGAGCGCGAGCCTCAACTGAGAACCATCTCGTTTCTGCTGGCTCAGGTGTGGATGAAACGGGATTTTAAATACGTGTATGGTATTTTCTTGGCGCTAGACAGACGTTTAGCTGGTGCGAATGGCTTTTTCTCATGTGGCAGCTAAAAGCCTGGCCCAGGAAAGAAGCAGAAAAGCAATAAAAAACCCCCCAAACAAAGAGCAATTTGCTAATCTTCATTTAATTTTTCCTTTCGCCGCTTCAATCGTGTGTTCAGTGTTTGAGGGCAGGCAGAGGTGGCTGCAGCCCCCGTGCATTTCCCCTGCTGCGTTACTGAGAATCGATATATGGACGGGAATAAAAGCCTGGAAGTTGCTGTTATTGACACTGAGCATCACAGTGGCACCGTGTGTCGGTGTGTGGAACTGTTAAACACACCGAATAAATCCCTCATGAAAGAATCTGCGGATGATCCCAGACATTATAACATGCCATAGAAAATATAATAATCGCTTGCAGCATCACTTTGTGAAGTGCAGACACAGAAAGGTCCAAAGCCTCAATTCCTGCGCACCCCAACTTCAGGTATGGATCTTATTGCCACAGTGCAATACACTGATTTTTTCTATACATCCAGCATTTCACTGTGGGACTTTGGTTCTGTTGTTTCCGTACAGTCGGACCCCTGTATATATAGGGGTAAATGCAGAAATACTTTTATTTAGCTGAACGTGTGGAATAGATACGTGAACAGGTTTAACAAATTGTAATCTATTATACGTATAGGTAATATGTACACTCATTAGTTTGTACATACAATAGAGAGGTTATTTAGGATAGAGATATATAAAAGATAGAAGAAGCCAGTAATTGCCTTTAAGATCAGAGCACAAAGCATTACCTTGGATTTTACAAGGCCAGCGAGCAACAAAAGAGCGGTAATTTATGAGCTCAGCGTAAAAGAATAGCATAATTGCATTAAAAATTAATGCTAATGAACACTAAAATGGGGAAGGTGGTTATGATGAAAGTTTGTATTCATCTTCCCCGGTTTGAACGATGGCTGGTGGCTTGATTAATGGCTTAATTTCTATCAATTAGCGGGGAAAAAAATCTCCTACGAGACAAGGGTAAATTGAGCATCGAGTTACAGGTCTCGCTGTGAGCGCCGGGGCGCGCGCGGCACCGCGGGGCAGCGGGTGACGGCCGCGGTCGGGGGACACAACCTCTCCCATCGTTTAAACACCTTAGGGATGCTTCGTTCCGCCTTGGTACCCGAGTTGGACTTTTTTTCCCCAGAATATTTTCAAAAATACCCCAAAAAGCCTCAAGTGTAGGAAACAGCGCGCTGGTGAAGGCAACCTGCGTGCACAAATCCAAATGTGTTTAAATTAGATGTTTTTGTATGCAGAATTAAATTGCTAAAGGTGACCACCGTGTCTCCTGCTTGATTTTATACCCAGTATTTCTATTCTTTTTAAAGAAAAAGCTATTAGTGTCCAGATTTGTTTGAAAATACTGTGAAAGCTAGGGTAGAATTACATTGTACTAGCAAAGTGTCGGTGCTCCAAGACTCTCTAGTAAGTCCTTTAACACGTTATAATTGTAGTTCCAGAGTACTTACAATTACAGATGCACAATCCAAACTTCCTCTGGGTGTTTTATCCTTTCGGTGACTTTGGCAGTGAAAAGTTCTTTCCTTGGAGGTCTCAACCCGGATAAAAACCCCACAGGATCACCTGAGCTCATCCTAAAATGGGACAAAAGGGACAATATTTTCCTCTTCAGTTGGTTTCTTTAACCTGGTATCTATTTGTGTTTTCTTCTTTTAATCCTCAACGGATGAACAAAAGAACAGAAAAAATAGCAACTTTTTGGCAGGTATTTCAGAGCACATTACTTAAAATGTTTTATATTGTAAATGGGTCAATTACATTAACCAGCTTTACCTCTTTAAATAGAATCAGTAAGATACGAAGAAACATATATTCTGAGGAATATTGTAGGTTTATTATGCCAATGCTTTGATATTTAAGTTAGACCTGCTTGAAAGAAAACTCCTTAGGTAAAGGCACGGGTTCATTTTCACGGTCAGGATTATAGATCAGCAATGGAACCTGTAAGAATTACAAATTAACACCTAAAGATTATGCAAGAAATATTTAAAATACGTTTTTATTTAATGAGTCATTCACCAGATATTATCAGTCACTTAATGCTTCAGTTTCATGATAAATTCTTTGCGGGCTTCTTTAGAAATAAGAAATGGGAATATTTTATATGGAACTTGCAGGCGAGTTACTTTTGCTTTTACCCAATTCTCTGGTGTTTCTAATTAGTGTGTGGCTGTAATTTTTGGATGGCATCTAAAGGATCAATAGATATTTTATTCCTAAAGCGACATTTCAATTTACTGCTAATACGGACTAATGCAGTACGCAAACAGCAGCTATAGAGGATGTATGTAGATATATGTATGTATGTGTGGGAAGACGTAAATAGATGTGAATATAGACTGGCAGTGTAAAATACAGAATCATCTCTGATGTTGTTAAATCCCTCCCTGGGGTAACGGGGGGGAAAATCCTTAATTGCTATAAGATGACGTGAGCTCAATGCTCTCCCATAGACTCAGTTTCCCGCAGAGGGGCACAAATGGGGCATTTTGGGCGCAGGAGCTGCTGCCGGGGTGCTGGTGGCCTCTGCTGAACCCCCTTTTCAGGAAAGCAGCCTCAACGAGCCCTACCAGACGGTTCAGTTTCGTTTCTTCCCCGTAACGCGGTAAAAGGACTCGCCGCGCAATGACTTAGTATTGATTTATTTTTTGTGTCTGTAGCCTCTGAGCTTTCTGACTCCATTATTTTTGATTTTACTAGGAAATACATATCCTTCCTCCTGACATCTGACAAACAACACATGGAAGTCGTTTTATCTCCCAATAATGTGTTTGTCAAACCCGACGCTAATGGGTTCTGCTTCCTCCACTCCATTTGCCCCAAGTTAATGTCACTGATGTAATTCTAAACATTTAGTGATTTTTGCCCCTTTAATAATTTGTCATTCCCATAGGTTTGTGTGAGATGCTGTAACAGGCTGGGGGTTGACCGCAGGATTTGTGAAATCAGGGTTGAGCGATGGATTTTAAATCTATATTCACCTGCCTTTCTCCGATTCCCTGTTTTAATCCCAGGTGCACTCACCGTTCCTTTATTTGCCCTCAAGAGTTGGACGAATTCCGATTCCCTCTCCCAGCGGGACATGAGTTTATTTGTTTTCATATTTCCTTTAGGATCCTTAGAAATCTTTTGTTAAAAATGAAAACTTCAGCAGCAAAGCAACAGAACTTTTAAACACAAGCTGAACTGGAAGCAAGTTATATTTCTTTCTAAATTCAAAAGAATCAGGTATAAAGACGACTTTACGCATTTGGCTGTAGCGCAGCTCTTGTATTAAGCCTGGCCTAAGCTGAAGCTTTGCTGAGGCTCCACAACCCCTCGAGCATCATCCGGGCGTTTCACTTTCCGCACATTCAACGTTTGCGGAAATAATTCGTGTGTTCCTGATTATTTCTGTCCATCTTATCCATAGAGACTAAACCGTATTCCCAAATACAGCTTTTTGCTGCTGGAGAGTGATGTCTCTTCCCATCTTTCCTCTGACTGATCTGTGTTATAAAAGCTGCTCGCAGCAAAACCCTCTCTGGTCGGTGTTCCGGGCTGACCCCACGTGCGGGGTGTGCAGCAAATGTTCCTCAGCAGTGAGCAGGGCCGAGATAAATGGGTTAAAATCCGAAAGGCAAGCGTGCTGTTAGCAGAATGAATTCCAGATTTGCCCGTCGCTGCGGTGAGGAAGATGAACTGAGCCGTGGATCCGAGGCAGCAGAAAATGAAACAGACGGTAAAGGAAACACTTTGGTGTCAGATGCACCGTAATGAACACGCCAGGCTGCCCGGGACTGAAAATAAACCAGTTCTGCGGTACAACCTGCTGGTATAAACCCAGGCTGTTAATTTAGCGTGAACATGGCCGTTCCAGGAACATTTCCAAGCTGCTATTAGTTTAATTGCTCATCTGAAGCTCCACTTGTCAGTAATAGACTGAAATGAGTTTTCAGTGGATGTAAGTTACTGTTTGTTTTGTTGGGGTTTTTTTTAATGCAAAAGTATTTTGCAGTGTATATGTGCATCTATGTGAATATGGATTTAGAAACTTGTATACAGGGAAAGAATTCAGTACATCTGAATTTCTCAATAATTCTTTTGGTCTACAAGCACTTTTCCTGATTTTAAATATACTTTGCTTTCTCTAGAGCAAGAAATTTAACCTTTTATACATACGTATGTATACACTACAAATATATAATTACCATTTCTCTTTTACTTAAATTCGTGGTTTAAAGTGGTTAAGCTATTATTGTGTATATGTGAAATTTTCAATCCAACTTTGCAGTTATCCCAGGTTAATTTTGCCGCATCTTTGTGGCAATGTCGGGTTTGCGTTGTCGCTCCACGCGTGATTCGGTGAGTGCTGAGCTCGGGTCCTGGTCCCAGCTCACCGGCAGAGTTTTGGAGGCGATGCCCAGTTTTGTTGGGCTGAGCTCTCACCTTACAGCTCAGCTGATTTCATCTCTTCACTTCTTGTGTCCTGAGAACACAGATGATGCCACATCTCTCAGATTATCAGCAGCAGAAGCCAAAATCACCTCCACACAAGCAGATTTACCCCTATGTACAGATGATACCCTTGAGTCGTCCCCAAAATCTTTCGCTCCTCCGGGAAATCCCGATGCCATAACTCAGCCGTTACCCTGCGAGGACATCTCTGGCAATTCTGAAGTTAACATCTTGAACAATATCATACGTTGAACAACGGCCAACTCGCTGTTGATAGTTTTACTAAAGAAGAGAGTTTTTCTCTGTAACAGAGTATTTCAGCCTGCATTACCATTTATTTTCCAGTATGTACTGTTGTAAAATATATTCAGGGCATTGCTGGGACACGGCATTAGTCGCAGGTTTACACTAATGTGTCCTGACATGACACCTTCTCTTTGTAGACCAAGCCACCCTGGTCGAGCAAGTGAAGCGAGTGAAGGAAATTGAAGCTATTGAAAGTGACTCCTTTGTTCCTCAGACGTTCCGATCGAGTAAAGAAGTCAAAAAGGTGAGTTTGCCATATCCTCTCCGGGTGCGTAATCCGTTCAGTCGGGCGGGAGCTGCGCTGTTAATGGAGTTTCCGCTGATGAAAAAGCATCGATGTTGACCATCTTCAGTCCCACCCCCGACTCCCCGACGTTCTTGGAGTTCAGGGAAGAACGCATTTCAATGTGTAGGAATTTCAATACAATCAGTTGTTTTGACAGTCTGTTCTACCTATGCTGAGCAACTCTGATTTTTAAAAATTCTTCTAAAATCATGCGAAACTGTGAAGAACTTTTTAAGGAAAAGCAGACAATTAAAATCCAAAAGTAATCAGATGTTTACATTTTAATTAAAAGTAGAGATCGGTATTTTTAATTCTGCTTAACTGAAGCCAGACATCAAGACTATATTTACTCCCTGAAACAAACCAGCGTTTTGGCTTCTGGGGAACTGGGATGCTCTTGTCGTGTGAAGTACACAAGCAAAGCCTTATTCAGTTTTTCCACCTGACAGTGAAGTGTTTGGAATTACCGCTGTTTGTTTCCCCCAGAACACACATTTTCTTGCCTTTCCAGAAGTCTCCAAGAAGTCCATGCGGCTTCTTCAGAAAGCGATCTGGAACCCCAGTGCTGTTCTGCAAGCTCTCTCCTTCTGCCTTTGCAATCCCTTTTTTCTCACTTTGTGTTTGGTCTGGTAGTATTTGCATGAGGATTCTTTTCATTTAGGAGTTAGAGGATAAAATTCCGACGCTTCTTTCTTTTTAGTCAACGGAGCCTCCTGATCTACCGTACGAACCTGTAACCGTCGGAGCGGGAGCTGCCGAGGCGTCTGCTCCTGAAAAAGAGCCAGCGCCTGCCAGTATTCCCACTGCCATCAAATACCAAGACGATAATTCTTTAGCGCATCCAAACGTAAGTATTTATTTAGGTATTTATCTTTCCAACAAGACGGCCCATTGAATGAGAGCAGGTTCACGTGGCCTAACAACCATTCTCCTTAAATAATTTGTGAAGACCCTCAATTAACACCTCAAAAATGGTCGCACACCTTGCGTCATCCAAAAGCTCTTGTTCACCAGCGATGTAGTTTTGGAGTTACAAACACATTTTACAACAAAGTAACATACTAATATAATACAGGGGGATTTAAGATCCTGTTCATATAAATATTCCTGTGCAATAAAAATTCAGAAAAAATTGCTTGTGGTTTGTGTAGTTGGAAACTCAGCACTTGCCCACCTTGGCAAATCGTAAAGCTTTAAATGCATTCCACACTTTAGAGAATTTTAAACATGTGGCTAAACTTACACAGATTCCTTTTGAGGAGCACTTAGAGTAGATTTTAAGAATTAGTGAGTTAAAAGTGACTTGCAGTAAATGCAAGCTGTGTATAATTAACAATGCTGACAAAGATCGAGACCTGCTCAATGTGACAAACTTGCTGCTTCGGGAGGGCGCTGAAACCAGAACGTCTTGGCTTTATTAAAGTCTCTCCCTTTACTCGTGTAGTTGTGTCACCTCTTATGTACCTGGACACTGAAATAGTCGATACGTATCTCAACAGATGATAACGAATAAAGTTAATGCGTTTTACCTCCTTTTGCTCCTCTCCCGTGTCTCTCAGCTGTTCATCGAGAAGGCGGAGGCAGAAGAGAAGTGGTTCCAGAGGCTGCTCGCGCTGCGGCAGGAGCGGCTCATGGGCAGCCCGGTGGCCTGAGCTCTCCATCGCTGTCTTTCTCCCTTTCGAGGGGATTTTAATACTCACTATGAGTTGTACAGAGAATAAATATTTCATCTGAATAAACAAGAATGTTCTATCCTCTGTTTTTCTCCTGAACTCACAGCGTGGATGGGAAGGCTATCACAGCAGCGTCGTTTTCTTTTTTTGTACTGGATTCCTCTGGGGTGTAAAAACCTGACAGCCCAAGGAGATGTAATTTTATACCTCCCAATCAAAAAAAAAATACTTGTATATACAACCATGTAGCAGTTGAAAGATAAATGAAAAAATAAGATGTCAAAGCAAGTGCAGATTTACCAGCGCTCGGAGCACAACAGGCGAGTCCCCCGCCCCATGTCCTGCAGCTGGAGGATCCGGGGCAAGCGCTGTCCTGTGATTGCGCTTCCTGCCGCCCGCCGCGGGAATCCCCGACGTCTGCGGACAGGCCCCCGGCTCGGGGGCTCCGCCGGGTCCGGGTCCGGGTCCTCGCTCCCGCTGCCGGGCTTGAGCGGAGAGAATGGTTCGCATTTCCGTGAACGTCCTCCCGCCCCTGTCAGCACCCGGCGGTAACGGCAGGAACGTGTTATGTTATCCTTTGAAAGAGATCTGTAAAGTTTGCAGCAGGCTTCAGGAAATATTATTTTAAGCATATGAAAATGTTCGATAATCTGGAAAAGAGAGCTTTCTATGGATACTTAATGGGAAATAATATAAATATTATTGTGTGTAATGGTACAGACCTTTGTTCACCAAGACTAAAGACATGCCAATTAATAACAGCTGTGTTAATATTACCTAATATTTCTGCACAGAGCGACTGTTTTGGGTCTATGAAGGCTCGGTTTGTCTAGGTGTGACTTTAAAATGATGAAAGATTAGTCCTATTTGAACATAGAGACAATTTAGCCCGACTATACTTACATTAAAAATCTGTCCATCATCCAACTAAATGCCAGAGATGAACCAAATACAATACAACAGTGGTTCTTCTGAGGTACCTTAGCAAACTGTTCCATCAGTAGAGCCACACTGAGCCCCCTCCTCTGGACACCCCTGCTTGGAAACGACCGCAGCAGCTTTCCCGGGTGAGCAAAGAAATTCATAAGGGTTATTTTTGTTTTATTTTTCCTTATTCTGCGATCTGTAGTAAAAAAAAAATAGAGGATGATTCTGGAGATGTGCTTTGCTTGTCTTCCATTTTTTAGATGGTTGATGTAAAAGGAAAAATGTATTAAATTTGCATTCTCACACGTTTTTACTTTATGAACAGTGTTAGTTGCACTTGGTCCTGCGTTAAACCCGCTGTGTTTCAAGACCTTGTCCGCAAAAAAAGTGGGAAAAAGATTGTTTCTCTTGTTTCATTTCAGCATTTTCAAATGTTCAATATTTGCCATTGTTCTGTTTTCTAATCTCCTTTTGTTTTTCATAGTAAATAAAACCTATTTGATGTCCATGTGAGGTACAGGTGTAAATTCCTCTTTTTCTCACTTTACATTGGATAATGCTGGTATTTTTACTGGATATAAAATGATTCCTTTTCTATAATTCACAACCCTAAGGGTATTTAAAAATACTACAGACTGGTCTGTTGTAGGTAAATAAGACTTAGGGGTAACAACAGGGTGTACCCACTATTGCTTATTGATCAACAACTAAATTTATCCAGCAAGTCCATGCTGGAGGAGAATTGTGAGCAATATCTCTAAAGAAAATGGAAATAGTGTTTAGATGATCTGAATTTAATAGAAATATGTACTGGAATACACCAAATGTAATTTGAAACGTGGAGCAAATCATTATAAAGTTGATTTTGATACTTTCAGTTGTGGATTAGTGATCAGAATAACCAATAAATCATTGCTCAGAACTCTGTAGTTTTCATGGAATACAGAACTGGTTTGTTGCTCCAGCATCTCTGTGGAGACAGTTCATTTAAGAAGAGGGTTTTTAGGGTCTATATTCTGTCCCTCTCAATTCCTACTTTGGACATTCATTACAAATACTTGAAGTTTATGAAGTCGCTGGTACTGGGAGATGTTGGAATTGTGAGGATGGAGTTTTTCCCTAAATACCATCTGTTACAAATTAGAAAACGTGCTGTCCGGGTCGTTACGAACCTGCATGTCCAGGCAATGCGGATTTCTGGGGATGTCCACAGCAGGTCGGTGACGCTCGAGTGTGTCCTGGCTCACGGGAGCTGGAGCGGCCTCGGCAGCGCCGGACGCTGTGTCTCGCAGGTGAGTTTTAACCTGGTTGTGGATCCCTTGCTGGGCACAGCGAAGCTCAATGACCACCCGCTGATCATTGGGAGCTGAGTGGCCTTGTGCAGGACCCATCTGCAGCCAGGCTGGGTGATTCCTCAAGCTGAGCCCCATCGAAGGGGCTGTGGATCAGTGCCCTGCCCGCTGAGAACCTGCCGGCGATTCCACAGCTTCACCCTTCAGCAAAAATAGAGGCTGCTCCACCACGTTTGCTCCTGTAAACCAGGGGTTGTCTAAGGCCAGTTTGTAGGGTTGGAAGTGTTAAATGTTGAGACTGCAGCACTCCCGATTCAAGTTGTGTAAACTATTTCCTTATTTTGCTTTTACTTGAACAGCATCCTGTGATAAATTATTCATTTTCCTGTCAAAGGTAGGCAGATATTTGAGTATCAGAAATGAAATATGGAAGAAGGCAGCAACATCAGAAATAAACTTTCCTCTGTATCCAGCTATGCACAACCAGGCAGAATTCTGACAAACTTACTGTTTAACATTATTTTACAAGACTTGGACACATACGTGGATTGTAGCCAAATCTATCTGCACTCCACCGTTCCACGTGTGGGGCCTTTTTGCTTGAGGAAAAGGCGGCAGGTGTTACCTGATCAGCCAGACACAAATTTAATTAACTGTGTCGTAACGTGGACACGAAACCCACATCAACGTGTACAAATTAATCACCGTTAACCTGGGAAAATGCACTGCTGGGTCTCAACCCACGCTTCTCCTGGGCCAAAAAACAGTGACACCTTTTGACAATAACCCTACGTACTTAGTTTCCTTGTTTCTAAGCTCTTCTGGTGTTCTCACATTTGGCATTGAGGACTCTTGCATATGGAGAGTTCATTTTTTTGTCGTACTTTCCACTTTTCTCCTTGCTGCTGGTGACGGGGAATGGATTCCCGATGAAGAAAGGGAAGGAAACGGCTGTTTGCTGGTTATCCCAGTAAACCAGGAGCGTGATGTGTGCTGTGCAGCCTGCAGGGACAGCAGTGACACGGTTTTGTCATTCAGGACTGGTGATGGGGCATCTCTGATAAAATCAGCTCTTGCACAAAGTTCCTCCTAATGCCAAACCACCTTAAATCAGGGGAACGGTGTGTAGGGGTGGAAAGATAATGCTGTAACTTGAGCCGCTCAGAGCTCTGGTATCAGCAAAGACTCTGTCCCTGGAAATCGCATTAGCAAACTCATTGCACTTAGTCTGCTCAACAGCCACCGCCAATCAACATCAAACCGGGCTGGGTTTCATTTGATAACTTTTAGGTAAATCGTTCACTAGGCCCTTCTGATTCCTTGAGTCATCCAGCATCTCCACAACTATTTTTCACTCTGATAATGGCTTGAAAAGGAGCAGTGTTTAGTTTTTAAATTATTATCATGGTTAAAATGTTTTAGAAATATTTTTGCTGCGAAAATAATGGTATCTAAGCAAACACTGCCAGCCAGGAGATCGAATTTTGCTAGTTGTGCTTCAGTCGCTCTGATATGAGCAGGACTGGATGATCCCAAAGCCATTTTCATGTCTGTAACCCAAAACCAGCCTCTGCGTGATTACAGTTTTCCATTTGTCGAGTTACAAGGAGCAAGTTATTTTTAGTGGAGATCCTTGAACTCCAGAAACCTGTTTCAGGAGAGATCAGCCTGAACCTGTGCCTTAATCCACATACGACACGGGGCTGCAGCGACTCTTCAGCGTGCAGCACTAATGAAAAGCAATGCTAGAAGTATTATTTAAAACACTCATTTGTAATTTTGACTTAGTGCAACATTGTCTAATTTCTTTTTTCTTGGCTCTTCCCTTCTTGTCTCCCTCCTTTGCTAAGATCTAAAAAAAAAGAGTATCAGTGGCTAGGCCGGGTTATGTGACGCTGGGGAGCAAGACCTAGACACTGAGTCACTCTGGAATTGCGGCTCCGGGTGAGATGTGACACCATACGTCTATTTTCTGGAAGGAAGCAGCAGTTGAAGCTCAGCCCAGAGACGCTTCGCTTCCAGCTGCGCTCCCCCACATCAAGGTGAGCTGGAAATGGTTATCCCATGATTTAAACCCAGGTGAAAATGAAAATCGCTACTTTGCCATCATTTTGCTTCATCAAAAGCCCAATACAGACTGGGGCTGCCGGGGCAGTGAGGACATGAGCAGCCTTTCAGCCCTTGGGCACCATCTTTGAATGCGCTATTTTGAAGAGGCTGTAGTTCAATAAAAGGTGTTGTCTGCCACTGTAAAAGTCTCATTCCCACTAGATGTCCCTGCCCTCCCGGCACAGTTCTCACTCGGGACACAGAAAGGCCACGTGGATGAGATGCACATAAACCAAATTTGCCTTTTTTCTTCCTGATCAGAGCTGGAATTTGGGGTAACAAGACAAGCAGTTTGTCTCAGTTTTCTGTTGCCTTCCAATCTACATCTGTTCAAATAAAACATCCCGCTCGCCAAGGTAAGCTCCAAATATTTACAGCCTACCTGGCGCAGTCCCTGGGGAGTTTATAGGAAGGAAAAGTGGGGTTTTCTCCTCCTTCATGAGCAGAACCAGGTGCCTGAGGTGGTGCTGCCCTTGCTCACCAGCACAGCCAGTTTCTGGAGCAGGATGATGGACCTTCCTCTGGCTCCTGAGGGTCTGCGCGGCTCGGGAGGCAGCGGCTGCATTTCCACATTACGGCTCTGAAAGGAAGGTGTAAGCAACTCTCATTAATTATTATTAATAGAAACTAAATACAGGCCACATTTGTAAAAATGTCACATTCCATTTCTGGATGCCTTCTCGGCGAATTTCAGTATTTTTTAAATACATTATTGTCATCTTATTTCAGTATTCATGCAAGTTAAGGAGGTGGGCAACTATGTGAATTGAATATATATTTAAATAAAATATTAATGTAAATGTTCTTACACATCTACCTCTAGTCGCTTGCAGCAGAGCGATGCTTTTATCTGACATTTACAAACAATTTCTAACAAACTGCCTTTGCAAAAGACTCTGCTCTGGGACGACATTACAGTTGGAATGTAATCGGTTTTGTAGCAACACTGTCAAAAAGCCACTTCCACTAAAAATATGCTTAAGCCTTTGGAAATTGTGCTGCATCCTTAAGCCGAGCTCTAAAAAGACTTCACCGTAAGAAGGAAGGAAACCTCATTTCTGCCAATACATTTTAAGTTTAAATAGCTCCTGCTGATCCTTACGGAACTGCTGGGGCTGGAGCGCTGATTGCCGGAGTCCTCTCAAATTACCTTCAACCTTGTGCCTGACATTGCACATGGAAACAGCCAGCGCAGAACCGAGCGGAGCCCCAAGCACTCTGCTCCCGCCCTTTGCCAAAGTAGTTCAGAAAAGGACCGATTTTTAATATACTGTGTTAGTTCTCGAGAGTTAGGTGAACAGAGCTAAGCCATTTCCAGTGCTTTTGGAAGTTCGGGGCTGCAATGAACGTAATTAAAAAGTAATTGCGTAATAAAATATGATCTTATTTTTCTTTAGGTGAACGGTGAAAACTCAACAATTAAAACTGACACTTAATTCCTGCCTTACCGACGGAACCAGTCATATTCTGAACTGTATAAACTTGATGTTGCGATGACTTGTGCATTTAATATACTTGTTTTCTACTTGATTTCGATATGGCTTTAATAACGTCTGCCCAACCAGCAAGAGTCATTTTTAGTTTTAGAGACAAACAGCCTGATGCAGGTGAGACCCTTGGAATTAGTTCAGTTATGTGAGCAAACGCAGTAACGTCCCAACGATGGTGACAAAGAAAGAGCGGAGGAATTGGGCTTCACCCGGTGCAAAGCACCCGAAGCAGGGCAGCTTGGGCTTTAGTTTCCTATGGAAATCAGCTCCTCAAGCAGCTGCTTTACAGCCCCGGGCTGTGTTTTTGTATATTTTGTATTATTTGTTTTTCGGTCGGATTTTACACCTTGATGCTGTGGCCGTATTCTGAGCTCAGTTTTTGCAGTCTTGACCTGATAAAGATTTTGCCTTAGGAATAAATTGCTGCATTTACCCCCAATACAGCAGATTGTTACCATAACATCTTTGGTTATAAGCGAAACGCCCCCAACATGCAGAGCTGAGACTAGAGGACAATTTTTTTCTCTCCCTCCCAGTGCCAAATTGTCAGGATTTAAGAAAGAAACGTCATTTCACAGAAGATGGCTCAAGTTCAGCATCTTCACCGTGTATTTTTTGGTTGCTGGGCCATTTGCAATGGCAAAATGAGACAGCTGCAAATTCCTGAGGTAACTCAGGAACAAAACTCCCTGGGCTCCCTCATATTTAATGTGTGCTGCCAAAGTTTTTATAAATCAATAGGTGCTGTACATGATGGCAACAGAGCACACTGGAACAAATATTATTTTTGGACCAGATCCTGGAATCGATAATAAACGCTCCCACCGGGGCCAGGTCTTGACTGGGCTTTTGTTACGTTGGGGGGGGTTTAATTTTTTTATGTATATTTGTTAAACAAAAACAAGACCAGAAGACAGAAAGGTCACAAAATCGGGGCTAATTACAAGAAATGCTCTTTCACTTGATGAAAAATTAAACTCGGGAATTCAATACTACACAATATAATCAAAGCCAAAACCTTTGAAACTCTCCAATGGATCATCGCTTGTGCAGGTTATTGGAAAAGTAACATCCACACGGTTTTTAAAAGAAACAAAAGCTTATTGTGCAGGTCTTGGGGATGAGTTTGTGTGACAGATGCTGCTGGTCACATCCAGCTCCTGGGCACCTTCTAGAAGGTTCTTACAAAACCTCTCGACCAGGTAACTCGTAAATAAGACAATGCACACCTTGCAGATGTCCCAGGTAACCCAGCCTGGCAATTCCTACATTGTTTATATCAATATTTGGTAAACAGCTATTAAATACTGATTTTTTAAAGGAAGCAGATCTCTCATGTTTCTGTAAGTCAGAATATACTCCACCAGTTCCATCGGCTGCCTCAAGGAAACACAAAGAAATCTCATTGTTTTCCTCCGCCGAAGCCTCAGAGACATGGAGAACTTCAAATGCACTTGCCACGACATGAGGAGCTCTCTTGCAGCCCGAATGGCGTTTGTTGCCCTGACAACAGCACACGAGCATCATTTATTAGTTCATACATTATTGATAACCCTCTAATTTGTGTGTGATGGGAGGAAGTTGGTTTGCAAGTTATAAATGGAAGGTTAGCAACAACTTGTAGAAGCGGGTGACAATCCTATATTTATCTCGTCCCAGCACACGCTCTGAGGCCACAAAACCCTTTTCTTACCCACCGTGGTGCGAGAACCGGCCGAGGAACCTCCTGCAGCCACGAGTTTCTACTGCAGTCTGTATAATAGTGTCAATTTTTTATAAAAATCAACTTCAAAGACAGAACAGGAGCTTTTCAAGCCATTTCCTAATAATATACAGATCCCAAAGTGGACACAGGAATGTTTTCCGGCACAAATTCCTGAGTGGGAAAATAGAAAATTTTGGTGTAACGGGAAAAGACAGAAAAGCAGGAATTAATCTTCTCCAGTTTGCTTCTTATATATATTATGGTTCAACTTATCTACTTAATGCTGACAATATACTTCTGGAGAGGTTTTCTGTATATCATCAGAGACAAGAACAGAAAAACCCCGGGTCAAAACTGATATTTTCACTTCTGTCTTCCTCCGTGTAGTTAATTAGAGTAATTCCCCCACTTTTAAACCATCTGTTGTTTCACCACTGTCAGACCCGGCACCTTCGAGCACCAACAACTGAGGGGATGTGTCATGATTCTGATCAGATTTCAATAGAAAACTCTCCTGATAATGAACTATGGATTGTTTATTCTTTCTCTTTTTCTTGTATTTATTTTTAAAACAAGGGAACTTTGTGATTTAGTTATAATAATGACCCGTTTTAAAATCCAGCTCGCGAAATTGTCCTTTGGTGTACAATCTGAAAAAGGGTTCTGGCTCTGGTTCGCACAAATCAGTTGTTGGCTGGCGCTTTGCCTATTGAAACGTACACAGGAATGCAATTTTCACCTCCAAGTGTTAAGCATCCCCACTGGTTAAAAATAATCCTTGTAGAGAAACTGTAGCTGATGACGACCCAGATATAAAGGCAGGAATATTCCCGTATTTCTCAGCAATTGCGCCAAATGTTTTCCACTATTTTAGTATATTTTACATAGGTGTGCTATTCTAAATAAGTTGATCACAATCAGGATCTTTTTTCAGCATTGCTGTGATTGATTTGTACTCTGGATGGAACCGAAAACATAAGCTAAAGTCAAATAGTTGTGGAAAAGAGCCACTCAGCATGAAGAAGTGTCAGTAGAAAATGTTTGGGGCAGGAACCTCAACATGTATCTTCGGAATCGAGAGAGAACAGAGAATTATAAATACCAACAAAACGTCAATATGGCAAAATGACCTTTTGTTCTACATGAATATGTTCAACAAAGCTCTGAAGTCTGAATCAGATTTAAATAGTCGTATCACCAAAATGAATAAGAATTAAGAAGGTAAATTAATTCCTAAGGGAAATCACTGTAGATCTCATTAGTTCAGGGACAAGATACCTTAAAACTTTTAATTAAAGATAATATTTACTGCAAATGAATAAGAGTTGGCAGGTTTCAGCAGAAACCATAATCTCATTTATGCAAAGTTTTCCTATATTAAGGCAGACATCATTAATCTCATCGGAGATGCCCTCCAGACTGACAGTGCTGCAGCACCGAGGTGATTTCTTACAGAAGTCTTTTTATCTGCACAAAAGAAACCTAACTCGAGCAGACACAAACCCTAAGAAGGCCTGAGCAATTAGAGATATCACTCTGTGCAAATAGAGCACCGACTTGATCGCGTTAGCGAGCCGCTCGTAATGAGCTCACTTCTAACGGGGCTCCTCTTCCCACCAGCAGCCGAAAAATTAACAATAACTACAACTCGCATTGCTTAGTTATCCGCACAGCCATCCAGAGCTCTGCCTTGGAAAGAAACTTCATCTTTTGGAGTTGGAGTTGGCATAAAATGGAACGGCAAACTAGATGATCTGAGGGACTCGGCTGAGCTGTCGGAAGGCTCCACGTTCCTGCTCCATCGTACAGAACAGGTTTCTTTTCACGAGGTCAAATTCATCCAAAGGCTGCACTCATGGAACTTGTAGTCTGGTTTGTATCAGTGTTCAGAAAATGTAAATACATACTGTAAAAAAATACTCAGGTTTTGGTAGAAGACTGCAAACAAGTTAAGCACACTGAAACCAACATTTTGATAAGGTAAAGCTCCAGGAGGATAAGAATTTGGAGGATTTTGTATTTGACGTGCTAATTACTTTAAAGAAAACTCACTTTGCTGGTTTGTAATGAGAAATAAGTGAATGTTCTAGCATTCCATGTCATGGATATTAATGAACTGCTATAATAGCAAACTCAAATTGATCCAGGGCTTCTGTCTATTAATCAAAATACGATGACAAGTAATTAATAAATCACTACGGTAAAGTTCCTGCTTATTGCATTTCTGGTATGAATACACTGCAGCTTCAGAGGAGTTTTAAAGACCTTTAAAACCTATGGATTGAAAGGCTAACTACAGTGCAGAGGATTATATTACTACAACTTCTTAATATTTTTGCGTGTGGTTTGAAACAATGCTTGAATTCTGCCTCTGAATGATAAAAAAGTTACTTGCTAACATCATAACTGGCACAAGATTTCGTTATAAACAGCCCCAAAGCACCAGAGTTCACTTCCATGACCACAGCCTGATTTGTTTTATTTGCTAATCTTTCATCAGAAATGGACCAACCGTTCACAGACTCCACCTGGGTAATCAATGGGGAGCCCGGTTTCTGTCACGCTTCCCTGCCCACCAGTCAGTCACTATAAACATTTTCACCATAACAACCGCTCAAACTCAGAGTGCATCTTGAGGCTGCAATATCAGCACTCGCCGGGATCTAAAGAGAAGTCTACATCAGGAGACAGCAAAATCAATGCTCACCTGATTACAGATATTTTTCAAAAATATTGCCGGCTCCATTCATTCATCTTTTATGTCAGTTGTCCACTTTGGGCCAAATATCAGCAGAGCTGCTTCTGCAGCGTGATGGAGCTTATTGGAACGAAGGATCTGCTTTCACGACTGCTATATAAATACCATATAAATACTCTGATGCTCTCTAATCCCCCTAAAAAGTGGGATATTGAAAGAAATGTGAGGCAGGCAGAGCCTTGCTCTGCCTCTCAAAGAACACATGAGAGAGAAAACACCCCCCTGGCTCACAGCCCCGAGAAACTTTGCCAGGAGAAATTTCCCAAACACACCGATGTTCTCCACAGTTCTCCCATTTTATGAAGAATGAAGGTGAGATTCCTATACCCTTAGTTCTTTGAAACCCATTTATATATAACCACAGAAGTGAGTTTATATATAACCACAGGTCTTACACACACCCCTACATGTTCACAACCACTTGGCTCTTCAGGAAACCCAGATAACACTCCCCGTGTATTTGTTCCATTCTGTAACTGAAACCTCCCTCTGATGACAGGGTTTGCTGAGGGGTTTCTGCCAAGAAGACAAAAAAGCTCCTTTTCCCTTCCAGTCTAACCAGTGATCCTCAGCTCGCAGAGCCGCTGTGGTTCAGCAATACAGAACCAAGCGCTTTTACCTCAGAAATCGGATACACCTCGTACTTGGCTGGTGTGAAAGGTGATCCTGACGGCCACCCGCGGCCACAGCAGCGACTGCGGTCCAATTTCCTTATATTCAGTTTTCCCCGCTGCTGTATTTCTCTCAACAGCCGTTTCTGGCGGGTTTTACCTCAGGCCCTGGTGTTTTCAACTGAGGTGCCGCTGCTCCCGCTCAGCCAAACGCCTCGTTTCCAGCCTCGCACAACACGGTCGCTTTATTTTACTGCCATCTACTGGAAAAAATACTTTAATTTTTTTTTAATTGCCAAGGAGGGGATAGCGGCCTGTGCCTCGCTGACAGCGCCGACCCGCCTGACGGAAGCCGGGCTGGAGGCCGAGCCTGCTCGCAGGGACGGGCCGACCGGGCAAAGACGGGCCGGGGGAGCGGGAGCCCGGGGACAGTATGGGGCTGCCGCCGTGGGCCGATCGCCGATCGCCGCTCCCCGCCGGGCCCCGAACGTTCTGGAGCGGGAACGCGCGGTGCTGCCGGTTGCCACGGCAACGGCGGCGCGCGGGCAGCCCCGCCCTGCTCGCCGCGGCCAATGGCGGCGCCGGGAGGTGTCACGTGGAGCGGCGGGCGCCGCCGTGAGGGGCTGGCGGGGCCGGCGGGGCTCAGACCGGTGGGAGCCGCAGCCATGTTCGGGGGCCTGGGCCGCTGCTTCGAGGAGGATCCGTTCTTCCGGTGAGGGCACGGGCCGGGCTGGCGGCACCCGCGGCCTCCGCTGGGGCGGGGGAAACGCCGCCTGAGGGAGCGCGTCGAGGCACCTGAGGGCGCGGGGGACGCGGGTGTGTGAGGGGTAACGGGCGGTGGGGTCACAGCCCCACTCCTCCGGTTACCCCAAACAGATGTCGGGGTTTCCATTGTTACCGGTGATTTTAAATACCAGGGTCTTGTCTCTCACTCCCCTCCTCAGTAACGCCTGCGGTTTTTACTCTCATAGCATCGCGAAGAATGTAATACTAATTTCATTGTGACATCGAATGAGAAATCTACATCTCTATTGGTTTGTGTTTCTTGATTTTGTTTTTCCTGCAGTTTCTTTAAAAAGTGGACAGGTGCTGGATGTTTTAGCTTTTCTGTTTGGTGGTTTTTTGTTTGTTTTTTAATTATTTTTTCTGTAGATTGTTTCTGAGCTCCTGTTGTCGATACATCCCCTAAAGACACCACCAGGTGTTCGTGCATTAGAACCTTGGGTGAGATCAGCAAAGGCAAACTCTCTGTCTCCTTGTTCTGCTTTCCTGAGTGGATGTTGATGCTTTAGCTCAGCAAATGTGGTGGGTTTTTTGGTTTCTATACCCTGAGCACAGTGATGGTGCTTGGGGTAGAGCTCGTCCGTGTGTTCAAGTTTATTTCCCGTGGGAATCTTCTGCCACTGGAATCTACATCTAAACAGCGTGTTGTGCAAAGGCTCCCCCAAAACTGCTGAAGTATCAATTCTGGCCCCGGTTTATGAGCTTTGTCAGGAACTGAAATGGGATTGGAGAACTCGGAGGAGCCCGGTTTATTTTAGTTTTTCTAAAGGTGTGGTACTCACTGTGTGGAGCTTAATTACAAGCAAAGATAAGGGGCAGTGTGGGTGAGGGCCTTGTGATGTGGGTTTGTTGACTGTATCTCTTAGTTACAGGATATTCCAGCTGAGGCTGAATTCGTACCTCTTAAAGGAGAATCTGCTGCAAAAGCTCCTTCCTGGTGGTGGGAGGGTTTCTAAAGCTGTGCAGGATGGGTTAGTACGCTTGGTTTTTAGGAATACGCAGGGTATACTATGGAGAAAACTTCGCTAAGCAAATCCTCTGCATGAAATTAAAATAATAATGGAAATTAAGTCTTGTTTGTAGTAATTTGTAGCGTGCTTTTGAGATACCAGTTGCTTTCCTTTTATTTATGTTTATTGTAGGCACTGATGCAGTTTAAAATCATAGGGAAAAAGAGATTGCAGAAGATAGAGGAAAGGAGTGTGTGAGAAAGAGATGAGACTGATATTGCGATTAATTTTCTTGGCACTGGCCTTGTAAATCTGTTTTGCATATAGTTAAGGAAATCAGCTTATTACTTCAGATAAGATTAGCTTCCAAAATAGTGTAATAATAAGCTTCTGTTGCCTCACAAGGAGAGATTTTGGCTGCTGAACTGGAAATAGTGCCTGGGTGTGTAAGCAGCCGAGGTTCACCCCGAACAGCCTGGACAGGTGCACAAGTGGTGTCTCTGCTGCCAAGCGCACTTGGCTTCTGGTATTAATGCACCAATCCACAGATTTATTTTTTTCCTTGTTCCAGGTGTTATCTCCAGTGTGATTTCGCAACCTCAGGCTAACATAACTTCCTGATTTAAAATAAAAGGCGCATTTGTTATGAAGTGCTGGTTTCAAAAATAATCAACTGAACGTATTGTTCTTGGCCACTGATTGTCAACTGACCAGAAACATACACTGAAGTAAGGAGTAACATTATACCTTTACTATAGCACTCTGAAGGGTTTCAGCTGGAAGTCCATTCAGAACTTGATTTTGAAAAATTAACTTCTGGTGCTTAACATGCGAAAGGCACAAGTTCTGTGTGTAAACCCCTTATGGAACCTCATTTCTTTATCCCCATCACTTTTATGGTATGATAATGTGCAGCAGTCATGGCTGTATCATCAAAAGGATCTTCCCCCCTTTAAAAAGGTGAGATTTTAAGTCAGGTGTGATCAATGGTAATTAAACTAGGGTGCTCTCTCCACCTGTTGCCATCCCGTAAAATCTGTGATTTGAGCAAAGGACTTAAGGTCTTGCATCTTTACTGGAGAGACTTTGACTTGTTTTATATACATATACCTGTATTTTGTAAGGGTGACCTACTCCTTTTGTAGCTATGATTTCAGTTTCAATCATCAGAGCCATGAAGGCAGTAGGTTTAGTTCCCTGGACCCCTTGTCTTCCGGGCAGGTTCTGTGATCACTTTCCATTGTTTTTCCCCTGTTTTAGAGCATACCAAAATTGCAGTATTTCTTTTGGGGCTTGACAACACTAGATCTTTTTCCGAATGGCTCTCTGAAATGTCCCTAGGGAATGGGGAGGCCTCACTTCTGCTCCTAAATCTGGCACCCCACAGCATATATATTACTTCCCTGTCTCTCATAGTGTTATAAGGAGCTAGTCTTTTAAATTGTTTCATAGACCTTTCATTTTTTAAAACAAAAACAACCCGTGGTTTTAGACACAGGTATGAGTGTATTAAATGGTTGTAGTGGAGGGTGAATGGCCAAGAGGAGTTGCCAAAGAAATTGAAATAAGGTGAAAAAAAAAAAACAATTTCGCAAGGGATGAAGCATTATTTTATGTCAGGTGAGATCTATTACAGCATGTTATGCACACTAAATTTAACCACTTTCTGATCTACATTAAATCTATGGAATCTTGTTTTGTTTATGATATGTTATAGGTAACTTATGAGTGTCCTACTTGCTTTGGACTGGAAGGGCTGGAGAAAATTTTTGTTATCCATAAGTTACTGGTGGAATACGCTTCATATTTATTTGTGTTTTTATAACCAAACCTATCAGAAGTTTGGTGTCAAAATAGATTTGATGGAAGAATACGCTGTGGTAGTGTTTGTGCTTTCTTCGGCTTGGCTCGTGCAGTGACTTTTTCCATCTGTTCTTCATCCTGTGAAAAGCAAGGGGACACTTGCTGTGTGGGAGCTGCTTATCGCATTAGGACTGAAATGAAAGCCAGCAGTCATGTGAGTGGGGTAGATTAGGGTCTGCTTAATGACAATGGTCTAACTAATTGTGAACTCCTAGGGTCTGTTTGCGCTGGAGAGAGTGAAGTGTGTGCGTAGCTTAAAGGGATATTGTTATGTTAAAAAATCTTGCTTGGGAAATAATCCAGCATTAGGTTTGTAACCTTATTTCTTTTTCACTTAAAAGAAAAATTAATAAACGTAACTTTGGCACAAGAAAGGAGTACAAAGCGAAGAGATCAAAGTGGCCATGTGGTGTGGAAACTGGTTTTCATGGGGCTGGTGGTAAGGGGTGGAGAGAGTAGAAAAGCTGTTTGGGAGAGTTTCAAGAGAGGATCAGGTATTGCAAAAGTCAGGAACAGCCTGGAGCTTTTCTGCATGGAGACATGAGATGTGATGGGAAGGGTTGTGGTGTCCTGGGGACAACGAGGGCAGGAGGTGTCTGGAGAATGTCGGGATGTTGCTCGGAAGGAAGATGAGGTGCTATTACACCTTTGTAATATATAATATATATTACACCTATGTAAACGTACCTGGGCAATGATTAAGGCTAAAAAAGTGCCTTTCAGTGGAATAGCAAAGGGGAAAATGAGACTGGAGGTGAAGGGAGGAAATGAAGCATGTTTTTTGTGTGAAGTAATGATTTGTAGCCGTAGACCACAGGCAACTACTGATCATATATTGTGCTTCTGGCAAAATCACGTTTTGCTCCTCTTTTGGCCTTGGTTAAAAATATGAAGTTCTTGTCCCAATTAGAGGATGCCAAGAGTTAAGCATAAATGGAGAGCAACTTCACGTTCTAGCTGCAAGCCAAGCTTTGGGATTACTGGTAGGTTCTGTAGGTTGAGTATTTAGAGAGAAGAGAGGGGAAAGCTAACAGGGAAACAAAAAGCCAGTAAGAGTCTTTCTTCCTAAGCAAAGGGATGGAAGAACTTGATTTGTGGAGGGGGAGGAAAGGGAAGGCAAAGATGCAATAGTTGGTGACTAAAAGAGATGGAGCTGACCTGAATTTAGAGGCTAGCATACATTTTTGAGCATGTGCATCAAGGAGGATGACAAGTAGAATGGGAGCGGCCCATTTGAGGGGTGGAGGGGGGAAATCCAGTAGGACACGATGAGTTCAGTGAGTAGTTCTGTGCTAAGCTTTGGAAGATGAAAGTGAAATAGGAGAGGGGGGAAGAAAATATTTGAATATCAGGAGTTGGAGGTAGATGTAGTGATGAATAAAATGTAGGTCATGTAGGTTTTCTAGTTCCTGGAAGATAGCGAACATAGGCTGGGAAGATGGCTGCAAAGGATGGAATAGTTTTGGAGAATATGAGGGAGGAGAAAAAGCAACACGGACACTCAAGAGTACAGGAGAGCAAGGAGAAGACAAAAGAACTAAAACACCCAACCAACCTGAGAGGTGGAAGAGAAGTGAAAGAAATGGGAGTTTGGGAGGAACAGGAGATGGCCCAATTGGGTCCTATTAACGTAAAGAATTTTAATAATAAAGAACCATATGGAATGACTTAAAACTGAGTTTCAAAAATTTCGGAGCCATTTTACATAGCTTGGAATAAACCCCAGTGACCTTCTATGCGCAATGTCTCTTTTTCAGCGATCCTTTTGCTGCACACCATGAGTACATGCGGCAGATGATGAGAAGCTTTTCTGATCCTTTTGGCCGAGATCCATTTCTCAGCATAACAGATGGTGGGGAGAGAACAGGAGATCGAAGAGCGCGCCAGGACTCTCAGGTTGCTCGAAGAGGAAATCGCAGAGTAAGTATTTTCTTAATCTCCAAGGATTGCTACGTGGCATTTACATTTACTGGTAATATAGTTGGCTTCCCATTTCCATGTCTGTTAAGTTCAGTCCAGTGGAAACCGAGGACTGGCTCAGCTATTGCGGCCTTGGCCAAATTGTTCAATTGCTGAGTAAAAAGTGAATAATATCTCTCTTGGTTCCTTAATGGCCTATTAATTAACACTGACAAACTTGTATTAGGTCTAGTGACAAGTCTGTATGTTATTGAACATTGAATATACAATATTTAATGAAATAAACTAAGGCAAATGACAGAACCTTCTCTGAACGCTTCCTTTCTCACTAAATTTACTTGAAAAGGTACCTTAGGATGTTTGTGCCTTCACTCTGCGCTTTAGCATCTTGTGTTTAGTTTATGTTTGACTTAACACAAACCTGTGTTTCAGCCACCTAAATAGTATCTACACAGACATTTTAAACCCTCTTTCAACTTTGCAACTGTGAATAAAAGCTTCACATTCTGTATTGGGTCTGATGTTTCTTCTAGATCTAGCAGTGTAAGGATTAAAGATCAGGAAAATTGGTACAAAACCTAGTATTTCTGTGAATTACAACCTGAAACTGAGAAGTTGGCAGTGACCTATGTTTTACATGAAGTATCTATGCGACTCCCTGGGCATGCGGGACAATTATATCTTATGCTTCTGTAGCTAAACCTTATCTAATTACTGTATTTAGAAAGGATGTATGTTTGAAGTTGGTTGTTTCCCTCTGCCAGGCCAAATATTTTGCAGCTGAGTGATCTCTGACTTTAATGAATCACACCTGATTTTTAAAAACCAGTTGGAAGACAAGACAGATGACAAGGGCATGTGGAACTCGGCCAGATTTGATGGGGGTTGTTCAAACCTAGATAGTCAGAGCTTAATAAACATGGCTGAAACACAGACTAGCACCTACAAGTCAAAAGGGTAACTGTCAGATTCTTTCCTCCGTGCTCATACGTTGCCAGTTAGTTTCAAATATAGATGCTGCTGGATCTAATTAGGGCACAACCTACTGCAGCAGATTCTTAGGCCTTGCTTCAGTAGTTGCCTAAACCCAGATCAGACTTTTTTCCTTTAGAAAAATAATATATTAAGCCTTACCCTAGTAGCTTAGGGGTTTGCATCCCTTATTCTTGGCAGTGAGGGGTAAACGATAGGCACAGAAAACCTTTATCTATGGTTACAGAAAGAGGTTAAAGGTGTAAGTGTGCTGTGTTATGTTGATAAGCACAAAAGAATTCCGCACCTGCTAAAATCTTGCCAGTATCTTTTGATATTCCTCGTGTTTCACCTGAGAGCTGTCAGATGTCACAGAAGACTCACACCCATTACTTGAGCCTTCTTGTGGTCTCAAACTGCTTTGACTACTTTCCCTCCAGAAATTATTCAAACACCTTAAATAATTAGTTTTTTATGTAGGGAAAGATGGAAATCTTTACCACCATGTGAAATGCACTCTTAAAATTGCCCATACTGATTACTGAGATCATAATTGTCTAAGTAAACTGTGGAATGCCTAGAACTCCTTGGCAAGGAACAGAATTTGTTGCACCAACTCAACATGCATCAGTATGGCATTCAAATTTGAAACTGCTTTTCCATTCTCAAGGAGGTTCACAGTGTCGGATTTTAGGCTCTTGGAGGGAAGAAGGAAAGGGTATGAGCAGGAGGAATCGGGTAAAACATCTTAAAAGATGCTGTCATTCAGTTTTTGGGTATCTGATTGCTCTACCTATTGGGCAACTATTTAACAGTCTTTAGCGTGTGTTATGAAACAAAGGGTTTATATTTTTTTAATGATTATCGACTTTATTTTTGATATATATTGAAAAAATATATTATTTTCTGTCACTACATGTTAGCCAGAAATGCAATCTTGAAAGGGTTCTTAAAGGTATTCAAGAATTGGCTTATTTCTTCCTTTTTTACTTAAAGTGACTGTAAAGTGATTGGTACTTCTGGCCAGTCTTTCTTCAGGCAGGTTTTTATATAACTCTCCAGTCTTAGTTTCCTGGAAACATCGATTTGTTTTCCAGCCTCTCGTTGCCCTGTCATATAGGGATATTCAGTATCAGCTGGTCAAACAGGAACTGTATTTGCCGGTGTTTATAGCTACATCTATTTATACAACTGCAGAAGAATATAATTTGCTCCTGGGGGATTTGTCTTCGGGTGGTTCTGTGTATGATGATAGATTTACCCAGAATTTCTTTGCAGTGACCTTTGAAAGTGCTGACAAGTGAGACTTAATTTTGTTTCTCGCGAGGGATGTATGGATATTTTACAGAAATATCTTTTATATTTACATTAATCTCATGTAATACGTAAAGGGTGCTTGTGGACAGGTCAGCTGCATCACTTCATTTTTCAAGCTCTAAAATTGTTTGCCAGCCCTCTGAAATTTGGTTGCATAAATATTCATTAAAGTGACTATTGATCTGTGATATGAAGTGTTTTCGGAGAAGTGGGTGATCTCTGGAGCGTGTGCCCGTTTTAAGTCATTTTACTACAAAGGTTACTGTGGTACACAAACCTTTCTCAACTTGTAGCTTCAAGTGCTTCCAGTACATACATAGGAATATAACTTATTAAATGTGGCGACAGCTGTTGCTTTCCAATATCATTAATATATTTTATATATTATGAGACTACTTTGTATTACGTTGTCCTAGCGCACTGTGAATTATCAGGGTCCTCGTGAGTGTTTTTATTTGATCGGAAGTGTTTAACATTTGCTGCATATGGAAGTGCACTATGGAAGTAACTTCTGCTGTGTGTGATAACAGGTATAATGACTAAAAGTCGCTGCTCCTTTTTCTTGCAGGCAACGAGCTGCTCCCTCATGCCCTTTGCAGGCTTTGGGAGAGTGGTTGGTATCCCAGGAGCAAGAATCCTTGTGTGTGGACACTGCATAACCAAAGCATGGACAACGTGCTTGCAAACTGCTTTTGTTGGTGTTTAGATACATGGAACAATATAATTCAAGCTTATTTTTTTCCTTATTAAAAGAAAATGCTGGTGTGGACTAAATAGGCTGATAGCATGATTGGAGAAGTTACTGCTTAGCAGCTGGCTGTTCTGCTTGGTGATGTATCTGTTGGTGCGTGATCTGTGATGGATACAAGTTGAATAATCCCTGGACAGAGACTCCAGATGCGGAGTGCTGCCCACAGATGGACACCAGCACCTTGGGGTGTTGGTGGGCACGATGCTGATAAGGTTGTAGTGCTGGTCACACAGCTGAGAGCATCGCCCATGGAATGGGGCTTGGAATGGTGTCCAGCTGGAGTTTGGGGGTGTGGAATATCTGGTCAGGATCTGTAAAAAGAACCTGAGCAAAACCAAGTTCATTGCCATGACCCTCATGGAGCATTTTCCTTCTTTTGGGATGCTTTGGAGTCCTCAGACTGAAAACCAGCAGCTTGGAGGGTGGCTCTCGCAGAGCAGATAAAAATAAGCATGGGTCTTTGAATTTTCAGATCTGAAGGTATTACTTGTTTAATTATATCTTCCAGAGGCACAAATTGGCAACTTGCTGTGTGTAAAAAGTGTATTAGCTAATCAGAGTTTGTCTGCAATTAACTACGCAGGCTGCGGCTTTTACTCCCCTAGCCCCTGATCTGTGGCATGTGATTCCATAGTACAGCTGATTACCACGTCATGTCACTGCATTTTTAACTGTAGAAGGCAGTTTTCTGGCCCTAATTTGTCTGTAATTATTGCCCAGAGGTTTCGATAGCTCTTGAAGATTCAGATTTCTTGCTACTCAAGAAACAAATGGAAGGTCCTGAGGAAAAGTTCATGGTAGGAGAGGAAAAGGAGGGCGAAAATCATCTTTATCCCCACCTACTCGGATGGGTGCTCGTTTGGGACAGTATTGCTGGCTTCCCAGATGGTCACTGGGCACAGCTCACCCTTTCCTTACTTTCTGTCTCTATTTTTGGGGTTTTTTTCCTTCTAAAGGGAGATTTCATCAGTGTGATCAGTACGTGCCATTAGCTACACAGCCTACTAATTAAATTCTGTGCCTCTAAACCTGTCTTATTATCTTTGTGCAACACTGGATCTTCTGCTTTCATGGAACAATTAAAAAATGAATGTTGAGTGCATCTATAGCATCAGGTAATTAAGCTGCCATTAAAATACCAAGTTAAAGTTCTCTTTTAATTTTTCACACTGCCCTTTTATGAGTAATGTGCATTATTACTGCAAAGGAACAGCTGTGTCTGCTGGGCTGCATTTTTCTTGTTATTCCATATGCATTAAGGCATTCAGATAATAGAGATAATTTGATCTTCAATAGATTATTACACATAGAGGGTCATATAGTACTTGTTAAAGCAGAAGCTGGTTAGGTTAGAAGGTAAATGGAAATAATTCTTGTAAATTGGCCACAATGTAAACTTATTTTGGCATTTGAGTGTCAAGTCTTTCATTTCTATCTTTCCAGTGTCTCCAAGTTTAACAATCAAGCTCCCCATGCTAGATTTCGATCTTTTTTTCATTAGAACAGATGCATTTTGGCTTGCCTGTGTCTGAATTGCAGTCTGTGAAAACCCTTGTGATCGTCTGATTTGCATTAAAAACTGCATGAAGAAGAAAACAAAACTACCTCAGAACGTGAAGAATCAGACGACTCTGTTTTAATTTCAATGCCTTTTCTTTTAGCAGGATGCAGATTTTGGGGAACCTTTCTTTGCAATGGACAGGATGATGTCCAATATGAGGAACAGCATGCTGGAGATGCAAAGGAAATTTGTAAGTTGTTGGTTTGGTTTTCTTTTAATTAATTGTGTTGGAGAATAACAGGTGTGTTAAAATATTACTCAGAACGACTTGCTAAGAAAAAGGTTACTCGTCTCGAGCAGGTAGAAAGGAATTGGGGTGGGTTTGTTTTTCTTGTTGGGTTTTTTGTTTGCTTGGGTTTGTTTTGGGTTTGTTTTCTTCCCCAGCTGATACTGCGGTGATGGTTCTCTATGCAGTCACTGATTATTTGCTAATAACAGCACATTAAAGGTGTGCTTGATTCTCTAGGGGCTAGAACTGCTCTATCTGGTCTCTGGCTCTCGCCAGAGCTGACAGCTCAAGTGAAGGAGCAGTTTAATTTGTTACTGGCCACTTACCCCACAAAACCTCAAACACCTAAAAGCCACCCTGCACATAGACTTGCCTCTGATTCTTTTTTCAGCGCTGTGTCTTTTCTTTGCAGCCTTTGAAGATAACACTGTTATCTATTAGGTGTTGCTGGGTGTACTTACTGAGCTTGTAAAATGGCTTGTAACCATTGTTGCTCAAGTCCTATTTCACCCAAACTCTGCACACACCTTGTTATATGCTGTGTGTGGCAAGACTGATGTTATAGGTTGTATCTTCATCACTAAACTATGCCAGGGCAAGCATTGGAGCAGTTGCTTATTGCTGCCAATGCTTTTTTGTTGTGTTTCCTGGGCTGGGGAGACACCAAAGGCCAAGGTGTCTTCCCAACAGGCCACATTTTGTGGTGCCAGGACTGAGGGGTCATTTTTCAGAGGGGTATTCATTCTTTTTCATACTGTAAGAAATACCTATTATCCACAAGTTTAAACTTCTATTAATAAAAGTTTATGTTGCTTGTAGGACGACCTGTCCATCCATCCAGACGCCCACACGTTCAGCTCCTCCTCCGTGATGACGTACTCCAAAGTGGGGGACGAACCACCAAAGGTTTTCCAGGCTTCGGCTCAGACGCGCACCGCGCCGGGAGGCGTAAGTAGTCCTGAGATGCACCGAGAAGGCGATGTGTAATTATCGGACTCTCTATGGAGTAGAGTTCATCTCTGCCAAACCACAGTTCCCTTCAGGTTCTTTTGACTGGAGTCAGTTACTCTTCTAATTTAGAAAAATATATGTCTGTTTAAATATTGCTCTATATTAAAGGCTTCTTAAGCTAAAGTGCTGTTTTCTTCCTTGTAATTGGTACGCTTCTAAGTATACATCTAAATAAATTGTATGCCTAGCGACTGGAAAAATGGAGTGCCAGAACAGCTGATTCTTCAAGGCGGTCTCCTACGTCTTTCTCTTTGCGATAATGAATCCTCCTCTTATATTTTAGACAGAATTTTAAATGTACGAGATAGCAAGAGCCAGTCTATTTATGCAAAACATGACTTCAAATCATGCCCTTGACTCAGGCACTTTGAAATCCTTACGTAACTTAGCAGCCAAAGATGCCCTTTCATCGCCTTCCTTGCAGCTGTTGTGTCTAATTCTGCTAAGAAATTTGAATTTGAATTTGAACCCTGCAGCAAGGTTCATGAAGTAAAGGCCGCCGAGCGCGATTGGCTGAGGGATACGTTCGAGCTCGAGCAGACACTCGGTTATCAAAAAGGTTCTAATAATATCCCTGTGAACAATGTGATAAGTGGTTGCCGGGGTTTCAAGCCGGTCAACATGACAACCTCGTAATTAGTTGTCCCGTGGTGCTGGGAATATTGGCATCGGCTGTTACATGTTCTTGTCAAGGAGAAGGTTGAAGACTTGTCTGCATGTAGTATATTTAGAGGAGGCTTTTTTTTACGCAACAGTTAATGTCCAACATGTATGTTACTTAAGAAGCTCCAGGTGTCCTCGTTTAATCTTCCTGTCTGTTGCCAAAAAGAAAAGAGACTTGATCTGTGCTGCTTGGGTGTATTTTCAGCCAACACAGTAAATGAGACTCTTGGAAAAGCTTGAAAAAGCAAACTTTTTCAAAAGAAATCTATAAAAACCTTGGGGAAGAAAGTTTGATTTTTTTTTTTATTATTTTAACAACTTTTTTTAGTTGGAAGGATCATTATTTTCGTTTTTTGCACAGGTTAAGGAGACAAGAAAAGCACTTAAAGATTCTGAAAGCGGACTGGAAAAAATGGCCATTGGCCATCACATTCACGATCGGGCCCACGTCATTAAAAAATCAAAGAACAGCAAGACCGGTGATGAAGAACTGAACCAAGAGTTCATCAACTTGGATGAAAGTATGTCCTCCTATACAACTCTCTGATGGGCTTTGCGTTGTTTCACGCACCAACTGTTGAAGTTCCAGCTTGAGACATTTTGCAAGGGGCTGTTTTCCAGAAATAAAGCGTCCTTTGTTGATATAAATTTGGAAAACTTAAAGTAACCAGTTCGACTTGAAAATGTGTTGTCATGCAGTGGGTACTGTTTGCTTGGACAGCAGCTGCTTGTATTTGAAACTAATTTTAATTACTTTTTATGGTTTCAAGCAAACTTTTAAGAGAATTTTCCCATTTGCTGCCTGTTTGTGGCTAATATAAAATACATATTTAAGAGATGCGTGGTTAAAATGTGCATATACTTTTACAGCACAGTGACTTTGAGGTTTTTTAGGTTTATCCTCCTGCTCTCAGTAAACTCTGAGTTGTCTTTTCCAGATCCCTTGGCAATAGTTTGCAGAAAATGTGGAGAATTGGGGACCACAAGCTCAAAAAAACCCTCTAATTTCCATTACATGTTTGGTTTTTTCCTATCTTATTTGCATTTATTAGAAGTAAAGAATAAACTGTAACTGTGTTTCAGCTGAGGCCCAGACCTTTGATGAAGAGTGGCAGAAAGAGATTATGAAGTTCAGGCCATCCAGAACGAGGTGCAATTTGGAAGCTCCAAAGTACAGAAGTATTCATCACATACCCAAGGAAGATGGGTCAAAAAGGTAAAGTAGTTTCCTACCAGAATGCCTAAATACTCGCAACAGAAGGAGAATTCAATTATAAAGCGATCTGGTTATGAGCAAACAGTGTTTACTGGCAATCTGAGGAGAAATGGCATTTTATTCCTCCTTTTCTTACAGTGCCACAATAAACAGGGTAAGGCAGGATTTTGTTAACTAAATTTTGAAGGAATTTAGTGATTTTTTGACTTTGGAAATTTCTTAATGATAACGGTGAGTGTATTTTCTAGAGAAATAAGCCAGTGATCTTATCTCAACAATGTGCAAATATTGTAGGCGTCCCCACACTCATTAAACCGGGTTCTTTGCGTTAAGGTTTAATCCTACATGGTGGTAACGATAGAAGTAGCTTTGGAGGGAGAGGCAAATCTGTGTTAGCGCTACCACAACTATACCTCCACATAAGGAACTAACAAAACGTATATTCTCTCAGCCCCACATCATACGGCCGTTGTGATTGTTGGTTTTTGTTTCAGAGAGAAACCACTTGGGGCTTCCAGGGAGCGCAGAGCTTCTCCGGAGAATCTCAGTGTGAGAGGAACGCACGTCCCCATCAAAAGCAGCAAAAAATAAACGGCTTCCATTCTCCATTTGAATGGAGTTTCCTCAGAGAAGATAATGGTGCTGCGTTGCTTATGTTCATATAAGTATACACGTATATCTGACCAATCTCTGTTTTTTGTCGAAGTATTAGCGTGCCTTGCTACTCCCATCCTTTGACAACTCACTGTTCCTTAAATGTTCTTTAAAACTCCAGATCCTTGGTTAACCAATCTAGTTTCAGTAAACTTAAAAACCCAGCAACTTTCCACTTAAAAGCACTTTAATGGATTATCACTAATTCTATTTATTTTTAAAATGCCCTGATTTGCAAGAGTTTTCTGTTAGAACTGCACCAATCTCAGACTTTTTATTAAGCCTGAAAATGCAGCTACTTTTTCCCACACTCTATGACTTGCACAGAAAGTAAATTATCTTATTTTGTGTGGCTGGAATAATTATTAATTTTCTAGGTGACAACAGTAATTACTAGTCATTTGAATACACTATAGCCACTATCTGTATCTCTTTCTAAAATCTTACTGTAAGTTGTTGTAGAATCCCCAGATTCACGTTGATTTAACATGAAGAAAAGTCAGAGAGAATGCTAAAATGACAAAAACATTAAACTTTAGTTAATTGGCATTCTCATGTTCATAAGCTGTGCTCGCATCTCTTAATTTCTGTGCCTAGACTGTCAGTTTTGTATTTCTGATCCTTTATGTTTTTCCTTTTGGAGGTGACCTGTTATTTTTAATTCATACAGATCCTCTGTAGTAGCTGTTGATGATTCTGTAACAATACCACTGTGTCCTCAAACCCAGCTCTAATTATTAGTTATTAATCAGAAAAATGTGGGAGAAATTGGTTGAGCAGGCAGTAGGTGAACTGGATAATGAATGATTACACCACTTCCCCCTCAGCTGAGATGACGTGTTTGTATTTTGTGTGTCCTGTTTTAGTGGCTGTAGAAGGATCCTAAATCCAACACTTGGCCTCCCTGGACGTTGTTGTTCGGTTAAAGGTTCTGATTTTCTAGAGAAAAGCCAACTGTGGGACTGAGAACAGGAAGCGTCTTTGGGTTCAAAGTTTCACATTCATTTGCCGTTTCGTTACACAAATTGATCCCTGTGTTGTAGTGTCATTTAAGTTCTGTAGACTCCAACATTGCAGCATTAGCACTACAGCATCTATTTCAAGGCTAAAACATTATAGTGTAGCCTTAAAAAAGGTACTATTTATATTATAAAATAGAATAGGCTTAATAAGGTAATACTTGGCTAAAACAGCCTTTAAAACGTATATTTCTGCAGATTCCCCAGATTATTTAATTCTATGTGCAAAAATAATCAGAAGTACTTCTGTTGAACTCTGCACACACAAAGAGACAATGGTCTTTCCTTGTCAATGTAATGGCCTCTTATTATTATTGGAGCCAATACCAGCGGCAGTGGCTGGGTGCTGTGGAACCATTCTGGGAGCTGTCGAGGTGACCGAAGGGGGGGCTGGAGCGATGTCACATCACGGTCACCTTCCTCGAGGACACCTGCGGAACCCTGAATCCACGGGATGCTGCTCCTGCCCTGACCTTCCACAGCCTGAACACACCGTAGATTTTGCAATATTTAATATATAAGGCTGTGGAGGTGTTTTCCAGGTATGTCACTTGAATTTCCAGTAATAAACAGCAGAAATGTTTCTCATGCTGTAACTTCAGAAAGCTTTGATTTGAGAGATGCTGATATTTAACAGAAAATAGATAAAAATATAAGGTGTCAGATGAATACTATGTTTTACTGAAATAAACACATATATGCATAATCAATAAACCCAGCCATACTATGGTTTATAAAATTATAGCGGAAAAAGGCTAATACTCAGTACAGATGACTTTGTTATGCAAATCCACCTTCTAAAATCTAACACAAAAGATTGTTCTACGTAGAAACAGCAACTGTAATTCTTTAATAAAGTTATTTATTATTTATGGTGGTTTGGCTTACTCTACACCACATTTAGTTTGTGCTGCTTTGAAGCATTCTTGTATGTAACACTGATAGCAATAGCCCCATAGTTTCTAGAGAGAAAACATGCATTTATCACCAAAAAAAAGTTGGTAGAAGGGCAGGGGTGTCAAATGTATTTTCACTGGGCGCCACACCAGTCTCGTGGTTGCCTTCAAAGGGCAGAATGTAATTTTAGGACTGTATAAATGTAGGAGCAGTTACAGTTTGACACCCCTGCCCTAAAGATTGCTTGGGACTGAGCCAAATTAGTATTTTAATCAATGATCTTTCACCATCAGCTGAAGTTTGCTAATCAGACACAAGAGTTGGAAAGAGGAGGACTGTGTGACAGCACCGTGTGACGAAGGAAAGGAGAAGAAACTTCATGGGCTATGGGGCACGGGTACAGGGTTAAAAGCCGGTGCCACTGAAACACTGACTGGAAATGTGTGTTATCCCAGAGTGTCGGGGGTGGGAAGGGACCTGGAAAGCTCATCCAGTGCAATCCCCCATGGAGCAGGAACACCCACCTGAGGTTCCACAGGAAGGGGTCCAGGCGGGTTTGAATGTCTGCAGAGAAGGAGACTCCACAACCTCCCTGGGCAGCCTGGGCCAGGCTCTGCCACCCTCGCTGAGAAGAAGTTTCTTCTCAAATTTAAGTGGAACCTCTTGTGTTCCAGTTTGCACCCATTGCCCCTTGTCCTATCACTGGGTGTCACCCAGAAGAGCCTGGCTCCATCCTCCTGACACTGCCCCTTTCCATATTGATCCCCAGGAATGAGTCCCCCCTCAGTCTCCTCTTCTCCAGCTCCAGAGCCCCAGCTCCCTCAGCCTTTCCTCACACGGGAGATGCTCCACTCCCTTCAGCATCTTGGTGGCTGCGCTGGACTCTCTCCAGCAGTTCCCTGTCCTTCTGGAGCTGAGGGGCCACAGCTGGACACAATATTCCAGATGCACATTCCAGATGTGTTATAATAGCAGGAAAGCTGTCTGTCGTCAGCATGACAGACGAACAAACAATTTGATGGTTACTCCACACAACATCCCTCTCATAGCCACCACGCTGAAAGAAATTCTTGCATTCGGTATGAATGTATTTTGTATAAATGTGGTAGCTACAGCCCTAAAATTACATTTCGGCCCTTTGAAGGCCGAGGCTGATGTGGCCCCCGGTGAGAACGAGGGACTAAAACCTTCCCCCTCCTCTTTCTCTGCCGTGACCCGCTATTTCTTGAGGGTCCCCCCGCCATCAGCGTGGTTTCCCGCCCGGGACGCCCCCGGACGCGCCGCCCGCTGCCCCGGAGAGCGGCCCCGGCCCCGCTCCGCTCCGCATGCGCGTTGTCCCGGAAGGGGCGGGAGGAGGAGGCGGGAGCCGTGAGGAGCCGGGAGCCGCGGCCATGCTGCGGGCGCTGCGGACCGGCCTGGCCCCGGGGCGGCTGCAGCAGCAGGTACAGGCCGCCATCGCTTCCTCAGGAGCGGACGGGACAGCGCGGGCGCCCTGCGGGGAGCACGGGGCTCGGCCGGGCCTGTGAGGGCCCGAGAGCGCCGTGACCGCGGGAGGGGACACAGCGGCTCGGTATTCCGGGCGGGTCGGGTCGGGTCGGGTCGACATCCCCGTTAGCGAGCTGGGGAGGACAGACCGTCCAAAAGCGGGAAAGCGTGCAGCGGTTCGGTCAGATGAGCGGGAGGCAAAGCGGCGTGGGCTGGGAACGTAAAGGCGGGACTGGCAAAACCGGGCTTAGTGGGGAGGGCTTGTCTGGCTGTGAGGTGACCCCGGGAAGGGCGTTTTGTGATAAACGCGGACAACAAGACTTTTGAGCAGGGCCTGTTGTGATAGAACAAGGGTGATGGTTTTAAACTAAAAGAGGGAGATTCAGGCTGGACATGAGGAAGGAATTGTTGGCCTGAGGGTGGTGAGAGCCTGGCCCAGGTACCCAGAGAGGTGGTGGATGAACCATCCCTGGAGACATCCCAGGCCAGGCTGGACGGGGCTCTGAGCAACCTGAGCTGGTGAAGATGTCCCTGTCATGGCAGGGGTGGCACTGGGGGAGCTGGGAAGGTCCCTTCAACACAAACCAGTCTGTGATTCTACGACTCATTTGTCATAGAAAAGCTGATGGACCGGGAGTTCATTTGTTGGCGCAGCGAGCTGTGTTTGATCAGCTCCAAACTAAACCAGCGATCCCCGTTTGCCTTTCAGTCCCTCTGGAGCTGGTGCAGACACTGTTCTACAGGAGCACTTCCCAACGAGAGGATCCGCAACATCGGGATCTCGGCCCACATTGACTCAGGGAAGACAACGCTAACAGAGCGAATCCTCTTCTATACGGGCAGGATCGCACAAATGCACGAGGTCGGCTCTTGGAGGACTTCAGAGCAGAGCTGGGCTTTGTGGGCTGAGCGACCTGGGTGCCATCGTGATGTTGTTGTGACTGCACAGTGTAGTGCGTGGGCTGGGGGAGCAACATTTGTTTGGCCTAGTGCGGCTCTTCTGGAGAAGGAATCCTGAATTCTGCTGGTTTCACCAGCACCCTTTTAAAAATAAGTAGAGGGTAAGGGGGTAGAAAGCGATCCCTCCTTTACTGCAGTGTTCTGCCTCTTGCAGAACACTGAATCTTATTTCAAGACTTACTTTTCCCTTACCATCTCCATGGTAAATACAAAGGAAGATGTGTGTTTCTTTTGGTGGAGTCAGATGACTTAGAAACAGAGAACAGAGGGATATGATTTTTAGCTTCAGAGTGAAGCATAATTTACCCCAGCTTTCTGATGACTTTTTTTCAGGAATGAACCTCAAGAGAGCAAAACACGTTCGAGTTGCAGGTGCAGCTGCAAAAAAACCGAAATCAAACTTGTTTGTAGTTCAAGAATTCCAAGCGATTCTGCCATGTCTGCTTTTCTTCACTGTGTGAAGGATGATGCTCAGCATACAAAGCATCACTCGTGCACATGCAGAATTCTTAGTAGACTCTCTGGAACTACATTTTTAAATTTTGTTTTGCTTTTTTTCCTAAGGTGAAAGGTAAGGATGGAGTCGGAGCTGTCATGGATTCCATGGAGCTCGAGCGGCAGCGCGGGATCACAATCCAGTCTGCGGCCACGTACACTATGTGGAAAGACACCAACATCAACATCATCGACACACCAGGTAACGACAGTTCTGAACACGTTCGATGGCTGTTCCTTTGGTTATACACAGTGCACAGCGCTGTCTTTATGTTCCTTAGTCAGGTTGAGCTAATAGGACTCTTTCTGTAGACCTGAAGACTCATCCTGTTGGCTGTTGCTCTTTTCTGCAGCTATGAGAAAGCAATTCCTCGTTACCTTTTGTCATCTATGAATAATGTGGGGGGTTTTTTTGGTTATTCAGGACACGTGGACTTCACAATCGAAGTGGAGAGATCTCTCAGAGTTCTAGACGGAGCTATTCTGGTTCTGTGTGCTGTTGGAGGAGTTCAGTGCCAGACCATCACTGTGAACAGGCAAATGAAACGTTACGGCGTCCCCTTTTTAACCTTCATCAATAAACTGGACAGACTGGGCTCTAGTCCAACCAGAGCAGTACAACAGCTGAGGTATTTATCATTTAAAATCATTTGGGAGATAATTCAGAACTATTCACATAGGAGGTTAATACTAAGAATATTGAAAAGCTTTCTCTTGTGGGGTCTGTAGTCGCAGTTTTGGATAATACCCAACTTGAGGTTAAATCTTAATCTGACCTATAGCAAGTCTCCGTTTTCTCAAGAAAAACAAATGTTAGTGTCAGCCCAGGTTTGCGGTGCCTAAGAGTTGGGCTTTTAGTATTTTTTTTAGTTTTGGAAATATATTTGGAGCCCCTTTGAAAACAGCCTTTTTCCTGCATCCTGGTGGCAAACGAGCTGTAGGTCACAGCAGGGAGATGACGGCGGGTCAGACAGTTTCTCATTCAAACACCAGAAGTCCTGCTCACTCCTTACCTGTGCCCGATTTGATCTGAGAGATATGAGCGTTATTATACAATAAGGGAGCAGCAACGCCCCAGATCAGGTGGTTAATCTGGAACCAGTTTGCGCTGCATCCTTTCCCATGGGAGCTGCTCTCTGTACCTGGGGGATGTCATGGCTGGCAGTCACCTTAAAATGCAACCAGGCGTTTTTCATCAGCATCGGTGCGTTTTTGGCACAGTCCAAAGAACAGAAGATAATGGTTTTGTAGGAATGGGATGTTGTTCAAAGACCATCTGGGCCACATATATAGAAACGGTTGGGTTTTTTTTCCTTGAACTAATTTATATTTGCTCACTCTTTCAGATCCAAGTTGAAACACAACGCAGCTTTTGTTCAGATCCCGATTGGGCTGGAGGGGAACTTCAAGGGAATTATAGATCTTATTGAAGAAAGAGCTATATATTTTGATGGCGCACTTGGGTGAGTTTTGAAACTTGTGTTTTTCTTAGCTGGAGCGACTCTTTGTAGGAGTAAAGCTGCCTGTAGTTTCTGTTCAGAGGTGCAACAGCCTCCTCTTTGGGAAGCTGGGGATGCGGGTTGTGCTCGGGCTGCGTTATCGCTCTCCAGGTTCCAGCAAAGCGATGCCGCAGGGCTGGGTTTAGCAATGGGAAGCTGCAGGTTGTTGAACAGGTTGTCCTGTGTCCTCGCAGACTCCTGCCAGGACTGGGAAGAAACCCTCTCCTGCTAAAGCATCACTGATAACTTGCTGATATCCTTATGTGTTTATTTTTTGTCAATATCCATATCAACAGTGAATTTCTCTTGATCATCGCAGTGATTAGTGGGCGGGAGGTTGTTTCATGTGGCATTTCTTTAGCGTGGGTGTGTTATTTATGTGTAGCCAGACTCTTCGGTATGATGAAATTCCAGCTGAATTCAGAGCCGAGGCTGCAGAGAGACGTCGGGAGTTGATTGAATGTGTGGCCAACTCGGATGATCAGCTTGGGGAGCTGTTTTTGGAAGAAAAGATTCCTACGACTGCCGAGTTAAAGGTAACTTCATTGTGGTTCTTCTTCCTGTAGCACTGTTATCTCACTCTGGTGTCCTTATCTGCTCTTCCCCCTGGTCCCCCAATGAAAATTTCTTGAACTCTTGAGGAAATTTTATTCACTTGAGTTCTGCGATACAAGTGTCATCTCCCAGAGGTGAATCCCCACTGTACGCCCTGCTTAGGGCCCGTTCCAAATTTATTCATTTGGTTAGATTTGTGTAGGTAGGTCTGAGCTTGTGTGTGCCCTTTGGTGACCAGCAAGTGACTCAAAGGTACATTTAGTCATTTTTGTTGCTCTTTTGCCTTGCCATGTTACACCTTGATGGCTGTGACTTGCATCCTGTCCCACAGCACTTCGGTTGTTGAGGTGCTGTAAGGAATTCCTGCCCTGTTTTGTGCTTGCACTGATTACATCTGAAATGAGAAAATGTGAAAACGAGATGTGAAAAGAGCGGTGCACTAAAAGGGAACTGGAGTGGCTTTACTGGGAGACTCCAGAGGAAAAGAATCCAGGTCAAAATGCAGTTTGCCACAAAACCAAAAAAAGATAATTGCATTTCTTGAAGGAGGGTTAAAAAAATTGCTCTGTGATTTATTAATGAAATACTTATGAGCATGCCAACATAAAGGGATGCTTATGGAAGTAATGGCTGAAAATGGTTTTTCTGCTGACAGCTGGGTATCGCTGTTTCTTCAAGCACATGTGCACCAAATCAAAGGTGGTGGGGAGCTCTGGGAAGATCAGCTGCACTGGCACAGTCTTTATGCAGATCCTGCCACTGTGCTACTGTGTTTTTTTTTTAATTGGCTTGGCTGTAAGGGGGATCTACCGGTGATTAATATCTCGAGGAAGAGTAGGCAGGAATCCATATCCAAACTTGGTTTGAGATGAAAGCACAAGAGTTTTTTACTGATCAAATGTGTCTCTTATAACCAGCCATTCAGTTACTCCGGTAATTAAATATTATTTTGTGAAGCCTGAGCTATTCCTGTTACAAAGCAGCCCTTCTCGCTTTGATAGAGATGTAACAGCACTTTTAGAGGCCTGTAAGGATTTGTCCTTTGCCGGGCAGAGGGAACGATACCAACGTGAATACACTGGATTGATGTAAGAGGTGAGAGATGTTGAGCAGGAAACTCTTTTTGATAAGCTCCTGCTGGGAAGGCAATCTGTTCCTGAGATAAATCTGTCTATTCAGCATACCTCTGCTTCCTACTTCTGAAAGCCAATTAATTACAGCTGTAATGGCGATAGCGTTGCAGACGCAGGTTAGTCTGTGCTAATACGTCCCTGAAGATGGATTTTCTTTCAGTGGCCAGCAGCCAAATTTCCACTGAAAATATCTTTTTGTGGAAATGACGCGAAGCATCACTCCTGGGTGCCACAGTCGTAGCGTATGATGTTTGCTGACGATCAGCTGCTTAAACGTCCCCTGATTTGCCGCCCTCCATAATGCTGTGCAAAAAGTGCCCCAGGTACTCGGTGGGGCACTCGTGATAGTGATCTTGATGTGAAAATAAAATCACTTTTCTTCCCCAGAGTAATTGTTGATGAGGATAAATTGCAGTCGTGTTTGCTTCATTAGAAAACACGTGGATGAATAAAACCACGAGGCATCAGCACATCTGTCTGTCCAGCAGTCCTGGGCTAGAGCAGCAGAATTGCTCATGTCGCTTGTTCTTTCCTTTTACTATGTGTGTGAAGTCATTAGAGCAACAAATTTAAAGAACCACTGTTCTGTTAGTTATGAAGATAGCTGAGCCCTCTGTCTTTGGGTGCACCAAGCATCTCCCAGATTAGATGATGTGGTTAACTGTCTTCGCTGTCAAGGAGATCTAATTTATTTGGGCTTCTCAAAGCTGACAGGAGCGGCTGGTGATTGGAGCGAGGGCCTGGCTGGGCACGGGGAGGTGACATCCTCTAGTGGCAGGGAGATGTGGGACCCAGGCGGCAATTTTGGCTTCAGTGATTGATTATGGGGACCAAGAGCTGCTGTCAGCTGTGCGGAAGGTGGCTGCGATCACGGGATGATGCTCAGTTCTGCTTTGCAACGCCACGTGAAAGCACGAGGTGACTGTACAGCTTGTTTCTCTTGCTCCCTTTGCTGGGACGTCCTGGGAAGATTCCCAGGATGGTGCAGATTCAGCAGGTCCGTAGGTGATTATGTTCTTCTGTTGTGCTTTAAAACTTTTGTCATCAAAAAATGGTGATGACACCCACGTATCCCTTCCCTGCCTGACTTCTTCCAGGAGAGTTTTCCATAGTTTAAAATACTGAAGCATCTTGCTTTCACAAATTTAAATGTATATTGTTTACTAATGTAAATGAAGAGGGGGTAATGAGGCATCCTAAACAGAAATGAAGAATCTTGACTTTACCAGCAGAGAATCAAGAAATTATTTTGGGGTTAGTGTATATTTACCTTGGGGATTTTCATTTTTAAGTCGAATTTAAGATGAAAGGGGATAAAAAAACTAACTCTCCGCTTCTGTAGAATTGTGGTGAGCAGGTTTTATGGGAAGCTCTTGTGTAGGTTGTACAGGAGACTGTGTGGGAGCAGCTGCTTTACTCCAGGAGTAGAGAGAGAAAAAGAATCTGCCCTGGTGCTTGGCAGGTTCTGTGTCGCACTCCTGAAGGTTTTACAGGAGGTGAATGCACTGATATTTGATGTTTTTTCCCCAGCTCGCCATCAGAAGAGCAACACTGAAGAAATCCTTTACCCCCGTGCTCGTGGGAAGCGCTTTAAAGAACAAGGGGGTGCAGCCGCTGCTGGATGCCGTCCTGGAATATCTCCCCAACCCCTCGGAGGTGGAGAACTACGCTATTCTCAACCAGGGGTGAGTATACGCTGAGCAGACAGAGTGGTCTTGGAATTGGGTAGCAGGAACCATTACTTACAAAATACACCATCTTTTACCAGTTGTATTAAATAACACCACCGTAATTTTTGCACAGACTTCCAAAGCTAAGAAAGCTCATCTCTCATTTGAGCATTACTGCTTATACTGGTATTTGAAACACACATGAAATGTTTGATTTGACAAAAATTATTGTCTGATAAGATTTCTTTAGACATTTATGGCAATTCTTCAAACAATGCCTACAGTAGAGAGCACATCTGAGATGTGTAAACAAGATTTTATTCTTGGGCCGTGTTTGTTGAGGTAGACGCGCTGTCCCTCTGAGACGGATTCGCTCCTGAGTTGTGTCTGATTGATGAATTGCTTTCACAGCAAAACAGCTGGATGGTGTGAAGGACCAGTGATATTTGTCATGGTTTCGACACCCTTTTTGGAATCTGCTGCAGTTTCTCTGAGATACTTTCTGAGCGTGACTTTTAAGTCTCTTTTATAAAGCTGTGAAACTAAAGGCCTGGGGGACTTTCTGAGGTTGGGCTCACGTTTTGGATGAGGCTGCTGTGTTTGCTTCATGACATAAACCCCTTTCCCATCCCTGTTTTTAAGGGATTCTGAGGACAAAACCAAGTTTCTACTGAACTCCGCTCGAGACGATTCCCAACCTTTTATAGGCCTTGCTTTTAAACTGGAGGTAAGCTGGTCCCAATTGCCTTTCTAATGCAGCAAAACCAGTAGGGAAGTGGGGTGTTCCCTGCAAGAGCTGCAGGAAAAGCGCACAATTAAAACTTTGTATTTTCAGTGTGGTGGCTTTTTCTCTTGGTCACTCTGTGTGCAGTAAAGCTGGACTGGAAGTTTCTGGAGAGCAGCCACCCGGAACATTACCTACCTGACTTTATTCCTCGCAACAGAAGTTGTACTCGCGTTGTGTTAACTCTAAAGGATAAAGGAAGGGATCCAAATTCATTGTTTGTGATTTGAGTTGAAAATAGAGTGAGTGAGTCCAAACTGATAGTGCTGCCAAAACTTATGTAGAATGAATTTTAAAATCAGTTTATGTTTTAATTCAATTTAAATTTAACTTATTTTTAAAAACTGGTTTCAACCATAAAATCCACAAATGTATCAAACGCTGCCAAGATGAAAGTTTTAAAGCGGGTTATGAGCCTCAAATACTTCATGACTTTCTTAGTTAAAACATGAACGCTTTGGGGGCTTATTTTAAATACTTTCAGAGAAAAATCCTGGTTTTGTTTGCAGTTGAAAACAATGGAGCACAAGACAGTTGGAGAAGAAAAGGTTGTGTTTTAACCGAACAAGTTTGCTACCTAGAGAGTAGCAGGTCAAATGAAAGCTGAGACTATAGTGCAGAAAGTTTTGTTGACTTGTCTAGTGTGTAAATTCAAACCAGAAACATTTACTCACCTGCGCAGATGGTGCTTTGAGTCGTAGTGCTCTCGGCTCCCAGAATGCTTATATCTGATTTGTAATGAATTTTGATTCCAGGCTGGCCGTTTTGGGCAGTTAACCTACGTTCGGGTCTACCAGGGGATGCTGAAGAAATCGGATTATATCTATAACACCAGAACTGGGAAGAAAGTGCGTGTACAACGGCTCGTCCGGATGCATTCGGACAACATGGAGGTGAGTGTGGGATGTACAATCCACGCCATCACCTTTGGAGCCACTGTAGCTGAAAAGCGAGAAGCTGGTTTAGCAGTCTCTGAATGATGGGATATGTCAAATTCCTCTTTTTGTGGTTAATTCATACTTGCCTGTGGCAATTAATAGAGCTCTACAAGAAACTGGAGTGACCTCTAGTGTGTTATTTCCATTCAAGTGGAAGAATCTTTGCCCAAGATGCATTACAAAATAGCTTTGAGGTGATGGCTGGAGAAAGCCAGCTGTGGTTTTATCCCCATCTTCCCTGCTTCTGGGAGAGGGGAGATAGGATTGACAAAGCACACAAAAAAAGTTTTCTTCCGTATGATTATTGAATACAATTCTTAAAATTAATTCTCAAATAGCTGCAAATAGCAACCTTTCCTGTTTAAGACTCCTGAACTGTGCTGGGCCTGGCCTGCGTGGACCTTGGCGTGTCGCTTGCTTCACATCCTTACACTGCAATAGATCAGCATCCGAGCTCAGGTCTCCTGTTTGTGCTTGGAATAAAGAGAGAATAAAGGTGCACAGAGCATTTTATCAAAGCTGGGGGTTTCAAAGGAGCTTAACTTCAAGCTTTTAAACACAGTATTTATGTATCTTCCAAAAGCAGGTGTGGTGTGTAATATGCCTTTCAGTGTTACCTAAACAGCGAGCTTTTCTTTCTGAAGGACATAAATGAGGTTTACGCAGGAGACATATGCGCGCTGTTTGGAATCGATTGTGCCAGTGGGGATACGTTCACCGATAAAACCAGTACTGACATTTCCATGGTGAGTGCCCCTTTTCATCTGGGTGCCTCGTGCGTCGGAATTTACCAGGATTTTGGTGTAAAAGTTTGTCATCATTTGTTCAGTTTAGATGTTTTTTTGATGCATGTGCAACCACAAATATTTTTTGTGATCGTTTGTTTTAGCTCAAGAAGTCTGAATATCCAGAAGTGTGGTATGTGCGAGACACACATCTGTTAGCAAACTGTTCTGGGCTGGTAAAAGTGGATGCAGTCATCCCAGAATATTAAGCTATGTATTTGTGTTAGTATTTAAATACATTTACAGAATCTGATAGGAAGCAGAGTCTTCTAATTAGTAAGAAATCCAAACAGAAATCAATTTGCATTCAGGCAACAGTGCTGTGATATCAGATACAAACTAGATAAGTAAAACAGTCATCCCCATTTGTAACCCTGAGTTATTGTGACCAGATTTTCTGGAGGAATTACCTCGCCAGGGTAGTGAACCCGACTGTATCAAAATGATCTCTTCCCTTATGGTCGTTGCAGGAATCAATTCACATCCCTGATCCCGTCATTTCAGTAGCTATGAAGCCTTCCAACAAGGTAGGAGCCTACAAATCAACCTTTTTTTGACTGGCTTACCTTTCCTCTGCTGCTTTTATCATTTTATGCAGCTTAGTGGTTAAATACGGAACCACAGACTAAATGAGCAGTGTTTAAAATGTTCTATCCAAAGTACTTAGGAAGAAATAACTCGGATAACTTGGCATGTGACCGCGTCAGATGGAACCGCGTGGCCATAGCAAAAATTGCCTTTGACCTGGGTGAACGTGGGCTTGAAGTAACTGGAGGAATAAATATTATACAGTTATAAACGTATGGCCGCGTTTCAGAAAACAACCTCAGGAGAGCAGAAGCGCTGAGCAGCTGATCGGAAAATCCGAGGCCTTTTTGTTGCTTGACTTCTGGGTGTTGAATTCACGTTTTCTTGCGTGTGTTAATTTTATTTTCAGAATGACTTTGATAAATTTGCAAAAGGCCTGAGCCGCTTCACGAGGGAAGACCCCACGTTCAGAACCCATTTTGATGATGAGAGCAAAGAGACCATAGTTTCTGGAATGGGGGAGCTGCACCTGGAGATCTATGCCCAGGTAATTTGGAAAGCAGATTCATGGACTCTGCTTTTGTCTGTTTTCCCAAGAATCCTCCTTCCTTTCTGGCAGAGACATTGCATTGCTGTACCAAAATCTATCTGCAGGTGGGCTAATTAATGCCAGCCGTTAAGCCTTGTTTTGTAATTGGCTGCATAAGCTGATGTCAGGTTTACAGGGTATTTGCAGGTGCGCAACTCCATTTGCTTTTGTGTCAATGTGGGTTATGGTGTCACAGCTGTTTTGAGATTTTCCCAGCAGAAAGCACCGTGACATTAACGTGAACAACACTACAGCTTAGGGAAGAGCTCCACTTCTTAGTCAACGTTTGAAGATTCTCTCTCTGCAGTGGTTCTAGTTTGAAGGCTTGTAAACTATTTAAACGAAAGGTCTGCCTGGAATATTTTTAATGTTCAAATCCATTAAAAATTATGTATTAAGTGGTACGCTTTGCTTTAGCAGCCTTTGCTTGTAACTGATTTTACTGTAGCCGTTTCCTACGGGAGAGAGAAATATTCCGTTTCTGTGTTTTTAAATGTGTGCTTCCATAAGAGGTGACACAGGCAGGAGGGAATAGTTACTTACAGTGATTTATTCATTTCTTTCAAGTTGACGCATCTGAAATGTTGACAGAATGAAGAAAAGGTGGCTTTTTGTCGGAAAGCTTAAATTTGAGTAAAATAATGAATGCTGTTCCCTCTTATTGCATCTAAAGCTATAGAACCCGAACAAGGATGACTGCAGAATGACAGCGAAAAATTCATAACATAAAAAGAAGAACAAACAAACAAACAAAACCACCAAGACCCCAAAAATCAATCAACCCCAAACCAAAAAACTGATTAACCCTGATTAAGCTTCTCGTGTCAGCAAGATCTGCAAATAAAGTTGTTTCCAGTGTATTGTTCCAATGGAGCAACTCTGTATTTCATTCTGCTTTTCTTCCTGCAGAGGATGGAAAGAGAATACGGTTGCCCTTGCACCACGGGAAAGCCCAAAGTCGCCTTTAGGGAGAACATCTCCGCGCCTGTGCCGTAAGTCTCCTCTCTATTGACAGAGGTTTTTTTAAATCTGTTTTGATGCAGAATTTGATTACGTAGCAGAGAAAGTGCATTTGGGATGATCAGATCAAAGCGCGGTGTGCAGGAAAAGCTGACTGGAGAAAGGACTTTTTTCTTGGTACCTTCTCTGCCCTCCCTTCAGCTGCTCATTGTGGCGCTGGAGCTCCTGCCGCGGCACCACCTGCCGCTCCGTTACACTGGCGCGTGTCCTGGTTGACTGCTCGTGTGACTTGAACGCCGCGCTGGGGGTGCCAGAGAACTGTAATTCGCCAGGGAATGATGTCCTGTGGGTAGGAAACAAAACCATAGGAAGCGAGAGGGTGGTTTATTGAATGATACTGAACGGGACTTGACCGCTGTAACACCTGGGCTGATGATAAGCAGGTTGATCATGCAGCAGTGATGGTGCAAGCGTGATAAAACACCGTCCTGCTGAGCTGTCCTAGTATCTGAAATTCTCCTGTGAGCTTCTGTCAGCCTGTGCTGTGCTCCCTGCTGCTGCAGCTGCATTTTCCTTCCATCTAGACAGGTTTTGCAGCTCGAGCACGTCTGTGTCCTTTTATCCCTCTTGCCGTCAGTGCTGTTGATGTTTGGGACACCCACCCTTCACCAAACAATGAAGAACCTTTTGTTCTGCAGTTATTTAGCTGCTACTTCCAAGGAATTTGGAATAGAAAACGTAGGAACTAAAACCACTACAGATGCCCCAGCTTAACTGGGAGTGCCATGGGGTAGGAAGCAGCAGAGCTGGAAGTGGGATGAGATCTCCAGTTGTTATCGGTGGGTGATTTGTTACAGGAGGTTGGCATAGTCGAGAGCTTCTGGTTTAATGCCAGCCCCATTTTTTGCATTATTCTTATGAAAATGCTTGCTTAGATCGCAAAATGTTGATGGAGAATAGCACGCAATGGAAATAGTGTTCTGGGAACCAAAGAAGGGCCCGGAAATAGATGAAAATGAGTGTGTGCTGGCAGAAGCTGGCGATGCTGAGACGGGTGGGTGATCGTTGCCCAAACCTCACTCTGTTTAACTGAGCTCCCGGCGTCAGGTCTGTGAACACCCAACCATGTGTGTGTCTGAGCTGGAGGTTGCACAGTTCGCAGGCTTCAGAAACAAATCAAAAATACACGCACACGTACACAAAAAGGGTTTCTAGAAATAAGACTTTACCTGGGATACCACGTCGTGGAGTAAAATCACGTAGTCAAATTCAAGCTGCTCATCGCTTCTCTTCTGCAAAGACAAGATGAAAAGGGCAGAATTTGGGGCTTCCCCACGCCTTAGAAGTAGCGAATTGGTTCTTTTTGGTTAGCATAAAAACTCTCCAATATATTTCTAAAACTAGTAGCTCATGTTAACAAATAAAGCAGATGGAGCTTAGTCACTATAACAAAACAAAGAGATACTGTTTGTATTTCTGTGAACTCCAAAATTGCGTTTGAGAGACTGAAAGTGAAATTTAAACCGGTGCTAGTTCCTCCTTTAGAGGAGTGGGATAGAGCTTAACTTGAGGAACTCATGTAGGAAAGGAACACCTGATTCGAAGAGGTGTCAACTTAACCCAAATAATCCTAAGTAAAATTGTCTGGCTACAGGATAAGACTTGGGACACACTCCAGAGGCCGTTCAGAGGGTAACAAGTATCGGTGATTGTGTAAGCGACAGAAAATACGCTGGCCTTCGGGACCAACTCTTTACATACCGGTTTTTCAGGGAAAGGGAACAAAATGACTAAGGTTTATTTAATAATCTCCTGTCTGCCTTATCCTTACATTGCTCTGCTTTGTTAGAGAGGGTTTTAAAAGCTTGTTTGCGCGCAGCCCTGTGAACTGCTTTCCGACAGCCATCAGAGGGAGCAAAACGGTAACGCATCCTGTGCCCAGAGTGAGTTTCTGCCCTTCCTGCACACCCAGAACTGCGTGGGAATTCACCGGCTGTTCTGAGTGGCCCAATGAGGGCTCTGAAAGTCTGTTCTGAACACTCCTGATGAGATATTTTGGGTTTTCTAAATGTGAAGTCCCACTTCCCTATTCCAGCTTACATACTAAACTTCCCTGACCATCCTTTTAGGAGTTATTCTTAACTCACAGTATATTTTCTGCAAATAGAACGGAGAAGGACTGGGAAAATCTACAGAGTTCTATTGATTCACCAAACTTTGCTCTGATAATAATTCTTCAAAACCAAGTTTATCTGTTAAGCCTGTCCCAGGTAAGCAGTCTGCCAGGCCTGTTGGTAACGGCAGCTAATGACCCGATTAATTTGAATAGCTATAGTGCGATTTGACAGTCGTATTTACTTCTTAGCTCAGGGCAGATCCAGACCTGCTCGGGACAAACCCAGACTGGTGATTGCCCAGAAATAAGTGAAAATGGAAAAGATGTTGTCCTGAAGTGTTCTGTTCCACTTCTGCCTTGTGACTTGTTTCCTGAATTCAGTTTTCTTATCGTAAACTTAATTGGTGCTCATCACGCTAATATAAGTTTGAGAGCGTTGCTCCAATGGACTGAATTGTTCAGCTTGGGGGAAGACTGTCCCTGAAGCGAATGTTACAGCAAATGTTCACTGGGTCATTTAAAAACATCAGAGAGCATTTCTGCAATATTAATTTCTCAACTGAAAATTAATTTTAAGATATTCTCACCACTTAAAAAAAAAAAATACTTAAAGTAAGTTTGGGAAGAACAAAGTAAAAAATGTTAATACTGAGAGTGGAATTAAATCAGTGCTTTCTTTCTTGATTAGCATTTTGAGGTGAACTAGCAAGTAGGTGGAGACTGGAATATTGCAAACAAAAACGATGCAGATTGTGTTTTACTGAATTTGAGGCGCAGCCCGTTGCTATTTGTCTACATGTGGCCGAGATGTCGAGCGGTGTTACTGTGGTGATGGTGCAGATCAGGAGGTGAAGGGCAATATTCCAGTGCATGTTATGCAGATGCAAGGACGCTGTCACCTGCGCTTAACTATGGGTTAAAAAGTCACATAAAACCGTAATCAACATTGTGACCTCCAAGTGGAGAGTTGATTTTCTTAACTAAATAAGCACATAATAGTGTTGCCAAGAAGACACAGCTTCTACAAGCAAAACCTATGAAGAGAGGAGCGGTCTAAATAAACACTGGAGTGTTCGTGATTGTAGGTGGAACAAAAAGCAAACGCTGGCTTAAAAATGAACCAGACCAAGTAGTTCAGACACAGTTGAGGTTTGTTGCTTAAGAACTTCAGTCGTAGTCTAGTACACGCGCAGCTGCTTGGCTCCTAAATACCGGTTTTATTGCCGGGCGCTGAGGGTAACTCACCACTTGCTTCACGTGTTTGATTTGGGCGAGATGGAGCTCGGTGTCTTCGGTCGAGTTCTGCCAGATCACGTAGCCAGCGGCAGCCCAGGCGAGCAGGCGGACGGGGACCAGCGCCGGGGGCACGTTCCCGTGGCTGTCTGGCCAACAAAACAAACAATATGCATTGAGCAAGACGCACGGAGTTGTGGCTGTTAACAGAACCTCATCACCTAGTAGCAGACGTTCCTTGCTGTGTCAGAGACCTTCCGTATAATCATCACTGTCTGTTTTCCTCCCTCTTACTCTTCATATATGTTCTATAGGGTGTTCAAGGCAGGGGTTACTCTGAGGAGCAGACCCTGGTACTGTAGCTGGGGTGTCTGAAGGACTCTCCACAGCGAGTATGGCGCTGGTGAAGGAAGAGGTGACGTAGCAGGTTGTTCTCAAGAACAACCACCCTCAAACCACGTTTCAGTTCTGGATTTTGGAAGTGATTAATTTAGTAGCGTTGTGATTGACGCACCACCCTAAATAAGAGAAAGGGAAGCAATGTATTCGTCTCCAAAACGCCCTTCTCGCCCGAAGCCCTTTGTTGTACCTGGTATGTTTTCTGCCACAAGCTCCTTCTCCAGGCTCTTGATTTGGTTGTAGAACTGCTGATCTGCTTCATCGCTGCTCTCGAGTTCTCCTTCAATCATGAACTGCACATCGGGAGGGGTGTTTCTGTTGCCCAGATGATACAGAACCTCAGCAGTGCAGTTAACAGTGCTGTCCTGTTACAGAGTTAAGGGTGTGCGTTAATATTTGGTTAAATACACATACAACATTGGTCATTTGCACTTCCAAAAGGTTTTTTTTACATATGTGGTTGCTGTTTTCTCTAAGCTTGGCCCGTAGAGATTTGTGATTATTTAAGACAAGGTTAAATTCATAATATTTCAGTGAAGATACTACAGGGGCAGTTTTCTTTCTGCAGTGGCAGGAAGGGCAGTGTTTGTGGTGCGCAGTGTCACTTGTGCTCTTCAGTTGGAGTAATGGGTTCAAATAACTTCAAAATTGAGTGACACTGAAATGTCCTTGTCACCCCTCCAGCATTTTCTGTGTCGTAGTGGTAGGTACCAGATGTTTGGGGCTTTTACAGTATAAGAAATGGAGGTTTGCATTTGGTAAAATTGGAGCCTTCTCTTTCTTTTTTCCCCTATTTGCAGTATAGAAAAATCCAAAACACGATACCAAGTATTATTAACTGGTGCTCCCACCACCCTCGGTGTTGGCAAAGCGTGTTGGCTCTTTATTACACATCAGTGGTGCCAACTTCTGCCCAGGGGAGTGTATAAATGAAATAAATCTAAACTCACTTTGTCGTTCAAGTCTTCCAGCACAAATTCCAGGTGGTACTTACGCCCAGCATCACCGATGTCCTAAATAAGGAAAACATGAAGAGCATTGATTTTGTAGAACGTTGAATTACTTCGCATTGCGGAAAATATTGCGGTTATTGTGAAACTGCAGCGCGGTCCGTTCCGAGCTAGGACAAGGCTTTTATTTCTCCCTGCGGTGTTCAGATCGCTCATTTGATGTGCAGCTGGGGGAGCGTCTGGTTGGTGCCTCCTCACCCATTTCCAGTCCTGTATCCACTTAATTGCTGTGTTTGGGCCCCCTGTGTGTTGCGGCTCTTTGGGACGTGGTTCACAGGTGGATTTGGCAGTGTTGTGTTAATAATTGATGATCTTAAAGGCCTTTGCCAACCAAGACGATTCTGTGATTCCATCCAACAATGTGCGGCTTGGCTAAATACCGAAGCGCCTTAATCAGGTTCTTAGACCAAGTCCGTTTGCGCTTTGTTGTGTATATTGTCTGTTTTTTGGATGCCTAGCAGAGCGACTCGCACCAGCAGGTCGGTGTTGCTGTAATAACCTTGTTCTAGCACGTTTGCCAACAAACGCAGAACCGGTCCGTGTGAGTTTGGGCTGAGCAGAGCATCCTCCTGCGAGGGACGGCGCTGGGGGCTCTGCCGGACCGGAGCCGCGGTTAAATGCCGTGGGGAGACACGCAGAGCCGCTGCCACCCCCAGAACCGGATCCCAACGCGATCCCCTCAGATCCCACACCCGGGTCCCGGCGCTCACCGGCCCGCGGCCCCGCCGCACGTCCCGCAGCACCAGCCCGCGGCCGGGGCCCCCCCGGCGGTAGCGGATGAGCCCGGCGGCCGCAACCGCCGCCCGGCGGAATCGGAAGGAGCTCGCCGGGTCCTCCATGGCGGGCGGAGCCGCTTCCTCCTCCCGCAGGAAGCGCCGGGCGGGGCGGGAGGAGCAGGACGGGCCGGGGCCGCCTCAGCCCGCCCGGGGCCGCCTCAGCCCGCCCGGGGCCGCGGGTTGTCCCGGCCCTGGGGCCCTGGCTGCGCCCACAGCCGGGTGGAACCGGCGGGCCTGTAGAATCGTTTGGGTTGGAAAAGACCCCCAGGATCCCGGAGTCCAACCGTTCCCCGCCCCTGGCACTGCCCCACATCCCTGAGAACCTCATCTCTGTTCAACCCCCCAGGGATGGTGACTCCAGCACTGCCCTGGGCAGCCTGTTCCAATCCCCCACAGCCCTTTTTTATGAAGAAATTATCCCAATATCCAGTCGAAACTTCCTTTGGTGCAACTTGAGACCGTTTATCACATCGCTTGTTCTGTGAGAGCAGAGCCCCATTCACCCTGGCTCCAAGCTCCTCTCTCCCAGTACCAGAGCGAGCAGCTCCCCCTTCCCTTCAGCCTCCTGTTCCCCAGCCCGGAGAGACCTCTGTGTTTCACAGAGACCTCAGATCCCTCCAGCTTCACTTAAAAAAACTTACAACAGTTCATATTCACAAGCTTTCCCCCTGATTATCCCCTTGTGCAGGGTCTGCACTTAACATGGAAGTACTTTGTGGGTGGAAACTGTAGGTGTTTGCAGAAAACAGCAACAAAAATGCTGCTATTCAGTATTCAGCCCAAAAGTAAGCAGGCTTTATTAGTTTTGCTTGCCGCTTGATTTTGCGGTTGTGTTTTGAGAAGTTTAACTCATTGCAACCCCTCAGCTTCCCACTTGGAAGATGAAGAATCGTGGTGCTGCTTCTTTAGGCATTAAATATCCTCAGATGTTTCAGCCGCTGCCGCGGTGTTTAGACATTTTGGTTACACGTAACCGAATGGAATAAAGCAAAATGCAGGTTGGGAACGTTTTCCTTAGAGCACTGTGGTTTGTGTAATGAGTAATGTGGGGTTTGTCTGTCCTTAGGTTTGAATATACACACAAGAAGCAGACGGGTGGAGCGGGACAGTACGGGAAAGTCATCGGCGCCCTGGAGCCCCTGGATCCAGAGGACTACACAAAGTTGGAATTTGAAGACAGAACCGTTGGCACAAATATTCCAAAACAATTCGTGCCTGCTGTTGAAAAGGTACAAAGCGTTTTTTGTGCGTGTGATACAAGAAATACCAATTCTTGTTGTTTTCCTCCCACACCGCCAATATTTACTGTGACTGCCCTGCCCGAGGCGAGGAGGCTTTTCCCATTGCTTCGGTGGAAGCAGAATCAAATTTGCGGGGTTTTGCTTAATACCCGGCATTCCGCGGTTTTCCACTTGCTGTGGAAGCTGCTGTTTGTTTTCCTTGGTGTGCGTGCGTGTTCATTTGCGCAGCGGTGCAGAGGGTGGGCTGCCCGCTGCTGTGGTCAGACAGGCCTCCTGCTGCTGCCTCTGCTTCTTAATTGCCCGTTTTCTGCTTTTAATTGTGGCTCTTGTCTCTAACCCCGAAATATGTGACTTTTTTTTGGTGTAGGAAACTGTAATTAAGCTGGATTGCCTGCATAAATTACTAAATATTCTTTCGTTTTAATCTCTTCTGTGGGATTCCTGTGTCTGTCTCTCTGTAACCATATGATTTATCACCTATTACTTTAAGTAGTACCTACCACAATCTTTGAATTCTTACAATAGTGGATCAACCTAAAATAATTCCTTCATTATTCTATGATGCAACATATAAAGATTTTTGCCAAATCCTGGAAAAAGCATGCGGTCTTCAAATAATCTTCAGACTAGTGGTGAGAGTAGTTCTTTCCACAGAGATCATTCTCTCAGGTTTTGGCTGTGCAGTCCCTTAATGAAGAAAATCCTGAGGACATTTCTTTTTCTTGGCTTGTTTCATGACTTCTGTTCTTAAAAATACCAGGATCAAACCATGGTGCCAAAGTTTTCAAATGCTTGAGGATGAAGTTTTCCCCACTGTTATGTTCTTCCATCATCTTACCAAGCAAGAAGGTCCATTGGGTAGATAAGGGATTGCTGCTAAAAATTGTGAAAGGGTTTTTGTTGCTATTGTTGTTGGTTTGGGTTTTTCAAGTTTCATGTCCTTTATAGGCTGTTGTTAATGGTGCTCTTCTTTTTAAGCTTCATTTTGGTCTAAAACCTGCTAACCTTGAGCCATGATTTGCCAGGGATTCCGAGACGCGTGTGAAAAGGGGTTTGTGTCGGGGCACAGGATCTCCGGGGTGCGCTTCGTCCTGGAGGATGGTGCTCATCACATGGTGGACTCCAACGAGATCTCCTTCATCAGGGCGGGAGAAGGAGCCCTCAAGCAAGGTAGAAATCCAGTCGTTCAAACACATGGTTGTGCTGGATGCGTTAGTGTTGGAGCTGAATTTAACCACCTCCTCTTTGTAGGTTGGTTTGTTGCCATTTAAAGTTTGGCCAGTTATGTGGAGCAGAATATATGCAAGAGTTTATAGAAATTTGGGGGAGGCACGATAATTCTTTTAGTCATATGAATAATTTTTCCTAGAATAAAGAAACAGCAACAGCTTCACCCTTACACAGGTATGGAAAGAACATCCTATCAGCCTGTGCCTCCCAGCGTCACAATCTCAGCAATACCAGGCGGGGGAGCCAGAATTCCACCTAGTTGATGATGTTTTTGCCCCAGTGATGTAAGAAACATGCAGCATTAACCATCAGACACCGCTTTGCTTTGCGTAGGGGTATCCCAAATTACGCCAGGCTTGTCCTTTGGTTATTTAGTTAAGCTTTTTTCTGCAGCGATGGAGAACGCGGCCGTGCGCCTCCTGGAGCCCATCATGGCGGTGGAGGTGATGGCGCCCACGGAGTTCCAGGGAGCGGTGATCGCGGGGATCAATCGCCGGCACGGCGTGATCACGGGGCAGGACGGCACCGAGGGTTACTTCACTCTCTACGCCGAGGTTTGTGTGCTTCCTGACTTTTTCCTGCGTTGTCTTTTGACTCCTTTAGTGTTTTACTTATCGACTAAGATGTGTAAACTCTTAGCCAGATTTTCCTGTGGATGAGCACAACATTAATTTCCAACTCGCGGCAGCATATTATGCAGCTTTAATAAATCTGGTAACCCAAAATCACACGGTGGCAGAGAAAGGCACAGAACTGAGGGTTCTTGCGGTGGGCCAGCGGTGCAGCACTACAGGGGGAAGAGCTTTTTGCCACCTGCAATAGTTGCAGATAAATGCACATGATTTGTCTTCAGTGTCCCTTTTTCTATGTCCCTTCTAAAAACATATTTATTCTCTGCATCCAATTGTGTCTAGCGTTGTGATCTTGAGATATTTCAAGTGTTAGGATCTCTTGCCCGGTGATGGGATATTCTGCTATCTGCTGCATTCAGACTTTGGTGTTTCCTGCTAAAAACACATTGTGAATGTAAATGAGTTGTAACAAGAGGTACTTTACAAAAATAGATGATTAGCTCAGCGGTGTTCACGAAGAGCGCCAGATTTTACTGACTCTTTAGATTGTAATTGAGATTAATTGGTTGATAACCCGAAGTTGATGGAAAAAGATCGTTTTTACAAGAATAGTTTGCTTGGATTGCAGGTGCCGCTGAATGACATGTTTGGATACGCCACCGAGCTGCGGTCTTGCACAGAGGTGAGTACGCTCCCTACTTTCTGCTACAACACAGTTACTTGTGTAAATGAAGTGCGCTGATTTGCATCATCACATACGTATGAAGATACTATTTTTTAATAATATATGTGTCTGTAGTTATGTGCTCCTGGAAGGAATTTGAATCAGGCGAGTTTGTGTGTTACGTAAAATTTGCTGTCCCACGTCTCGTGTTCTGTGAGCACGTGAATGGGTTGGCGCTAATACCGTCGTCATTTTCAGGTTTTAAGCAGAATTGTCACACTTCTGAGATGGGAACCGTGGGCTTGTGTCAAAGAGCAGGGTTCGGATACTGCTCATGTGGTTTTATGTCTCATCTCCCCAGTCCATGGTGTTTGTCTCCTGCGTTGTAAATGATTATTGCATCTTATTTCACAGATGAGGGTGTGTGCTGCTGGTAAATGCTGTGACACATTTAGCATCCTCACCTACACTGTTCTTTCTCCAACTCTGCAGGGAAAGGGTGAATATACAATGGAATACTGTAAATATCAGCCGTGCTCGCCCAGCACTCAAGAAGAAATAATTAACAAATACCTCGAAGCAACGGGGCGACTTCCTGCGAAAAAGGGCAAGGCCAAGAGCTGATCTTTTTCCTCTTGAGCACATTGAACAGTTTTTCAGAGTCTTCTCTGAAAGCGACAGAAGCGATCGGGGCTGGCTGGGACTTGGACTTGTCACTTCGTCATGATATCCTTCCTTTGTGGTGTTCTCAGACGCCACCGGGAGGTTACAACGGAATCGATCACGTGTAAATGCTGCTCAGCAACAAAATATATAAATGTTAAAACACCGGTGATAATTTGTCTTGAAATTTGTCTTAATTTGTTTGTATTAAAATAATTTTCAGTTTTGTTTTTACTTGATACACCATTATTTTGCGACTGGGCTGGTTACTGTTTCTCTGGGTTTGAAAGTTTGAACATGTTCATTTAGGAGACTCAGCAGGCTGGGCACTGGGGACGGGTCCCCATCCCCTTCTGAGCGGTTTTCCCATCCGTGCTCCAGGCCTGGCTCCTGCACCTAATGTATCCAGTCCAGAGAACCCGCATCGCTTGGTCCTCCGCATCCTTCAGAAACAACGCCAGCAGCCCCAAAATCCCAATGAGCTGCGCAAAGTCTGTCCATGCAACTTTCTTATGGCTGGTGGCACAAGGCGTTTGGGAAGAGTTGATAATTATGTAGTTCACTCTTTCCAGACCTGTGAACAATATGGGTTTATAATGGGCTTGTTTTCTTGGCTCCTTGTTAAACCAAACAGAAGGTTCCTTTTCTCAGGATCTTAAAATCAAGAGGGCGTGTTGCTGATGATGCTCAGCTTGGGGAATCGATTGAATAGATCTTGCTCGCTCACGGAAGAGAGATAAAACACGGGTGGTACTGTTAGTTGAGAAAGAGAAGATACTGTGATTGCTTTCTTTTTAATTACTACCAGAAATCCACGCTGAATTTTCTTCGCGTGCTCTCTCTCCCTGCTCGGCTCAACAGCGTTTTTGCAGATTTCCAGTAAGCAGAGCCTGCAGTCGCAGTTCAAACGCAGCCGCGTTCCTGGCGCAGGCCCATGGTTGATGTTTAGCAGATGCAGACAGACCCGCCGTGGCCGGGCTGCTTCTCCTCAGCCTTCACACAGCGACGGGGAAAATTACTGCAACCCTGAAAAAAGCGCGGTGCCAGAGATTTGTCAGGGGCACGCAAAGGCCAACTAAACAGGCACGGTGCTGCTTTGAGCCAAGTCCTCCTTGATTCCCTGACATTCGTGGCTTTGTTTTTCTTGCAATACCCATTGCAAGAAAAGCCCTGCGGGTTCGCTGACTTTTGGAGATTTTCTTAGACAAGCAAACACAGCATGGTTACCAAAATTCAAAGATGTCTTGCAAAAGCACTATGAATGCAAGAAAGGAATGGGGTGGTTATTATTGTATTTATATTTACAGCTTTATTTAGGGGCACCCTGGATTTTGCTTGTGTGTGTTGTTTTGGTTCTTTAATCAAATTTTAACTGGCACTCAGATATCTAATGTGGTCGAACGCTTCCTAGCAGCAAAGATGGAAGAGAATCATTCATCTCTTGTCTACACAACCTCTTGCAGATGCGCTCCGCACGGGGTTTAGTGTGTATGATTCACTATGAATCCATCTGGGCCTCAACCATGACCACATTGAGGTAACCAAGAATTCTGAGTCAAATCTGTGTCATTTTAGGTTCTGAAGTTTTGACCCTAAAGAAACTGGTGGAAATTCAGCCTGTGAATTCCCACAGGTTTGCTGCTTGTCCAGAAGTTATTGTTGTGCAGGTTTTTAACTGTTGTATAATTTGTGTTGCTCGTTTGGAGTCCAAGTTACACCAGCCTGGCCAGTGGGAAGCGCTTGATCCTCTGTTCTACGTCGGGAGAGCAGTGACAAAAACAGGGTAAGGAAACTAAACCTGTGATTAAATGCATTGCTAAAGTAGACCCCAAAGTGCAAAATCCATGCTATTTTCTTGGTTTAATTCTAAAAAAACATTCTCATCACCAGTTTTTAAAGAAACATTGGCATTATAAGCTATAAGCTCTGATTTCATGCTTTTGATGATGAGAGATGTTTTACCAGCACAAAATAAAACACCAAGAGCGTGTGAAATGCTGCTTCACTGAATTTATTGTAATGCCTGTTACGTTGCTGATATAAAAAGCTTCAGTCAGCAAAAGACTTATACACTTGTGTAAAACGCCTTAATTTGGGGGGTTAACAGACCAGCCAGCCCAAATATCCCCCAATTAAAGTTTTAATGTTGAATACCTTAATTATTGTTCCTGGTTACAGATTAATGATAGTGCGATATATCACAAGTTAACAAAACCACCCCAGGGTGCAGAGACCATTGCCTGTTTTCCTGAGGAAGGGGCGATTGTTGAGTTAATTTACCCCGGCAGAAATCTTGCTAATGGGGAAAGAGAAAAGGGAAATTCGAGAGAGTTTGGCACAATTTCAGTGAACAAAGGCAGGACAGCGGCTCTGCTGTGAATACAAATGGAGAACTGGGTGGGAAAGCACAAAAAGGTGGTGTTGCAACAGGACTTCGAGGTGTTTAGGCCGGCGGTGGTGAACAGAGGAGCTGTGTGACGGTACCTGGCAGCCGCTGTTCCCCGCCAGACCCACCCGTGGAAATTCAGCTGCACAGAGCCCTCCTGGCTGCTGCTCTGTTTTCCTTCCAGGTAAAACAGCACGAACTGCAAACAGACAAAGACAACATCCTGAGTTCCCTCTGACAAACACTGCCTTGCACTGTTCCGTGCTGGTAACAGAGACAAGAAAACACATTTCTTTTGCCCTCTGTCAATATTTTCTGGGTTGCCTTTCAGAAATACGAAGCAAAACTTATTTGGTAAGGTAATGTCACGCTGCAGGGACCGGCGGCGCGTCAGCGGGACCAGGGCCGGGCGGCTGCCAGTGACCGCTGCCTTGTGAGGGATGTGTCGCTGCCTCCGCTCCTCTGCGGCCTTTGAAAGGCCAGAAAATGGGAGAAGATGGGAAGTTGGGGTCAAACAGCAGCGTCCTGAAAGAAAACCCGACCCTGCGCCATGGTGTTTGTTTTATTAGAGATGTAAGTTAAAAAGCAGCATGTATCTGTCTCCCCCCAAAATTAGTAGACAAATATTTCTTAGTGACAGATTCATACTTTTCTCAAGATTTTTTTATCCAAATATATTAACTTTGTTTACAAACTATGTTACTCTAAGTTTAGTGACATAAAATCAAGTTGTGTATGTTGATCGGTGTATACAAGTAGTAGCAAAGTTTTTGGTAGAACTCTAGAACATACGAGGCTTGCAGTTTAAGAAGTCAGAGGAATTAATTTTGGAACAAAACAGACAAGTGAAAGCGTTCAAATTCACTGTTGTGCAACTTGTATAGAAAAATTATCACAATTCCAGGTCTATTAACACAAGGATTTTCTCATTTCATCCATATACATAAAGCTGACAGTCTCTCTTAAAAATTCGCTCCCCTTTCATCCAAAATCCCAGCAGCTGATCCAGATTCCATTCCAGATCCATCTTCGAGCCTCTGATTCTCTGAAGAACAGAAGTATTTGACTTTCAGACGGTGACCAGGAAGCCAAGTGAGGCGCATGTGACACGAGACAATTTCCTGGAGAACAGATATAAAAATACACATCGTTAATGATCTTTATGCTGCTTCTCTGTTGGTGAAAGGAGCTGTTACAACACATACGCTTTCTTACCTGAGTTGGAATTTCGTGGAGCAGGACAATGTAGTCAAACTCGATAAAATCATCTTTCCTTATCTGGATATGTAGCAAAGAGAAAAAGAAAATCAAGAACACAAGATATATTGTTGAAGTGTAGAGTCTGCTGTGAGGTACTGGACTGGGTTTAGCTGAGCAGGGCTGGAGATGGCTGTGCAGTCAGATGGGTTTTCTACGTGGAGAATTAGGAGTTCTTCCTGCATAAAAACCTGGCAGGCGCTAACTGCAGTGTGGCTCTGCGCTCTGGCTTCCCTGCCATGAAACTAGACTGCTAATTAAGAGAGTTAACCCTCAAATTTAGGAGTCTTACCTGACTATTAATTTCTCCTGCAGAGAAATCTCATTCTAAATAAGTTGGGAATAAAAAACGAGCACAGTGTATCGAGCACAGAGAGAACCAAAGCTTTGGGAACTCGTGTTCCAGGTGTAAGATAAGTTTTCCAGAGAGCGTATGGCAGGTACCAGACTGATGGTACCTCTGAGCTTGGGATTTTGGGAGAATTGCGCCTGTTACAGAGAGCGTGAGCTGTTTACAGCTCTTCTATTCTCTGCTGCTTGGCAGACTCTGTCGGCCTCTGGAATCAGAGGTGTCATTTCCACTTCACTCACCCACTGCTTCGCAGACTTGACTTGTGCCATGAAGTAACCCAGGTTCTCCGCTGACTTTTCCCACATCATGTAACTGCTGCCGGCAACAGCCAAAGCCCACACCGGCTCCAGGGCCGGTTCGATATTTCCATAGCTGTCTGCAAGAGAGAAAAGGAGTAATATGAAAATGATTAATTGTGGCTGTTTAGCAGAAAAATGACAAACAACCGAGTGTTTTTTCCTGGTGGAGCGCTATTCCTGAAAGCGACTCTTCCCTCAGTTGTGTTACAGCCTTGGAACGGAGAATGATACCTGCAAGTGTGAAAGCGTCACGGAACTGGGATTGCCCAGAGACTCTGTTCACAGGGTCCCCGCTGGGAGGTAAGAAACCCAATATCCACGAAATATCCTCAAGGAAAAAGGGGAGTGGGGCGCTCTGTTTCCAGGATGGAAAAATCCCGTGAGTCATCCCTTCCAGATTTCCACCTGTGGCTGGGGAGGGTGTGTGGGTTATGGCAGTTGTTGCTTTGAGGACATTTTGTGTTTACTTGACTATAAAACTGCCTGGGCTTTAAACCCAAATCACCTTCAGAACATGGCACTGCCTACCGTTGTTACTAAGTAGATCGGGTTTTTTCCTCCCCGCGAATTGCCGTCCAGGTGGAATTGTTTTGATAGCTAGCTCTACGGTTTTAAGGTGCTACTGTAAATATATGTATCTACTTTTAAAAATGCGTGTACATTTGCTTGTGCTCTTAAAAGCACCTGGGCTCTTTGAGATAAAATGAAATAGAGTTGTTTGGAGCATACCTGGAATATTGTTTCCAATTATCGGTTTGGTTTGGCGCCTGATTTTTTGGTAAAGTCTGTTGTCCTCTTCTTGGGTTTGCTTCTGGTCTTTGGTGTCCGTGCACTTGATGTTGACGACAGGAGGAGACTTTGTCTTCGGATACAACACTGTAGCAAGGCAGCTCCCTGCATTTTCCTGTCGTTGGAGAATTTCAGACTGTTATCTTTAATCAAGATTTTTATTTACCAGCAACACATTCTTTAAAAAGCTCTTGGTGAAGTATATATGTGGAGTACGTATATGTCTTTATGGGATGCTTTGTATGAAGCTGCACAGGGGTCGAGAAAATCTTTAGAAGGATCAATTTTTTTTCCAGAAAAGTAAATAGGTTAAAACCATATGGCTAAAGTCATTGAACAGAAGTTTTAATTAAAGTGTAGCAGAAATGCACTAAGTCATCTTGAAAATATGGGAGTTCTCAAGAAATAACATTAATTGATAACAGGGACTTTCACTGTATGATACTTCAGCCTTAAATCAAAAATAATGCTTCATATTAAATTTTGAAAATAATCTGAATTTCATGTGTGTAATGGAAAAGCAGCTGCTTGCAGTAAAATTGCTGATGACAGCTGTCTGGCGGAATGAACGGGGGGGTTGTAATTAAAAAGAGCACACAACTGTCATCTCTTCATTCTCATTCGGGTGTGTGGACCCAGCAGGAGCTCCGAGTGGATAACCAAGACCGCACCGTTGCACTGAGCTTGGGGCATTGCAAAGTTTCACTCGGGCGCTTGGTTGCCCGATGGGGGTTAAACCAGCCAGTCCTCGGGCACGGGGTGACGCGGTGGCTCCGGCGCTCAGACCCCTTGGGCCCCGACAGAGGCAGAGACCCAATTAGATTAAATACTTGGGTGATGCTAAAAACGAATCATGTCCTGGGCAGGATGAGCAGGTAGAAGCGTAAAGGTCTTTCCATTGTGAAAGATCCAATTATGACAGTTTTGGAGATGCTGAAATTAGATTAATGCACAGTCTCAGAAATAAACATAGGGGACCATAAACTCACCCCGGTTCTGTAGTCTTCGGTAGTGAACTGCAGGTAATACTTGCGGCCAGAGTCTGGGATGCTCTGGAAGAGAGAAGGGTTCAACCGTCAGTGTTACTACAGCTTTACGTGCTGGAGCATGAGTGCTGAGGAGCAAACCGAGGCCTCGCGGATCAGAGGAGGCACACCCAGATGATCCCAGCGGCAAGCACAAAGGCTCTTATGGACAATAAATAACCTTTAGATTAAGGGATGCTTTAAAGCCTTTCTTGGCAGAGCTATGCAAAAAGAAAAATACAGCTCAAAGTCCTTCACAGGACAGATTGATACTGAGTAACTTTGAAAAGAATAAAGTTACAAATCCGTGTTGGGCTTCCAAGGAGGTTATTTTTTGCACCGGCTATCGAGGTGCCCTTGAATATATAAATGAATCAAAACTCGCGGAGTGATCCACAGTTGGACAGGAATTAGACACACTAATTTCATCTCAGGGATGGTAACCTCCCTCAATTTTTTCCCTTGGGACTGGAAGGAGACTGATTTTGCTACACAGCATGTAGAGTGGGATTCTGATCTGTCTGCTCTCTTTCGCCCTGAAAATACCACTCATCGGGTTGCCCAACCAGCTGTCCCAGATCCCCCTTGTTAAGGAAAAATAACAATATTTCTTGCTGGTGGGAAGCAGCCCGGAGCAGCTCTTGGAGCACAAAACATCACAAAAGCCTTAGAAATATACACCTTTAAAATAGGTCATTTTCTGGGACCTTTTTCCACTTTGTAGCAATGGTTTAGGTAGGGAATTGTACTTTTGGTGTGGGATATCACAGTGTCCCAGCCCCACGCATGCTGAGATAGAAACTGCTTTTAATGTTGGCCATAAAAAAGTATTAATTGCCCTGAAACAGGATTAATGTCTCATTTAATAGTGCAAGAGTGGAGCCTCATAAAAAGTATTTGCAGTATCTGCTCTTTACTTCATCACTCAGTCTCTTATTTTCCTACCAATTTTTATATTAACTTTTGAAATGTTTGTATTTGGTTTTGAGTGGGGAGTCCAAGTTACAAATAGTGTGGAAAACTATTCAACTAATTCCTCATAAAATGACGGCGTTTTTGTCATTTAGCTGTCTGGTACATTTCCAAGCCTTTCCTTTGATTAAATCAGCCAGAAATATGAAAGAAAATAAGACCTTTTGTATGCTATATTGTAACTTAAGCACTTCTGCGTTGGAAAGTTTGTTCGTTTGCATATGTCATGTGGTTAATGAGAGCGATTCTCCCTTCCCATAAACCTCTTCTTGCTTCCATTTGCTGCTGGTGTAGGATACATCATTACACAGTTTTTAATTTGCATGGCACGAGTGAGATAGTGTGTAGAAAATGCATTTTAATTCATTTAGCTGCCTTTAAAAATACAGATTTAAGTCAAACTGCTGTATTCCAGCCACAGCACTGACTTAGTAGTCTTGGTTTTTAAATACAATACTCTTCAGCCAAACAGGAGGGCGATTTTGGCTGTCAGCGTAATTTTGAAGATGAGAACCCAAAGCAAATGCGCACGTGTTTTATTTCTCTAAACCTGGGCCTTTGTGTTCCTATCGTGCTTTCTTCCAGGAAACCGTTAATAGCAGAATGTTGGCAAAGTTTCATTCCCTGGGCAAGGTTATCAGCCCGGCACCTGCCTTTGGTACACACACAGAGTTTTTCGCCGCAGATAAGAGGACAAATTGTTTTAGTCACTTGCTCAACTTCTATAAAATCCCCTCTGGAAGTTTTACAATGAGGGAAGTGTGGAGCTGGACCCAGATCACACCATGAAGGGAATGGAGGAGACCGAGAGAGGATGGGTTCAGACTTTAATGATTTATACTCTGCCTCCTCATTCTCCCGTCTCTCCTGCCTCCATTTTGTGCCTTGGCTACAATGTCCCCAACACGACTGAGATTATGACACTCCTAGTATAGCAAAATGGTAAAAAGTAGCTTTCTGAAATGCACGTTTACAAAAGAATCAGTGATTTGTGGTGCTGGAGGAAGGGTCTAATCTCTCATAATAATCACTGCAGTTAAGCTGAAGTTTCTAATTATTGTAAAGCTACCCAAGAGGTGTTACCGCTATTGTCTCCAACATTCATTTGATCAATTATGGGTATTTTTTAACCCAGTGACGCAGGTCCCTGCCGAACCTTTTCCTCAAGGGGCACAGAGCAGCAGCCTGAGCGTACCCTCCCGTCACAGCATCAGCGTCTGACACTCTGAAACTGAAGCTTTTTTTATACTTAAGCCAGATCTTTTCTGTTCGGCATCTTCAGTCATTTAAAATATGTTCAGCTAGTCTTCCGATATTATTTGTTCTTGCATTTGGTGTCACTGGTTCTGTCCACTAAAGAAAAGAAAATAATTTTTATAGCAGTGGTAACTTTGAGAAATCAGATTCTGACAAAATATCTCAGTGGTTTCATTGCATTTGTTTAATATTGAGCACTAATGAAGAAAACAAAAGAAATCAGGACTTATTTTAAACTTATTATTCAGCCTCTGATTCTATTCAGTAGAAAGATATAGAAAAGCTTCACGATTAATGAGCTGGTAAGTACTTCCTTTAAAAAAATACAGAATTCTGTGCTTATGTGGTGTTTGAAGTAGATATTCTCTCTTCATTTGCAACAGCCCCACCATAGCAGTAGTACTCACCTACGAAGCTTTCCAGTGGTGCGATGTAACTAAAATATATATACAGTCTAGATATGTGTACCAGGGACTTCTCTGATCTCACCAGGGAGAAGGTACATTTGGCATTAAATAATTCTAACTTTTACAGAAGGATTTCTAGTTTCTAAGAAAAAATCGCTTTTATTTCCAGTTTTATATCCCAAGATGCCTCACTGTAAACCATCACATAGTGCGAGTTAAATAAGAGCTCAGGAATACTTGACATTGCACAGCAATGGCTGGCTGAAAGCAGCCAGAGATAAATGAGTCCAAAAGAGAAGAAAACAAGTGAGTAATTCATTTTTCCACTGATTATCTGGGTCACGGGATAGTTTTATTTCAGGGCTCAAAATTAATACAGCTTTCATGACAAATTCTTAGTGCTGCAAAGGCCAGGATAACAATTTAAGAGCAGTTTCATTCCAGGTCCCGGAGGAGGTGGTTTTGCAATTGCTTTACGCCGCTCAAACTCCTCTCTGGCATGGGGACCAATTTTCGGTGGCTGGATCAGGGGGCTGAGCTGACCACCAGACAGGGAGAAGGTGGCACTGAGAGAGGGGTCCCTGGGGGGATCCCCACCCTGTGGCCCTGCCACTGTCCCCACAAGCCAGCTCAGGTGGCCTGTGTCTTCTGGACACCCACAAGCAGCCAGGTGAGCTCTTGGGCTGCCCAGGCAGGGGGAAAAAACCAGCAGAGGTGGCTGTTTTCTCTGCCTTTCCCTACATTTTCACTGATTTTACCTTCTCCACCCTAACGTGGGGTCCTGACTGTTGGAGACAAGTAGAAATCTTTTATCTGACTTCTAATAATAAGACCACAGTCCTGATATGGCACTGTTTGGCATCAAGGTGAGCTTGTGAAATGTCCACCTGTAAAATGGCATTCTGTAGTCTGATTTAAGCAAAAGCTGCAGTTTAACCAAGGGATTACCTAGTTTTACCTGTAGACTTCACCGCCTGGTTCACCTCCCTACCACTCAGTTGTGCTTTCCAGGGCAGTTGGGCACGGGAAACTGCTACAGCAGTGGTTTGAATGTTTCTCTTGAATTCTAGGATCTTCAGCTGGCTCACACTGCCGCTGCTCTCCTCAAACATGTGTTTTAAAGTGCAGCTGTCAACAATTCCATGAGGTGCATGCTGCCTTTTCCTAGAAGATATTAACTAAAGAGAAAAACCCACATCAATGAGAAGGGACGATGAGAAGAAAACTGCGGCCAATGGCAAGGTAGGAGTTGTTATATGTTTGGCTTATCTCTGGGATTTGTTGCTAGGAGAGGAAAGCACTGAAGTCTCATTTTACGTGAACTTGAAAAATCTTTCACATCTAACAGAGTTACTGTGCTGGTGACAGTCTCCACTCCTGTTTCTAATTATTACAGTTTCATGGGCTAGTGGGCTAATAATGTTACTTTTTAAATACAATGCTCATGATTAAATTCCATGATAAAATTATCCTATTTTTACTAGATCTGGTAATATACGAACCAATAGGAAACTAGTCTTCTTAAAAAATAATAATAATAAAGATTAAAAACCAAAAAGAACCCCACCAAACAAACAACCCCAGAACCCAAACATTTCGGTTTCCTGCATTCATATAATATGGCGCATTCCTTCCAGGAAATTCTTTTCATTTTTTTACAGTGGAGGACAGGAAAGAAGGAAGTGACCATACTCAGCACATTTCTTCTCTTGTTTTCACAGAGCGTGCAAAGAAAAAGGGTAAATAAACTGCAGAAGGGGTTTACAGCAACCTCCTACAGCATCAAGTGCTTGCGAGGAAATAACGAGGCATTTCACTTCTCTGTAATGAACCAATTTTTTTCTTTCCCATATTAATAGGCAGGTGGAAAAAATCACTTTTCCTCTCCAAAACTACCTTGCAATTACTCAGTTATGCTGGGGTTGCAAAGAGGATCTGTACCGACCTCTTACTTCTGATATGTCCCTTTAATAAGCAAGTGCGCTGCTTCCAGCAGCATGGGTGCTGCCAGGGGCCAGCTGTTGTTTTTAAAAGAGGCACAAGCATTTGTATATGGAAATATATATATATAAAAATATAAAAAGAGCACTTGTAGGTTTCTAGAGGAGTATCAAATATCACAGTAAATTTCTGTTCTAGATGTCTGCAGCAATTCTGTGGGAGGAGTGAAAGGCTGCACATCCATCCTCAGCACCTCTCACACTGGATATTTACTGACGTGTCAGGGAATGGTGGTGAGAACGGTTCCCTAAAGGGTGCGGGCTCAGGTAAATCTATAGCAGGACATCATGTTTGCATTCCCCAGCAGGTAGCATGACCAACACCATCCTTCAACCTTGCGTTACACAAAGTAATACACAAATTCTGAAGTTTTATGCAATAGTGTTTTGTCGCATTTAATTGGAAGTTGTTCCGGTCTGTTAAATACTCTGTGAAACTCAAAACAGGCTTCAAATTGTTTTGGAACCACTGTCAACTGGGATACATGTGAAAGATTGAAGCTCAGGTTCAGTGTTGTAAGGACCACAATAGTGCATCCCAAGCACTTCGGGGTGGGTTGGAACTTCTTTTTTGAAGGGGCAGATTTTACACTATACAATCTTATTCTTAATTTTAGGAGAGAGGGCCCGGATTGAACGTGCTGTGCAGGTGCTGGGGGACAAATGCGGTAAGATCTCCTTTGCAGATGCCACAGCCATGAAAGGGATCCAGTGGAATCCAGTGCTGCACCTGGTGCTTCAGACTGGGATCCCAAACAACCAGCCCTTGCTTTAGGGAGCTGCCCAGCACCAGCCTAGGCAGGCTAGGCTAAGAAGGCTGGATTTAAATCCCATCCTCTGCCATAGCCTGGACCCTCAGCTCTCCAGGAAGAGAGAGCTTTCCTTCCAGGATCTACAGCCTTGGGCAAATGTTCCCCAGAAGTTTTTGCTGCTCCTATCTAGGACTCCTGCCTCTTTCTGTCACCTTGGCATGTTTTTTGGAAGATAAAGGTGCGTTTTCTGATGGGAACTGCATCACCTTTAGTTGAAGCTCTCAGTCTCCAGACATAGAAAGCCAAAGTCTTTTCCTCCCCTACTCACACTAAGTAGACAGTTGCTCCAAAAGCGATTCTGCTGAAAATATTTACTTATCAAACCGTTTTCTTCCCCTCGTGTGCCCGCCACGTGCTTGTTTCCCCTTTTCCCCATCTGTGCTATTCTGATCGTGATTGCAGCTCAGGCCGCCGGGACCAACCTCGACCATCACACATGTTTAAATTATTAGTAGTGATGTTTCGAGGTGGATCCTCGCTCCTTCCTGAGGGGACCCAGGTGCCCTCTGAGAGCAGGCACAGTGGCCTCCTGAGGGGACCTGGGTACCCCCTGAGGGAAGGGACAGTGGCTCTGTGAGGGGACCCAGGTGCCCCCTGAGGGAGGGACAGTGGGTCCCTGAGGAGACCCGGCTGCCCTGTGAGGGAAGGGGTGGGCTGACAGCAGCCCCTGAAGGGACCCAGGTGCCCCCTGAGGGAGGGACAGTGGGTCCCTGAGGAGACCCGGCTGCCCTGTGAGGGAAGGGGTGGGCTGACAGCAGCCCCTGAAGGGACTGAGTGCCCCCTGAGGGGAGCACAGTGGAGCAGGAGCCCCTGAGGGAGGCGGGAAGGCGCTTGGTGCCCAGCGTGGGCCGGCGCTGCCCTCAGGCTGGCTCAGTCCCGCACCACTCCCCCGCTCTTTTATTATAACGATTATTAACACCACTTCTCCCAGCGTTCCTCTAAAGACCGCGCCTGCCCGCCTGGGGAGCGCCCCCCTCACCGCCCCGCTTCCCCCGGTCGGCTTCTCCCCCTACCTTCAGCGTGGCCTTGCGGACCTGCCCCAGCGCCCGCAGCGCTCCGGGGGAGCCCGCCTGGAAGTTGAGGTGGTGCAGAGCCACCCGCGCCGCCCCGGCGGCCGCAGGGCTGCCCGGGCTCAGCTCCCCGTCCGCGCCCGCCGGCGGCGGCAGCAGCAGCGCGCTGAGGCGGAGGAGGAGCGGGAGGAAGGCGGCGGGTTTGACCCCCTGCATGGCGCTGCGAGACGGCGGGGGATCCAGGCGGGCTCCGCTCTGAGGCGGGCTCCGCCGAGGGCCGGTACTAATAGCGGGGGGCCCGGCCCGCTGCCTCCCGCCCTCCGCCCGCTGTCGGTGCCGGGAAGCGCTGAGGGAAACTCCGCTCTGTTCGGCTACTCCCCTTCTCCTCAGCCCTCCCACCTGCTTCAACCCGGCTGGGGCGTCTGAGGGGAGCCCGGGGGACGTGAGGGGAGCTGAGGGGACTTAAGTCTCTTCTTCTATTTTTGTTGGGTTTTTTATTCCTTCTTCAATCATCTTTTTTTCCAGTCTAAGTAAATCGTAGTGAGCGTAATGTTTTTCCCTCGCTGTGATTGGAACTATTCAAATGCTACCAAGTCATATTTCACTTTATTATGAGCCCAGGTAGCCAACTGCACTGAGACCATGTCTTTCATTCTAGACTTTAGTGTTCACTGCCAGCTGTATCCAACTCCAGCTGTTGTTAGGTGCTACATAGACACGTTTTAAGCAAGGACAGAACAATTACGTGCCTTGTTGATAAGGTGAAAAATGCTGTACAGAAATCAAAATGAAGGTAGTCCTGCCTCAAAGAGCTTAAGTCCCCTCAGATTCCCCCTCGATCTCCCTTTCTTTGACGTTATTTAGCTTTCTGCCTTCATCCCCTGTGTCTGTGTAACCTGTGTGGCAGTTTCCTCCAGCACTTGTATTAGGCAAAGAAAATATGTTTTAAAAATTGTTCTCTTATACCAATCGTACTAGAAGATGGTAAAGTGTTACTAAACTCAGACAATTTCAGTAAGTGTGCAGCTATGCGGTTCGGGGATTTTTTCCCTTCAGCCTTTTGACACTGTCAGTAACTCATGAGGCAAATTAAGTTTCTTTTATCGAATTTAGGGGCCAAACTTCTCAGCTGTACCTGAGTTATATCCCATATAGAAAGGTTAAATTTAGATTAATTTAACATCTCTCCCAGTTTTACAATGCATCGCTTTATTTAATATCACATCTGCAGTCACAGAGCTGCCTATTAGAGGATAATGACATTTTTAATATATTTGTTGTGGGGAAGGGTTCATAAAATTTTGCAGAGGGAGCAGGCTAATTTTTTCCTTATTGGGACACTTGCCATGTTTATCTCTAATATTTTCTGTTTAGCTGAAGAAACCAACATCCAGTCTTTTCTCATTTATCCTCGCTGCGATGACAGCTCCAATGTCACTTTTCATATGAAATATGAAGAGCGATTCTCAGCTGACACTGCGGATCTGAGCAGTGCCCGTTGTTTCCTGATGCTGCCTGTTCTCTCCATGCATATCGAGGGCTGAGGATGCCCTGGGAGAGGAGGAAGCACCGGCCATGGTAGAAGTTTGACACGGTTTTAAAGCCTTAGGTTTTGTGGGAGTTCAGAGGCTTAAATGAGAGGTAAGAGCTTAAGAAGAGGTAAGAGCTTGTAAATCTGGCACTTTGTCACTCGTGCTGGAAAAGCCTGCAAACCCCAGCTGTCAAAGAATCGAGCCAGGAGGCTTTGGCCCCATCTGTAACTTTCTATGTCCTTCCTTTTCCCTACAAAGTTCTCCTCCTTTTCCTGCTTTCTCGGTCAGCATCACTCTCAGTGATATGGTTGTTTCCTTCCTCCTGAGCGCAACAAAGAGGTTGTGAGTAACCCAGACCCGAGGGTCAGTGTGACAATGGCAGAGAACTTGTAGCACAAAGCAGGGAGAAGAAGGAATTTCCATGGCGCTTCTCCTAAATCACTGCAGAGATTATGTTGGTATAATTTGCTGTTGATCAAACATGACTCTGAATTTACAGAACATTTTGACTTGGGAAAATAAAAGCTTAAATGGATCAGGGCTGGGGAAATGTTCCTGAATATGTACAGACATAGGCACTTGCTGCTTCCCCAGCATTTATTTTAAGTTTGCCTTTTATGTGGCCCTTAAAACCTGTAAGTGCATCCTCCCGCAGGCCGGCCTCAAGCCATGCTCTGCTTGTTTGCTTCAGACGTTTTGGTGACAGTAAAAACGAAGCTCTACAGCGTGTAACATCTGAACAAAAGGGACCGAAGCGAGTGATCTAACTTGAAGTGACATATAGATTTTAGTCAGCTGCAATGTGGTGCGTGTATGCTTTCTCCTTCTGTTATATCTTTTTAACTCTCATCCTGGTTAACTTAGTCCAGACTCAGAGGGCGATGGTGGTGCAAGGTTAATAAGCTTCTCCCACTCTTCCTTCTCTGTTCTTCTTCAGCAAACTGTACATTATGGCAAATTTCCCATGTTATTGCGCGGTGGTTTGCATCACGCATGTGTCACATCTGACTTGGACCCTTTAGAAATGGAAATGAGGGTTGTTTCAGGCAGCTGCTCCAAAAAGCATTCTGAGGTTTTCGTTTGCTTACCATCTTTTTTTCATACATCAAATGCTTGTTTAGGGGCCAGTTATTCCTAATTTGTTTCATATTTGAAGACTATTTCTATATCCTTTGTAAGCATTTTACAACAGACCTCACTGGCTCATAATCGCTAACAGATGTCTGTAATGTAATACAATGAATTTGGACAAACTTCAGTTTATTCTTTCTTCCAACTTCTCCAGTTCTAACTTCAACATCTTGCTGGAGTTAAAAACAGGCTCTGTTACTTGACTTTAAGTGAATTGTTTATGGCTTCCTCCACCCCTATCAAGAATTATTCCCAATAATTAGTCACAAGAGCTTATTTTCTGTGTAATTAGTCTCCGCATTTTTTGCTGCATAAACCAAGCTTTGAATAGGTGATCTCCTAATGCATTGCTGGGCTGACCTTGCCTATGGTTAAGCATAGGCATAAAAATATGTGTATTATTTTTAGTGTGGCTCACTTTTTCAGGGAAATTTGCTGTTGAGGGCTTCTGACTAATTTTAAATCTTTCTGCTTATGGATAAGTTTGAGGTTTTTTGAAGACAAACGTATTCAGCGTCAGCAGCCACAGATGCTGTTCTTGCACACCCAGGCTAACAAAATTTTCCCAGTGGATTTGATATATGTAACTCAACACAGACTGTGTTTCTTGAAGGTGTTAATGCTCAAAATCTATGACACGTTGCATTTTTACAAAAGGACAGGCTACATTAAAGACAAAATTAATTTGCCCATGTTTTGAGGGTACAATAGACAAGTTTTCTAAAAACCTGTGGGTAATACGTGTTGATTGGCCTATGGGGAAGTTTGCTGTGTAGCTGTAATAGTTCCATAGGGAACTAATAACATAAACAGGAAGAGAGAAAGCAGTTGAAGCCAATAAGTACTCCCTGTGACGTGAATTACCTTCAAGGCCTTTGACTTGGTCTCCTGTTAGACTTTTGGGTTTGGTTTTGACCAGAATTGTTAGAGCTAGGAAATGAAGAAAAGTGAAAAGACTTGAAAGCCATCGCTTAAATTCAAGTTATTTGGGTCAGTACAGGAATAACACCTGACATGTAAGGGGCTGCGATATCTGTGTCAGTCAAGAAAGCCTGGTAACCCTAAAAACCTGCAGAGTGGTTGATGCCATCTCTTCCCTTTACTCTGTATGTTTTCATATTGCTTTTAAAATGCATGCCAACATTCTCTCGAAGCCAAACGGTCAGGACCAAGCTTGAGAGCTCTCTTTTCACCACTCCTGTGCTGTTGGGCAGCTCTTCCAGTGAATTGTCCATCAGGACTTCTGCTCTTGTTGCTTGGAGACTCCTCCACCTCAGAAGCTGGATGGAAATCACCTTTAATCTCCCATTCCACTCTCTTTCCCTAAGGTGTCTGAAGCCACATGGCGTTTCTCTCAATCTGCTATAGCTTTAGTGTATCAAATCAATATTTTTTACAGCATCAAACATTTAAGCGCAGAAAAAGCCCTTTGTGAACCCACTGAATCTCAGAAGCACAGAAATTCTCGAGCATGTGAGCATTTACAGGATTGTCTTTTATTGTCAAGCAGTGGACATGTGCTAACAGCAATTTCGGTGACACAAAGCAAGTGTCATTTGGATCCTCTCTCTTTAATCGTGGTATCGTACGTACCTGGGGAATTCAGCACAAAACTGCCTGTCACTGGGCTGCATCTTCAACCGCTTCAGGGGACTAATGCAACACTACACCGATTCTTCAGGGTTTTGTTGAGGGTTTATTTCATAACAGGACCACATTTAGTCATCTACCTCGGGGAATAGTCACAAAGCTAAGATTTACCGCATTTACAGCTGTCTTTAGTTTCTTAATCTTTGTCAAACGTACAGGACCGATGCCACTCATGTGTTGCGGTGCCAGCACCTCTGGAGTCTGGCAGAAAAGCAAACAGTCGGAAAGGTTCGGAGGGTATTACTTGGGATGGACTTTGCTTGGGGGTCGCTGGGCTTGAGAAATGAGACAGGTTTATAGCAGATGGCTGAATTTAATAACTAAATAATGGAATTGGAAATGATATTTTGCTAGAAAATTGGAATATATATGAAATGACCTAAACCCAAGAACAGTGAAAGGCTGTATATTGTAACCAGAAGGAGCAAAGCACTGCAGATTTTTAGCGCTGTTATTCTAACATTAAAAGGAGACACGTAACATTTTGCTAACCTATTTGGGTAATTTTCTTTTGATTATGGAACAGGTATGCAACAGAGAAATCTTAGTTTATAGACTGGACCCAGCAAACAAATCCTTTACACGCCCAGTGAGACATAATCACTACAGAGCCCAAAGCAAGCACAAGCAATAAATCAATAAATAATACCTGTTAATAAACTGAAATCACAATTCTGCCTTGTAAAACTATAACAAATAGATCTTGGACACATACTCAGGCCTGTTTAAAAATAAATAGAAATCAAAGCAGCCATTTAAAGATGAAAAGTTGATGGGAATACAGGCGTATGTGAGTGTTTTGTACCCTGATGGCTGTCACGGAGGAACTCAGTTGAAAGGTTGGGCAGAGCTGTGATATTTGGGCAGAGTTTTTCCTTCTTTTGTACAGCTCTTCCAGCTGTGCCACCTCTCCAGAGACATCTGGACAGTGCTCTGGATCTCCAGAAAAACAGGCTCTAAAATGAAGCCTCTAAAGCACTGTTTATGTTAAATTCCTCCTGGCAGACCTGGATGGATGCAAAGTCACGGCCTGTCACCCTACACACAAACTATTTTCATTTGTTGGATGCTAACATTCACTCATAGCAAAAAAAATCCCCTTGAAATACTGGCTATTTTACACTAGTTTCATAAAGATTCAATGTATGTCTCTGTTAAATAACTATTACAACAGAACAATAACTTTTGAACTGTTCAGTTGCACAATGTTTAAACAAGGCATTAAGTATTTGCACAATTCTGTTACTGTTTTAACTAAGGTGGGGACAAATGAGCGAATTCTTATGCTAAATTCCAAAGCATTGTCTCACAAACCGTCTTTCTCGCGAGGTGACGTGTTTGAAAGGATGCAGCAGAAGAAACAGTTGAGAGGAAACACATTTTCTGTGTCTTGCTCGCTATATCCTCCTATTTGTCCCCATTTTTTTTTGGTGACCGCTGTTGTCTCTGTCCTTTGCAGTGACCGTTTCCAGGGTCTGCTCTGCCCAGGAGCTGTGGATTGGAGATTTGGGTCCCTGGCTCCTTTGATGAAAGCCAAAAGGGGCAAAACACTGGGAGAAGCTGGGAATGGTCCTACGCTCTCACTCCTGAACAGACAGAAAAGGTGATCCTAATTTTTTTAGAATATAATTTGTGGCATCTCTCAGACAAAAGATGAAACACAAAAAATATTCCTCATTGAAGGGTTTCCTGCATGAGCTGGGATGTTAGTTAGACTGGAAAATAGGTAGAATTTATCATTAATTCTCTGTTAAGTTGTGTTGCAGGGAGACATTTCAGAGACCGATTTATGTGTGGCGTTTTATCTTCACATAGTGAATTTTGTATTTTAAGATCTGCTCAGAGTTAAATACTCCAATCTGTATTTAGGTCAGTAGATATATTACCCAATTTCAGCCCATGCCTATAAAGTGGTGTGATGACGATCTCCAGGCCGCTAATTTTACTGTTCTGCAGGGTTTCCTCTAACGCCAGATGATCCAGTCCTGAGGCAGGTTGACCGCTCTGACAGCAATCACGGCAGATTGGTCTTCAGGACCTTCTAAAACCATCTCACAGAACAAATCAAAATCCATACTATGATTTTTTTACTTCTCATTGCAAGCGTCTTATTTGGTTGTTGTAGATATTACCCAGATTCAGTCTGAGCATTAGACGAATATGGAATAAAATAATTAGAGCAATTGCCTCTAGTTCTTTAATTCATATAGATATTACCTCCTTTACATACTAATGAATGGTTTGTTTTCTTAGCACATGTCTCCTTAGTCAATGATAGTTTTCTTATCTTTGCTCCATCTCATGATAATCTCACTTGCTCGGTTCTGATCAGGAATAATTACTTCTTTGTTCTTTTCCGCATCACCGTATGTTCCCAGAACTTCTGAGAAAATGATCTTTTTTCTGGATTAGTCATACTCTTTTGACACATACATACTTGTTTCCTCACGTAAATGTATAAGAACTATTATGTCTATTTCTCCACATTGCGTAGCTGGGCTTAATCAGCAGGAAGATGGTGGAGTCAAAACTAAAATCTCTCTGTTAGGTTTAAGGATTAAAGAAAATATGGAGAAATAACATCGCTTACAAAGCGCAGATTTCAGCGTGGCCAATGTGGGACTTTTCAGGAGCATTATAGCCATTGAAACACTGTTTATACTGAAAAAAATCCAAGTGACAACCGAAAGCTATGATCTCAGTGCCAGCTTTGATCCCATAATAAGACTGACTTAAAGACTTTCAACCGTTCAAAGCTGAAGGAAAAAAAAAAAAAAACCAAACAATTTGTGAAGCAAAGGAGCACTGAACAGCAATTTTCAGTGACATTCATTCCAGTTGGAGAGACTACAAGGAGAAAGTTCTTCAGCTTTCGTTGCTGTGAAATTTAAGTGAGTTTGTGTAATCTGGCAAACGCCGCTGCCGCGAGCTGAACGCTGCCCCAACGCATCACGCTACACCAGGGAGGAAACTCAGCGCTTTTATCCTTACCCCTCGCTACAAGACCTCGTAAAAATGGGCTTTAGGCGTTTGCTCAAAAATGCCGAAATAGACGCTCTTGTTTAGCATTTTTAATTTGTATTAAGAGATCTATGAGCAATGTGGCAAATGAAAATAGGAAATGTTTAATGTCATGCACAGTCTAAACAGTGGTTCCGGTCTGGGAGAATAAACCTTTGGTATATTCAAATGTTCAATATATTTTTTCAGATTTTTTTTTTTGAAATCTACACCCTCATCTCTGATTTTACACATCAGCAGATTGATAGGTCAAGACCTAAGAATTTCATGGATTTTTACTGATGGGGAATGTGATATTAAATCACTTTGCCTGGAAATGATTGGCATATTAGCACAGACCAGAAGTTTATGCCCAGCTCCAGCACAAACCACAAACCCGGTTTTTGTTGTTGTCTGGGTGCGTTAGTTGGTTGGGTTTGTTGTTGGTTGGTTGGTTTTCATATCTCAATCTAGACGTAGTGGCATTGAGCAGTCAACAACCTTCTCCTGCACTTTGTAGAGCAGATCGTTTTGTACCTGGTGACCAATCTTTCTAGCACCGTGTTATCACCCACAAAATGCACCTACCTCATTAGCTAAGCTGCTTCTGACAGGGAGTACAATGTGATCGGGGAAATTGTTCTGCTGTTTCACTAAATCAAACTGAAATGTCAGGGATTTGGGTTTGACACCCTCCCAAGTCTTTAAGAAAATGCAATTTATGGTAGAAACCAGATAAATACTTTATATTTTACACATGCAAATTTGACATTTTCTGTTGGAAGATCTCTGGTTCTCCTGCTGACATTAATATATTTGCATTGAAAGCCTGGGATAGGCCAAGATCTGGTCAGAAGTCGCATGCGATGCATCAAACAAAACTCTGCTGTTTTCCTCTGAAGGGGGAGTTAAGGTTTTAATGTCCGAGTGTCTGTACCGAATCAAAGTTGGCATGAGATGTGTGGTTTGCGTTACAGCCTTCAGGATGGCTTTAATAATTTTTTTTTAAAAGAAAAAATGCATTCACGATGATGGAATTTTGTTCTTCCCGATATAGTTGTTGTTAGGTGTCATTGTAACGTGCTCAGGTATTTGTATCGACGTGTCAGATGAAATGATGTGCTGCCAGCTTAAGAGCCCGATGCTATAAACTTCTGTCAGGTCAAAGTGGGCCTCAGATCTGCAAAATGTTCACAACCAGAACATATTGCCACGTGTTTGTGAAGCAAATATATACACACATATAGACAGAGGTGTAATACACATCACTGAAATACTGTTGTGAATATTGCGTTGAAGATTTCCTTCCTGAGTCTCTGACTGCATCCACCCTTTCCCTTTGAAAGAGTTTTTAATTGTAGGGTAGTGTTCCATTCTTGGTCCTGTCTAAACAAATCTAGAAGATTTAAGGGAAATTTACTGTATGCAAGAAAAAGGGGGGAGAACTTTTTTTCTGTGTCAGACATCAAGATTATCGCAGAGTTTTCCTTGCAAAAAGCTCAAACTCATATTGACGTTTTGTTTTGACTTTTTTAAAATAGTCCTGGCTGACCTTGCTTGGAAAGGTGAACGTAAAGACAATAGCAGGGGAGCGAACGCTGCACGTATTTGAAGCACAATCATGGGAAATGCTGATGACCTCTCGTTGCCTCCGAGTCCTTTTCCTCCCCCTGGCAAAACCTCTGGCTTGTCCCTACTGGCCCTTGGTTCCGTGAGCCTCTACGATAAGGTAACTGTTATCTATATTAAAAACATAGATATTCTAGTGGTAACATCTAAGGGCACAATGAAATCTCATCACAACAGGACTAAGATGAACTTTTAAAATGCGTTCATAAGTCACTGCTTCTGACAGAGACATGCTCACTTTTAACAGTAGGTTTCTCTCCGTAGCATCTTCTGGTTTGATTTCTAATAAATGCTTGGTTAAATCCTGCTAATGAATGTAGACTTCTTGGATTTTTCCTCTTCACATTTTAGGGAAACAGGAGGTTAGTTTCAAGAAATCTGCTATATATTGGCAGATGTAGATCAATTTTAATTTTAATAACTGGACCTTTGTACTGACCTGAGTCAAAGTGTTTTCCAAAGTAACTTGATGTAGCACAGTCACGATTTAAACTGAGAAGCTGACTGCAAGTTACCTAGAGGTTTTCTTCAGGTTAAACATGTATTTTTAACTGTTGTAACTTCACCATAACGTACAAAATGCAGACAGGGATGGAGAAAAAGAAAGTGCTTTAATAGGAGCTGAGGATTTTCAGCAAGCACAGGGCTTGGCCCTGTGCGAACTGCAATTGCAAGTTTGCTCAGAGAAAGCACAGACAAGGCAAAACGTGGTTGTGGCCAGAGAGGAGACGCCAGGAGATTTTGTAAAACGCTTGTGAGAGCAACGTAGTTTTGCTCGGTGATACATCACCGGAGACGGCAGAGCAGGCAGGATGGTGCTTTTAACCAGCGTTTCCTCACAGGCACACATGCAATCCCCATTTTGCACTCGGAACATTTGTCAGTGCAGAAGATTGGAGATGCAACCTCGCTTACTCACCAGAGCTCTCATTCAGCCTTCTAGGTGGAGCCCAGGGTAATTATGTGGGTTTGTAGTATTAAATTGGTGAAGTGCGACCTTGTTTAAAAAGAACTGCTCGGGGTCTGGTTGTAGAGGCAGCGCGAATTCTCAAACCTGCCCATCTTACCATAACTGAGGAATTAGGAATAAAAAGGCACGAAGAAACATACTGCATACAAAAGTAGACGGAAATGCCTCTAGCTGGTTTTCAGGAGTGATGTTACAAACTAGACACACCATCTTCTGGTCTGTATTTTTTTCTGGATCCAACCTTTCACTTGTAAAGAGAACTAAAATCTACTGGAATAGATTAGTTTTTGCTGAGGTTATGCAGCTGTTATGATTTAGGTATTTATTTTAATGAGGTTTACTTTTCTAGCTTTCTGGTTTCTTATAAGCAGCTCTGCACAAGTGTAGTGAATGCAGCATTTTGGAAGGGGCAGAGTAAGTGGGTTCAGGCATAAAAACATGTTTCTTAACAAGACACTTAAAACGGAGAAGGTTTTGATATAATGATTTCAGGCCTGAAGGCAGCACATTGATCCAAAGAGGAAATGCCTGGCAATCCCAGCGAACGAGTCACAGGCACCTGCTCTTAACTCAAACAGATTTTTGGCAGGAATTATCAAACTGCTCAGGAGAAGTGTGGCAAAGAACATTTTCTTATGCAAATACTGAAGGTACCTGAAAACAGGGGACTGTATCATGGCGTGGCATCAATGAAATCGGAGAAAGGCTTAACTGCGCTAGAGAAGGAAACAGAAATCTGCTGTTTTGTTAAGAAAATATGAGAGTATGGAAGATCAGCCCCAAAAATCACAGAATGGAGCTGGGGAAGTCACGTAGCCCCTGTCTCACTGACCGACTCTCCTGAGAATAATGTTTATGAGAGGAAAAACCATGGTTTTGTCAGGGTAGAAGTTATAAAAGCCTTAACTTATGATACAGCACCTGATCTTGGTCCACAATTCGTGTGACTCCGGCGTGGGCTGCGTGGGCGTTTGTGCACATTTGTAGACATACATACATTGCTATACCAGGTACTACAGGTATAGATGGTCAAGTCTGGAGGCAGCTCTATCTGTTGATGTTCTTTGTTAGACTCTCTGCTATTACACCTGCCAATCCAATCCCTCTCTGTTTCATTCATGAGGTTTGTGCTGTGAGGATTTAGTGTGGCAATGGCCTTTTCTAAAAGCTGGCTTTCAATCACAGGGTCATCAGAAGGCTTGAGAAGAGAGGACAATTTTAAATATGAAAGCAAAGGTACTGTCTAACCTATTGAGATATTTATAATCTACCTTGAGTATTAGAATGTAATACTTGCTACTTATTCTGTGAGGTGTTAGGAAAATGGTTTTTTGTTTGTTGGGTAATTTTGGTGTGTTTCCTTCTGCCAGGAAAGTAAAGAGGGAGCGAGTTTAGGACAGTCTTGCTGACACTGGAAGCAATTCAGGTTTCCATGATCAATCCGTCTAATTAAGTAAGAACAGAGAACTGAAAAATACGTTGGATATTTTTCCATTTTCTGAAGCAGGCTGCGTAGACTTTTCTCAGACTAAACCAAAGCTGTTTATGAAGCCAGCGTGTGTCCAGGGTCTGAAGCAGCTTTGCAGCTATTGATCAGAAAATGGATCACAGACATTAAATCCTTGATTTTGCCCCTGAGTTTGTTGCTTATCCCTGAGCTGAGAGGTGATGAGAACAACCAGCAGCTCCTCGGGTGGGAGTGCAAGAGAATCTGACAAGCCCCAGGAGTGAGTCACTGTTTGGGAACTGGACTTTTGGTGAACCATTGTTGGGCTCTGTGGCTTATCCTAAGAAAAAGGCATTTTCAACAGTAAACTGTCACTTCGGGGTCAAAACTTAGTGCTAACTCAGAGAAACTGCAAGGTTACTGTGGCAGATATTAATAGTTCGCATACAAAATAAATCTGGAAGGAGGGACATATCTGAGTTTAACAAAGCCTGGTTGCTAAATCTATTTGCTGAGCACCCCGCGCACACATAAATGAGAAAGGCGTTGCAACAGCACAAAGATGTTCTTACAGATTCAACACATCGCGCTGCGTCAGCAAGACCGTTCAGTGCCGGACGCTGTTTCTTTTCTTACAGACCCCCTGCCCACGCTCTGACTAAACCAGTTCCTGCGTCCAGCAAGATGGGGATGGCACCATTTCAGGCTGAAACACAGTTGTAGCTCCAGCAAAGGGTCACCCCTCAGTCCCTAGGGAGCCAATTATGCCATTCGGAGCCCAGTGATTTTTTTCTCTGTTGACTTCCTTGAAGATGTGCTGTGAGCAGTGATTCATCCCCCGGTTCTTCCCAGTCCCGTGGGACCTGTGAAAGGGTTGTTGAAAATCGCTGCGTTTCATTTCCATTTCCTGGAAGCGCTGGCTGTTTGGGGCAGGTTGCTGGGCTACACGCCACCGCTGGACGCCTTCCAGGGCCACGCCAGGCCTGGTTTATTGAAATGTTATCTCTCGGGCGTAACATCTGGGACATTATCTCCCTGAAAATCCCAGCGCTTCATTCTTGGAGGAAGATCACTTTTCCTATGGGGGATGCAGGGTGCAAAGCTGTCTGTGGGAAATATTCACAGGGTATAAATATTGGGAATGTGCTGCATTGCTCTTTCAGGTGTCAGTATAAAAAACTCGTAAAAATACTTCTTTTTTGCTTGTTGAGCCGAAACTGCAGTAAAATGGGAGCCAGTACTCAGTAAAACTGGACGAGAAGCTGAAGTGATGTTGGGACAACCAGGGATGGAGGCAGGAGGGTCCTTTATGGAATATAAAGAGTTACCCTTGAGTGAAAGCTTCTATTGACGTGTTTTGTTTTGCTGTTATTTACATTCATGAAAAAGCAAAGTGTGGCAGCCTAAACCCAGAGGCTGTTTGCTGCTAAGCCGTGCACCTAAAGCCTCTTTGCAGCCTCCTTCTCCCAGGATTATTGTTGTGATGAGTGCAGTGTTCCTCCCTTTGCTTTAATTTTCAGCAGCAAGTAAGTAATTCTCACCTCACCTGTGCCCAAGCGCTGTGTGTCGTGCACGTGTTGTCTACAGCGTCGCTGCTGCCCAGAGATCAGCTCTCCATCCCACCAATGTAATTTTAATTTGGGCCAATTCTTCGCAAGACATACAGCAGATAGAGACCTTGGGGTGCTGGGAATGTTTTTCACTTTCTCAGTCAAAATATTTTGGCAAGCGTAATATTTTTAATAATTATAACAGGTCTGCTTGAGCATAATAATGTAGCGAGCGGAATTCGGTCAATGCTCAGCAAGAAAAGCAGAGCTGGGCATAGCAATGGAAGACTTGAAAATACAGATTCTAGGCAAAAATTTATACAAGGATGAGGAATTCTGAGTAGTTTGCAGTGTGACTTGGGTAGATGTGAACTCCCTTTGGAAAATGGGACTTTTCGGCTCCTAAGTGGTGCAGATTTTGAACACCTGGCTGTCAAAGGTACATTTTTGCTCAGCGTGAGTAGCTGTGACATTTGTTCACTAAATCATCTAAATAGTAAAACATATACATCTTATTCAGACGTACAGGTCTAGATCCTCAGTCACACTGAGGTACCTTTCAGGATCCAGGACTGAATTACTGGAGAAAAATGTCATATTTGGGAAGTATATACACGCTGTTCTGGGCTGAGCAATGACCCAGGACAATGCTACTGTTAATGACACCCCTTGTTCCACCCCTCTCCCTCCAATGGATACACTGACTCTCTAATTCCCTGGAACAATCAGATTTTAAGAAGTTATAAAAGCACTAATTGTTTGTTTCTTCTCTTTTTGTGGTGATACAAACGCTCCCACGCAGCACAGAAAATCCATCCAAAATAACAGAGTCGTTACCCACGCTTGGAACGACTCCAAGGGACACATTCCCCAAAGAAATTAAGAGTCAGTTCTTGTTCACCAGCAGGTTATATGTAAATTGGAGAGCAGGGCATTTAATTGGAGATCTTGGAGTCCCAAAGCACTTATTGTTTAGAGTGTAACTATAAGCTGGAAAAACTGTGATTTTCTAGAGTTTGCCAAGGGAAGCAAACTCCCCAGATCTTGTACGGGGGCCAGGATGGGATGTTATTACTTGGCGCCATTCTCAAAAGCTCGATTTTTATCTATTCCCTTTCCTGAGTTCAGTTTTCTCTTTCCATTTTACATGCCCTATAACTGTACAAGTTGCTTGGCATTTGTTGTTCGATATTTGGAACAGAAGCATCGCAGCAGTTCCCTGCTTTGTTGTATTTGAATGCTGTGTGGCTGTGGCTCTCATTGTGGATACGGCACATGAGCTGACTGCTCCGGCTTCCAGAAAAGAAGAAAAAAAAAGCATTTGCTTTCCAGATAAGAGAAAAGAAGAAAATTTTGTATTTTTATTTCTTCTGAACTAAGACTGAATGACCTGTTAGAGAGCAGTGTAGGGGAAAGGGAGCTGGGGGTCCTAGGGACAGCAGGGTGACCATGAGCCAGCACTGGGCCCTTGTGGCCAGGAAGGCCAATGGTACCTGGGGTGGGTTAGAAGGGGGTGGTCAGTAGGTCAGAGAGGTTCTCCTGCCCCTCTGCTCCGCCCTGGGGAGACCACACCTGGAATATTGTGTCCAGTTGTGGCCCCTCAGTTCCAGAAGGACAGGGAACTGCTGGAGAGAGTCCAGCGCAGCCACCAAGATGCTGAAGGGAGTGGAGCATCTCCCGTGTGAGGAAAGGCTGAGGGAGCTGGGGCTCTGGAGCTGGAGAAGAGGAGACTGAGGGGTGACCTCATTGATGTTTACAGATATAGAAAGGGGGAGTGTCAGGAGGATGGAGCCAGGCTCTTCTTGGTGGCAACCAATGATAGGACAAGGGGTGATGGGTACAAACTGGAACACAAAAGGTTCCACTTAAATTTGAGAAGCAACTTCTTCCTGGTGAGGGTGGCAGAGCCTGGCCCAGGCTGCCCAGGGAGGTTGTGGAGTCTCCTTCTCTGCAGACATTCAAACCCGCCTGGACACCTTGCTGTGGAACCTCAGCTGGGTGTTCCTACTCCATGGGGGGATTGCACTGGATGAGCTTTCCAGGTCCATTCCAACCCCTGACATTCTGGGATTCTGTGGTTCTGTGAATCTCCGGTTCCCACACAGAGCCTGGTTAGGTCTGTGTGAGCGAAGCGTTGGCTGTGCAGGGGAACTCTGAGCAGGGAGCTGGTGTTCACTTCAGAGTCTTGGGCTCCGTTTCAAAAAAACAAACACGTCGTTCTAGCTCGGCAGGGTGTCTGCACGGCGTGTCATCAAACAGAGCCCGTGGGAGGCATCCACGGCCAGTACAACGTAGGGTGATTCACCTTACTCATCCCAGGGACATCGTGGTTTATATGTCCCGTTATGGTCATTTAAATATTAAAGTTATTGGTAATTTTGTTCCTGATGGAAGCAGAGTTAAGGTCGCAGCCTTCCCACGTCACTGGGATTGTTTTCTTGTGTTCTAGTACTGCCGGTGCTCAGAGGTGACCGTAATTCAGGGTTTGCCGGAACGGAAGAAGTTAATATATAAATAAAACAAGTTGTAAGGGAAAGGTTATACCAGCATAGCATAATTTCCAGTAAGAACCATCTCAGAACTTTTGCTTCACCCATTTTCTTATGTTCAAAGAAGGTATTTGCATACAAGGCATGCAGTATATACAGTGAAAGGATGCACAAAGGCCACTAAATCATGCTCTCCACCTCCCCTGTGTTGTTGGAAGAAGGTGAGTCCTGTGGGTCTCCTTAGAAACAAAGTCTCTTAACATAAGGTAAAATTTTCCACACTAACAAAGTTCGAATGACCTCTAATTGAAAGTCTGGCCTAGGGGTAACGCTCACTTTAACCCACGTTTATTCAGTATTGATTACCCCTGTGTACAGCGATCGTGATGTGCCCACAGTGCCAGGAAACGTTAGTGCAATATTTCAGTTAGTCACCCATATAACTTGTATTTATTCACTTGTCATTTATGTGGGAGAACATGAATCTACTTGGTTTTTTTTTTCTAATGCTATGAATAATATTTATGAAGTTGTTTGTACTTCAAAACCACAAGGTGGTAAACTCCGAGATATAAAAATGCAAAGAATTGTAATCTCTAAGGAATGAAAATGTGAAATCAAGTGTTGAGCAAGATGCTTCTAAAGGTAACAATATATTTTCTGAACTACATTACAAGTGATTTTCTTGCTGTGCAGAATAATTTTTCATTCACTCTTTGAAGGAAAGTAAAAAAGAAAACTGTGCATTTCATCCCCCTCTCCAGCCCCTTATTTAACAGATGCTTATGCAGAATATCTTGTCCTTATTTGATTTTTGATCATCAGTTTGGGGAATTTTTTCCTCCCCTCTCCAGGCAGATAAACTGCTTGTTTCTGATTATTTGCCAATGAGGAAAGAATGATGGGTTTTGGTGTTTGGTTGGTTTGGTTTTTTGTTTGGTGTGGGGTTTTTTGGTTGTTGTTTTTTTTAACTTCCCCCCCTGCTTTTTCTTCTAAATGAGAGTTTTTTGTGACTTTTTTTTTTTCCCCTATTGTATCACTTTTTTGGGGTCACAAAATAAAGCAAAGCCTCATAGTCTCAGTGATAAAGCTGGACATGTAGAGGCAACTCGGAACTATTAGAATGATACTGATTTTGCATTTCTTGGTTTTATTTTGAAAGGTCTCAAGCCAGTAACAATGCTTAACATAACAATATTCTATACCTGTAGTTGACATGGTTATGTTAAAGAAACTAATAGGTGAAACTACATCACGCTGCTTTTATTTGCTGCTCCTTGTGGACAATCACGCAAGATCAGTGAATTTTGAGAATTCCTGCAGTGGATTAAATATCTGCTTATGCTGTGCCACCTGCTACGAGTGTTGCAGCTGGAATAAGAACTCACGTAAATGCTGGAGCAAGGGAGCAAAGGGGAAGTGACCATAAATCAGGAGACCCAAAATTGATGGTAGGGTGTCTCCTGGAATAACAATTGCTGGATGATAAGAGTGTGTAAAGCTGGCAACCGTTATCAGGGTGTTGTCGGGAAAGGGCTCGTGCTCCGCAGCGTGTACCGAGATAAATGCGACCACAAGCAGGAGGTTGCACAGTGGAAGAGGCTTTTCAAATAAATACACTTATAGGTCAAAAGTGGAAAGCGGTTGCTGAGATCCAGGGCTTAGGGGAGATGGTGAGAAGCGCGTTGCACAAAGGTGGGAGGATTTAATTGCAGGGAAGGATCAGATGTATCAGCAAAGGAGTTAATCACAGAGCTCAGGAAACAGCGGTGCCACTGAATAAAGCTGTTTGCTTGGAAAGTTCTGCTCAACTCTGGGCTGCAGCCTCGAGAGAGGAGGAAAGAAAAACAACCCACCTTACCCAGGTCCTGGAAGCCCTCCAGAAAAACTCAACAGCTTGAGGGTGGAGGAAATGCCTGATGAGGAGCTGCTGGATGCGCATTAAATATTCAGCCTTGAGGGGAGAGAAAAAGGAGTTTGATAGGAGATCTGCTTTTGGAATACAAGGAATTAAAGGAGATTTAATACAGAGCTAAGTGGGGACACCACAAGGCTTCATGCTGCTGTTAGAAAGGTTCTTGTTGGACACTTTAATTGCTGGGTGGTGTAACATACACCGATTTAAGAACAGAACGGTATGTGTGTGGTGAACTATGTGCATTATGTATTTCTAGGGCTATTGAGGACAGACCGCACGGCTCGTGATGTGCAGTGGGCATCAGCGTCTTCCTCCCGTCCGTCTCTGCGTTTCTGTGGGCTTCCATTTGGAAAGAATGGAAAGCCTGGTGACACCGAGCGCCTTCCCAGCGCTGTCACTTGGGCTGCAGCCAGAGGGAGGGACACGAAGCCCGTGCCGAGGGTGTGAACTTCCCCCGTTCCCAGGGCTCCCGCACCAACCGTCCAGCGTTTTACTCAAAATCAAAGCTTCCTGCCGAAATTGCTGGGCTTAGTTATAAAGCGCTTCGTGGCCATCACACTGAAAATAAAAATAAAGTTTTTAAAAGTTTAAGCATGAGAATGCATCTTTCCAGTGACAAACTATCCCATGAATGCTTTGGTTCAGCGTCTCTCAGGCACCTATAGGTATTTTTTAATAGGTTAACCAAGCAGATTTGGCTGTTACAGGTACAGGCCCACTTGTCGCAAGGAAGAGCGAAGGGTTTTAAGTCATTTTAGGAAATACAAAGTGTGATTTGTCTCCACGAGTGCCCTTAGCAAAAGCAGCAATAAACCCGGCGCGCTGGGAGCTGTGCTGTGTTGTGCGACTCAGCGGAGTGGGGAGGACGCATTTGCTTTGGCAGAGGATCCTTTGAGCCTCAGGAGATTCCTTAGGCCGAAATTGTTGGTCTCGAATAGATTTATGGTGCAAAAATGCTTCCTCAGCCTTTCTCCAGCTGTTTACAGAAATTAGACGTGTCTTAAGAAGATTGTACAGAAGTCCAATAATATTTGAGTGACACAGGACGTGGGGAGCTTTATAATACCACGTTCCTTGCCACATTAAGTGATAAAAAAAACGTTTGCACGCCTGTGTACGACATATCTTTCATAACATGTGGTTAATGCATGTTGGAGGCAAAGCACAAGATTTTTCTTTCCGAGGACAGATAATAGTTTAATGATGGTGAAGTAAATTTAATCGTGTTAAATGCGGTTCCTGCTTCTTTGCAATTTTGTCATATTTTGAAGCACCTTCACTGAAGACAGTAATAACTAAACTCTGAAAGCTAATCGTTGCTTCACGTGAGTATTTACTATCCAGAGTGTTCAGTGGACTTGATTGATCTGGGCAATGCAAAAAGGTGAGGCCGCAAGCACAAGAATTTTATAGCTTCTATAAAGTACTGTATACAGGTTTTGCTCAATTTTATGCTGTTAAACTAAGCATTTGGTATCATATGGCACTTTAAGTACTTTGATTTATGCGAAGACAGAAACTGCATCTGTAATAAACGCTCTAAAGTATGAGTTTAAGAGCAATCTACTGTATTTATTCGTGACATAAACGCTCACCTGCAATGCATTGGAGAACCATCTCAGACTTAACTCACGCTGCACATTGCAGCCATTAAGCTTCAGGCACAGCAAGGTCATTCCCAAGGTGAAGATGGAAGCGACTGGGAAGAAAGGGGTGGCACAGCAAATATTTTGAAACAGCAAATGGAAAAATATTGTTTTTTCACCTGTTAAATATTCTGGATGCATGAGTGTAATTTTTTATTCTACTGTATAGGGTCCTATGTTATATCAAACAAGGCAAAGTACAAATCCAATCTTGTTTAATATGAAATATTAAAGCACACAGCCATGAAAATAACATGAAAACCCCGCTGACATCTTTGAAAAGAAATGTAATAAAATTGCACGTGTTTCAGGTTTATGAAAACTCCTTCAAGGAGGAGTGGAAGCACAAGAACCCTTTGTTGTACCAGACCATTGTGCTTCATGTGAAGAACCCTCCTAGTGTTACCTTTGCTATTTCGGTATTGAATTAACTACGCTCAGTGGAACCTGCTTAAGCACAACACAAAGTAAGAATTTTTGAAGTATTTATATAGCTTTTTAAATAGCTCGAATAGTTTAATCCTTCCATCTTTGCATATTTTTCTACAATAGTGAAGTTTAACTTCACTGGGTAGAGCAGCCTGGAACTGGTGCGCATCAATTTATGGAGCTGGCTGTGCAGTTCACTGCTTGTTGGTGAGGGTTATCTTCCTTGCCCCACATTATAATGTCTGGGGAATTCCTCTGGTTAGGATTATGCTCAAAATGGAGCATTTTCTTTCTGAGAATGATGGTGGGAGGGTGATGTGAGGACTCTGCCCTGTTGTTTGTGTCCTGGAGGGAAACTCAAGTGTGTGCATGAACAAAACCAATTTTCTGGGGATCAGTGAGACCTAGGAAGGTACTGGGTGGCACAACAACGGTGTCATGGAATAATGGGGCTAGTTAGCTAGGAAAAAGACAACATATTTTTTCCACACGCAGGCTTTCACCCTTTTATCTGTGTATATAAACGATCTCCCTTTAATTATGCCCCCTGTGAAAACCGAGGTGATCTGCCAGGCGTTACCTTTGAGCTCCCTCAAGCGGCAATGAAACCCCCACATTTATTGCACATTTTTGCAGTTCAACACCGTGATTTTAAGAGCAACTACAGTAACCAGACAGAGTTGTTCTGATTTCAAGGAATCTAGACTAGCTTGGGGCAGTTGGAAATGTGACCTCGTAATTTCTCTTTTGACTGATCTGTTAAAAGATCTCTCAAGTGAAAAGTAAGTATTTTATGCCCAATAGTACTTTGCAGCAGATGTACTTCAAGCACACAGTAACAGTGTGATTTGAAAACTTATTTTGATTTTTCTTGGGTGGTTACTGATGAAATGAATGACAGAATAGCTGGAAAACAAACCTTTTGGGTCACAGAATGTCAGGTAGGACTCAATACTTTTTTTTCCTATCATCCTGAAAAGGTAAATCAATACTTAAATAACAAGTATTTCTGCCCTTGGTAAGAAAATACTTCAATCAAAAAGCACTCTCTGTCACTTAATGATGTGTACACAGGATTCAGGTCATCTTTGGTGTAAGAAGATGATGTTTTTCAGAAGGCTGGACCTTTGAACAAGTGGCTTTTTCAAGGGTTTGTCGAACATGGGCAATCCTTTTTGGACCAAACAACTTAAGTAAAATGACTTTAATGGCTGAAACGTGGATTTGCTGTCTGCAAATGAGCCAAATTCCTGTCTATTACAGGATTGCTCACGTCTGGATGCTGGAGCAAAGCCAGGGCGCCAGAAAGAAAAGTAATAGACATTATACACAAACCTCATCCCCGCTCAGGGCAGTCCTAAGGAGCCAATTAGTTACACATTTGCATATTGGTCCCATAATCATTTTGGTGAATAAGGAGCAGCGTTGAGGTGAAGGGCACTTAATCCAATGGCCCCCAGATGTGTGTTATAACAAAACTCAACTAATTGTGCGGGCTTCAAATAGCTAAAGCTGCAAGGTAGCCTCTGTAGGTTATGATCAGGTGTTTTCCAAGTCACGCTTTATTAGAGGAGCAGACTGACCTAAAACTGGAAGGATTTACGTATCTCTAGGTTAGCTGTTGCTGACAGGATTCATTCTTCTTAGTGGTAATGACCATACTGCCCTCACCATACTGTGAGGTCAGTTTAGGGGCATGTTTTAGGTGGGTTGTGGGTTTTTTCCTCTGCTTTACCTCAGAAGCCTCATTAGTTGTAGTACCTGGTGCTCGGGATTCTATACGTTTTCATTTGAGCGACTTTCCCGCTTCAGACAGACGGGGCAGCTCTGAGGCGCTTTAGGCCGCACTGCCATGGCGGCCGCGGTTGCCATAGCAACCAGCCGCGGTGCACTGTGGGCCGGGCGCGCCCCACGTGAGCGGCGGGGAGGTCACGTGACGGCGGCCGCGATGGCGGAGGAGGAGGAGCGGGCGCTGTTGGGCCGCGATGGCGGCGGCCGCGCCGTCCCGGGCTCCCCCCGCGCCCTCCCCGCACTCTGCGACCCACAACGCCTGCCGCACCGCCTCCTGGTGCTCGGCTTCATGTGCTTCCTGGGCTTCGGTGGGTGACTGGGGGTGTGGGGATGCCGGGCAGAGCGCTGAGGCCCTGGAGCTGAGGTGACTCCTTCTCCTTGCAGGCAGCTACTTCTGCTACGACAACCCGGCCGCGCTGCAGACGCAGATTCAGCGGGTGAGTAGCTGCCGGGAGCAGTGTCCTTGTTGCTGAGCACGTCTGCTTGGGTGCTTACTCTGTGATTATCTGGAATATTGTGTCCAGTTGTGGCCCCTCAGTTCCAGAAGGACAGGGAACTGCTGGAGAGAGTCCAGCGCAGCCACCAAGATGCTGAAGGGAGTGAAGCATCTCCCGTGTGAGGAAAGGCTGAGGGAGCTGGGGCTCTGGAGCTGGAGAAGAGGAGACTGAGGGGGGACTCATTAATGTTTACAGATATCTAAAGGGTGAGTGTCAGGAGGATGGAGCCAGGCTCTTCTTGGTGACAACCAATGATAGGACAAGGGGTGATGGGTACAAACTGGAACACAAAAGGTTCCACTTAAATTTGAGAAGAAACTTGTTCCTGGTGAAGGTGTCAGAGCCTGGCCCAGGCTGCCCAGGGAGGTTGTGGAGTCTCCTTCTCTGCAGACATTCAAACCCGCCTGGACACCTTCCTGTGGAACCTCAGCTGGGTGTTCCTGCTCCATGGGGGGATTGGACTGGATGAGCTTTCCAGGGCCCTTCAACCCCTGACATTCTGGGATTCTGTAATTGCTCCTTCTAATATCTCGTTCCTTTATGTAGGATATGAAGGTGAACACAGCTCAGTTCATGTCACTCTACGCTTGGTATTCCTGGCCCAATGTGGTTCTTTGCTTCTTCGGAGGTTTTCTGATCGACAGAGTGTTTGGGATACGGTAAGTGTGGTGTTACCATTGTTTATGGTCAGAGGCTGGTAGACTTAAAGTGTGTGTGAAACATGATAGTCAATAATAGGACTTTTTCAAAGTTTTTGTATATGATCTAGGAATTTCCATTGACATATCGGAGCTTCTTTCCTTTTGTGGCTTAAATAAAGTGGCTTCAAAATTACCAGTGTCTGTACTATGCTTTTTAATGAAGCTGTCAAGCTGTGGCATGTAGCACAGAGAACTTCTATTGCATTTCAACCTCCCCTATTTTCCTTCCTGTAAGTCTAATATAGTGTTTAATAGGAAAAAAAGGTTCTAGCTATGCATTAAGTAATTTTATTTTTCTTACAGGTTGGGCACTATAATATTTAGTGTCTTTGTTTGTGTCGGGCAGGTAAGTGCAATTGAGAGGGTGAAGGATGATACGTGTCTGAAGCTTCTCTGCGAGGGGTGGGGTGGCAAAAATGCCCGAATGGCTTCTGGCTTTGTGTGTATTTCAAATGGGAGTAGGTGAAGAAAACCAAAATGGGAGAACCCTGAATTGTGTTGGGGGAACTGGGGACCTCAAAAGATGAGGGAAATAGGAATGTGAAGGAAGTGAATGTTTTATCTGTTTGATGTGAAACTACTGTGTAGGTGTGTTTGGACAGGTGTGAGGATAAAGGTGAAGAACAACTTGAGGTGTTTTCTGAGTGCAGTTTAGGGGGGCAGGTTGGGTGTTGTGTAGCCAGCAGGATGATGCATAGAGGGAGCAAAGACAAAAAGCTGGGGGTAGGATGTGTGGTAGTAGCAGCTGTGAAGTATTTCTGCAGGTCTGGGAAGGGAAAATCACTTTTCTTTCTGTTGCGAGAGGCTTTTAGTTCCATACTTTAATTATAAAGTTATAATTTTTTCCTTAAATGTTTCTGTGACAGGTGATTTTTGCTTTGGGAGCACTACTTAATGCTTTCTGGCTGATGGACGTGGGCAGATTCATATTTGGGTAAGTCCAGGAGAGAACAGCGTGTGCTTTCTGGGGTGAGGACCGTCCTCCTGTGACCTAGAAAACTGCTCCTGTGTCTCCATTCAGAGACACAATTGTTGGATTTGGGACATTTATGAAGTCGAGACATACAGGACCTGCAGTCACCTTTCCAGTCTAACTTACAGTTAGAAAACAAAAAATAGGGCTTTGTAGTTCTTGCTCAATTCAGGAATTATGAAGCTACCCAAATAAAGACATGCAGTGAGCTGATAAAACTGTACAAGTCCTCCTTTTCTCTTAATTCTTACTTTCCTGAGTAAAAAGAACTCTTAGCGACAAAAAGGAGAACAGAGCTCCTACAGTGGCAAGAAATGAGGGCAAATGTCAAATTGTGAACGTGCCCCAGCATAAAAATGTTAGAAAATCAGACCAACTGTGTTGGCGGATGGGCAGATGACTCAGTTAAATTCAGATTCCAGGTGAAGTATCTGCTTTTGGTTTCGTTTGGGTCAGGATCGTACCACTCAGTTCTTTAATGCAGAAGAGAAATGAGTAGTTTCTCCCTATGGATTTAATTTCTGTAAATGACCGAGGGCAATTATAATCGCTCTTAAAATACTTTGCACTCGTAATTATTCTCAAAACACTGCAATTGTCTTGTGAATTGTCTTCAAATCACCTTGCAAATATACATTGGATGTACCTGCACATAGAGAAATTTCTCTGCAATGCTGCCAGCAACGCATAGATCGCTTCCTTGTTGCAGTTAACGTGTTTTCTGTCGTGCCTTCCTTCTTTTTTTAGGATAGGCGGAGAGTCCTTAGCGGTGGCACAAAACACGTACGCCGTCAGTTGGTTTAAAGGGAAGGAGTTAAACCTTGTGTTTGGATTACAGCTCAGCATGGCCAGAATCGTAAGTGTGAAACTGGATGACTTTAATTCACAGACTTTAAGGTGTGCGCAGCATTTCTAATGCCCCCTGGAGAGTTTTAGTTATAAATGCATATGATGTTTAAATTTGAAGTGTTAAAGATGTGTGGTAAATAGGCAAGAGATACACAGGGAAAAGGGTTAATAAGATTTCTGAGAACCTGTCAGACTTCCACAGCATCCTGTGGTACCTCCAACCACAGAGGGTATTTTCCTCCGTACAAGAGTGTGAGCTGGTCACAGCTGTTTCTGGGTTGATGTTGAGAGGCTGTTGCTAATTAGCAGTTACCTCATCTCAGCTGAACTGTAGTTAGTTGTGTGTTGTTCACCTTGGGAGTGAGTCCCTTCTCTGGGGGGAGAAGGGGAGGAAAAAATAAAAGTGCTTTTTCCTGATGCCTCTCAGGTGGGAATCCCATTTTCTCTAACATGTGGTATTAAATTCAGCTCAGTTTATGAGCTAATGCAGTGTACGATGGGGATTTTGTGGCACTTCTAATGTCTCCATCTAAATGCTGTTAGAATCATACAAAATTTTGGATAGTGATGGTATGTTATTGTCGCAATGGTTAATTTATTACAAACACTGACTAAACCAGCAGGGAATAGTTTTATCGTTGTTGCTGGTGGTTAATGTTCCCTGTGTAGCATCTTAAACACTGTTCAGTAAGCAGTCTGCCTAATGTTCTTTTTGAATTAATGCAATTGTGAAATACATCCTTCTTCACGTGAGTCTGTTCTGCCTAGGGGAGCACAGTGAACATGAACATCATGGGATGGATTTACTCCAGAGTTCGAGATCTTCTGGGCTATACTGGTCCCAGTACTCTTGGCTTATCTCTCATGATAGGTCAGTAATATTCTGAATTGATGTCACCTGCTGTTTGAGGCTTCTCAATTTGAACAGCTAATGATTTCTTACTCACTTGAAAGTAGGACGAATATATTTGAGATTAGGAAGAGCAATTCAAACAGTGTTCATATTGATGGCTATTATTCTTCTGGTGAGTGTATGATTACTGCATCTGATAAAATGCTGTGTGGTATTTGTGACTGCCAAGTTCAAATTTGTATCTTATGGAGGTGAAATATTTAACATGGTTGGAGTAAGAGACGGACTTGAAAAATTTTCTGAAGGGCATTGTGGCAAAGCTGGTTTGTAGTTGTCTGTGTAAAAGTGAAATTTCAGCTCCCTTCGGATCCACGTTCTTTTCCTTCAGAGCTGTGGGTATTAATTATGGCCCTGGTGTTGGTAACAACGCTCAGGCTTTATTTCCGTGGTTGTGAGGTACAAATAAGCAGCTTGGCTCTGCCGAGTGGTGGTAATGTTGTAAATAAAATAAATGTAGCTCCATGTTTGCACTCCAGTTCAAGGCAGATGTCTCATTTGGCAGACTGCAGTATTTATTACACTTTTTTATTTAGTACACCTTACTCTTTGAATTGTATAACTATTGATTCCTGTAGATAAGAGGTGCTGGTGTAAAACTGAGTTTGTATCAGATAGGTAAAGATATGCTACACTGTGTTTAAAAGCCGAATTACTGCTTGAATCACCAACTAAACGTTGTGCTGCCTCCTTGCAGGTGGTGTAACGTGTCTCTTCTCGCTGGGCTGCGCGTTGATCCTCGCTTACCTGGACAGGAGAGCGGAGAAGCTCCTTCATAAAGAACAGGGGAAAACGGGTGAGTGGGGCGGCTGAACGGCCGGGCTTCGTTCTTTCAGTCCGTAACAGACTCTTCCAGTTACTCTGTCCATGTTTGCATTTTATGGAATTCAGTGGCTGCTGTTCATTATCTTTTTCACAGTTATAGCCTTAATCATAACTATTAGTTCATTTTTATATCAGTAGGAAATTTTACAGCTTTAAACACCAGTTTCCAGGCAGGTGCGCTACCTGCTTTGTTTATAAAGCATGTGGAGAACCTCCCAGTTCACATCAGTTTGATCCGTGCCATTGCCATTGGTACTTTGTTTTGGTAGAATTGGTCTTAATCCCTTTAATAGGTGTGCAAAACCTTGTGGCTTTTCCCTATCGGTGTGTGGTGAGTTGAGTTTTCTGTGTGGGAGAGTTTAGACCAATTAAACTATATTTGAGACCCAAGTAAGAGCATATAACGTGAGGCTTCAGCCATGAACTTTGCGGATTAACCATCTCCTTGAAATAGTAGCTTGTGTTTAATTCTGCTGCAGAAGACTTTGAGAGGCTTCAGAGAACTTGCCCATCCAGCTTAATGTGGGAGAGACAATTTGTTCTTGGCTTTGGTGCTCCTTGATGTATGTTTGATGAGGCTGAATTTCAGATTTCCTACGCTGACTGAAACTGTGTTGTCTCTTGTCCCGCTCCAGGTGAAGTGATCAAGCTGACGGATGTGAAGGACTTCTCCTTGTCCTTGTGGCTTATATTTGTCATCTGTGTCTGCTACTACGCAGCCGTTTTTCCTTTCATTGGCCTTGGAAAGTAAGTATCTCTCGCTTATTTAGCTGTTCCCCTTGAATTCGGTTGGAGGTGCTGGGATCCCTGTGATGGGATGCTTATGACAAAGCTAAACAGCTCTATTTAAAATGTTTCTCTAAACTATGTCTTTACTTTGTCTAGCTTAATTTTTCTTTCATGTCACACAGTTGTGCATTTTTCTGAATGTTTTTGCTTTTTTTCCAGAGTTTTCTTTATTGAGAAATTCAGATTCTCATCTCAAGAAGCAAGTGCAATTAACAGGTATATTGTGGTTGACTTCACAAGTAAGCAATTAACAGGTATATTGTGGTTGATTTAACAAATGTGCTGCTGCGTTCTGGGGGTGTCTGTATCTCGCCATGTGGGAGGAAGGCTGGGATCTACTCTTGCATGTGGTGACTTGTATTTGAGTGAACACAGATTTCATGTGGCCCGAGGAATAATTGGGATGTGTGGGTGTATTTTAAATAGGAATATCATAGATGTTCACATTGAGGAATTGGAAAGAAAAGGCTCTGTCTGGAGGGTGTTATTTTGGTATTTGGTGATTTCCCTCTGAGGGATAGAAATAGTTAATAGCAGCACTAAATGAACTACATTTTCCTAGTTTGAAGATGAATTTGTGATGTGGCAAAAATAACCAAACAAAAAACAACCACAACAACAGAACACTTGCTGGTGTATGATTCCAAAAGCTCTGAGCATGTCACAATTTCCTTGGATGTTGGATCTTTTCATGTCCTCAGACCTTCTGGGAATTTTGAGTTGTGGATTCTGTTGTTAGGGATTATTTTGTGTGTGGGTGGTTTCTCTTATTGCCTCGCAGGTGACAAGGGAGTATGTTTTACCTGGAGACACCAGTATTGTGTGACAGCTAAAGCTGCCCATGGCTGGCTGGTGCTCAGTTCTCTTATTTTTATTCTTTTGTAGTATTGTGTATATCATATCAGCACCCATGTCCCCAGTCTTTGGTCTCCTGGTGGATAAAGTTGGAAAGAACATCATCTGGGTTTTATGTGCTGTCGTAACTACGCTTGCTTCTCATATTATGTTGGCTTTTACCTTCTGGAACCCCTGGATAGCGATGGTAACTAATTCTCTGAGACTTGTAGCTAAATATGATAAGAAATGGAGTTGATGTTGAATTATTCTGCGTAATTTGCCATTGTTTTCTGAGTGTTCAGGCAGTCCTCAAAACCTGTTCTGATATCTGTGGCTTTAAGAAGGATGTATAATACTATGTGAAACTGCGTTTAAAACTAAAGATGGTGAGAAAGCAAAGAATGGGCAATACAGGCAAAACTACGGTGAGGTGTCTGCAGCCACTTTCAGTGCTTTTAAACTGTCTCTGACGTGCTGTATTGGATAGTGGTAAAATCTTTGGTATTGATTTCCCCGTCCTAGGGCAGATTCCCTGAGAAATTGCATCTGAACCTCAGGTTTACCCACTTAAATACAGCACTCACCAGCGTATCAGGGTTAAAAATGGGGTCCTTGTTTTTCAGGTATTTTTCTAGTGAGTTGCAGCACTGATCTTTGCCTCCGGATATTCAAGTCAGGCTCTTTACTTAATGCCAGTTAAATAAGGTTTAGTTTGGGGGTCACTCCTGGATAAAATTAGCTTTCTGTCTAGATGTGCATGTTTATTTAGAACCAGATGGCAAAACCTGTTACTTTAACTCTTCTCTTTTGGGAGAAAAGGGAAAACCAGCATGTTAATTTGTTAGAAGCTTACAGCAAAAAATGCATCTCATCTAGCATCTGTTTCCGTCTTTCTTATTTATTTCCCCAGTGTTTGCTTGGAGTGGCCTACTCGCTGCTGGCCTGTGCCCTGTGGCCCATGGTGGCCTTTGTTGTCCCCGAGCACCAGCTGGGAACCGCGTATGGCTTGTAAGTACTTATGTCTGTCTGTTTGTCTGTCCTGCTCTGCAGCGACCACGTCCTGATACTGAACCACTGCATAAGGAGCAGTTCTAACACGTTAACGGTTAATAACTCCTCCAGGTTCTGTCTGGAGGGAAATCTCGTGTAGTTTCAGGACGTGTGTGTGTGGTCGATGCACAGAAACATCCGCAACAATGCGGAGTCACAACTGTCGTGCGTCATAACAAACGGCGAGGAGTTCATCTTATTGTTCAGTGCCACTAATGGTGTTTTCTGTCCCAATGAGTTTCTGCTCGGCGATAACGCTTTGTTTCTGTGTTAGCATGCAGTCTATCCAGAACCTGGGGCTGGCAATTATTGCCATAGCAGCTGGGATGATTCTGGACACAAGAGGATACTTGTTTCTTGAAGTCTTCTTCTGTGCTTGTGTTTGCTGTAAGTATTAACAACATTGACAATGGATTCTGTGCTTTCAGGGAGCTTTATTAGGCTTTTTTCTTAATATTTCCTGTAAAACAATAATAACTCCTTTCTTATGCTTAGATAGAGGTTTCACTTGGGGCAATGTTGAAAGTAACTCAGGCCTAGCGAAGTGTTTTGTGGTTTTCTTGAAGCAATTTAGTGGAAGTAGTTTCAGTGTTTTGAAAAGAAACAGTAGAAGGGTAGGTGGGTGATACTCTTCCAGGCTCTGTTTAGGAGGGCTGTTATTAATATAACTAAATATTATATAACTAAATAACTAATTATATAAATATAACTAAATTTTCTGAGTTACCATGCTACTTAGTACCACAGTGGAACTTTCAAAAGCAATTGAGACGCTGCTGGCAAAAATCTCTACGCGGTTAAAACTGTCATGGAAAATCTTACTTGTTGCTTAGTTGTACGTTCAAGCTGTTCTTCTGTTTTGTTTTAGCTGACAATAAATTTACAACTTCTTTTTTTTTGTAGTGTCACTAATAGCCGTAGTCATGCTGTACTTTGTGAATCACTTCACCGGTAGGTGTTTTCAGCTTCTCTTGACGTCTGTTTTTATCGTAATTGTTGAAATTACCAAGCTGGTAACTTCAGGTGGAGTTGTAGGGTCCTGTGGCGGGTGCTGTGGCTCATGGCTTTGGTCCCAGGAGCATCTCTGGATGAGTCTGGTCCTTGTAACGTCATCATCTTCTGCTGTAGTGCGTGAAATTCCTCCACTGATTTGTCAGGCACTCTGAGAATGTCTGTAGTGAGGTGTGATATCAAAGATATAATACAAAAAGTTCAATTTTGATGAGTTTCAAAGCGCATGTTCTGTTGCAGGTGGCGATCTCAACTGGTCTGCAAAGAAAAGGGAGAAATTGCAAAAAGTAGCTGCGACCGAGTAAGTATAAAGAACAATGAAGAACAGTGCCCTTATGAAGTGTTTAACGTGAACTAATGAAGTAGGTGACTGAGGTCAGTCTGTCATTTGTATTGAATGTTCGTTCTTTCTTACCAGTTAGTAGCAGGATTTCATATTCCTGCCTCCTGTGAATGAATAATTAGAGGAAGCAGCAATTAACCAGGTGTCATTTCCTAGCACTCTTTCTTGCTAGTTTTCTTCAATGGCTTCCCAACTGAGTAGAACTGAAATGTGTTTAAAAAAGTGTTTTATTTACATGGTGGGTACCTGACCCAGTCAGCACAAACATGACCTGTATTTAATGTCAGGTAATGCACAGACCAGTTCTTTTGAAGTGTCATTAAAAGCTGGATCTCTCTTAGGAAGACACTGCACTCCAGTCACGTCCCCTTCACTTTCTGCTTGCTCCTCTTGCTCTTTTATTTAGAATTCTTAATTTAACTTGTCTCTGAAAACCGTGGCTTGATTCTAAGTTGCAATGCTAATGTGAAACTCCGTTTGTGGTCAGATCTGTGTTGTAAATGTTATTTGTTACAGTGGAAAGTTTCCATTTTTAGAGAGAAAATGGGGCGGGGTATTTCAGTCGAGTGGAATCTGTTTCCTTTAGAAGGAAACTGAACACTTCAGGTGGGCTTGGGGCAGAAATTCCTCAAATAGGCAAATGTTGAGAGTTTTGTCCAAGTAAGCAAATTTCATTTTGCAGGAGACTTGAATGTCTTGCTTTCTTCTCTACAGAAATAAGTATAATGATGCTTTTCAGAATAACAACTTTTAAAATCCTCTTCCTTGGTTTGAGTGGCTTAATTTGTCTCAATGACCTTGTTGAAGATGATGCTTCTAGTAGTGTTGCAGCACCTAAAGATTGTGTTACCTTCTCCTAGTTCTAATTAGTGCTGTGAGGATTAAAAAAAGTGCATGGGAGAATGTAATGTCAATGAGGATAACGTCTTAGTTAATTTATTGATTATTCTTTTAATGTATTTAAAGCAAGTGCTTAAGGGTACAACCTCAGAAATGTGAGGTTTTGCTTTTCTGCTTTGAGTTTGTTTTGGTGAGAATGTGATGGAACCGCTGGAGAGGGCAGAGTGTGTTGCATTTTGTGACTCTGATCACAGCTCAACATTTGTCACGTGAAGGAAAGTGAATGTGCAGCTGTGTCCCAGCTTCCACCAGAACATCTGTAGAGTTCAAGCTGCTTGTCTGTGAGCAACACTGATTTCTTTTCTCTTGACCTAATTCAGCTCAGTGAGTCTCTTCACATCTTGAAGTTCACATGTAATGTTGTTGGAATTCTTTACTTTCTTTTTTGAATAGGTAGCTACATTTCACCTGCAGATATTCTACATCTCACAGCTTATATATAAGTTTGTTCCAGATAAATACTTTGTTAATGAGACATCTCTTATAAATGGACTTTATGGATTTCTTTAGAACTGGGCTTGTCCATGTGGTGATACTTCAGTTAGACTTGAGAAAAACAAACTCGTGTCAACAAGGTCTGGCCAGGTGACTTGTGGTGGGGTGTAATGTGGGTTTGGTTCTTGTCCTAATTCCTGGGCTTGTTACACGTTAGGAAAGCTCAAGGAAACCAAAACCTCACCAGATGTGATGGCTTAGTTGTAATGAGTGTCGTCTTGGGGCCAAAAGGTTGCAGCCGGTTTTAAATACAACAAAAACCACCTTGTACCCAGGAGTGAAGGAGTTTGGTGTCCGAACAGAGCCGCTCTTTGCTCTGCTTGGCCATGGGGTGTGGAATGCACTCAAAATCTCCTGTGAACTCGGCTCTGTATTGGCGTGTGCTGCGGGGTACGGGGTCTTAGAACAATGGTTTTCAGTAATTTTTATTACAATGTGTTTTGCAGAAAAGAAAATTGAATAGCAAATACCATCCAGAAGTGGGGAGCGTTTGATCAGCATCATGTCAACTTGAAGAATTGTAGTTTTTAGTTGGGTGGTCAGCACTGGACAGGAGTCCTTTGGAAAACCCCCAGCACCTTAAGTTTCTTTTCCAAGAAATGGCCGAACAGTTTTAACTAGTGCCAAGTCATCTCTCAATTTGAACAGAATGGGTTCACGGTGTTTTTTACCTCGTTTAAGCTCTGTGGTGGGAGCAGGTACTCTGCAACCCAAGACAAACGCGGTCAGCTTAAGATAAAGCGTAGTATTAAGTGTCTTCTATGTGCAGCACAACGGTTTTGCTGGGGGTGGAGATTTCTTAATGTAACGGCACTTTATGTTCTGTAATAAGGCTCAGTGCCCTACAGAGCTTGGAAACGGGTCCCCGTTACTGCCTTTGTCACGGTCTTAATGCAAAACTCTGCCTTAAACTGAGTGTATTTAGAGCTCTGTTCAGTCCTGTTACTCTTAAAGACTTAAGTGGAAAGGGAGCGACGACACCCTGGTCAAATCCTGCCTCCTTTGCAGGAGACTGCTGTTAATTCCAAAGGCTGCTGAGCAGTCTTTTGTTTGCTTTCTTTGACGATTGATTCTTTTTTGTATTGTAATCTTTCTTATAAGGAGTGAAAGCTTGTTTAATAAAGCCATAGTAAAAGTTGTTACAGAAGCTCACTGGGCACGTTGTAATCTGTGAAAAGCAAAAGGTTTCTCTTTCTACCAAAGTCTTGGAATCTAAATAAAAGGAAACTGCAGAAAACCGCCTCTCTCTTTCTTTATGCGGAATTAGAGTAAATCCATACACATCTTAGTCTCCTTTAATCTGATATACGGTCTCCATCTAGAAACATTACAAGCTTTTTCTAGTTATTCAAAATAAAACCGCATACACAAGATGAAGTTGCTTGGGTTTGCACTCCGGAGTGCAAATAGCTTAAACCAATTTTCTTTTCCAGAGCAGAAGAACAAGAGAGACTCAGACGTCAAAATGAAGATGACTTGGCTAAATTACAGCCAAAACCCGATGGCTTTAGTTTAAGGAATAAATACCTCTCCAAACTAGGCGCTCAGGTATTAGTAACACAGTAGAGGGGTTTTAATAACTAAGAATAGAACAATTAGATGTTTATTTTAAGAACTTATTGTTTCAAATAGCCAACGAATCAGCCTCTGATTAAAATGCTGAATGTGTGCTCGTTCTCAAAAATGAAGTCTCACCAGCGGTAATTAAAAATCTAATGAAGAAAATGGAAATGAATCAATGGCTGGCAAACCAAACAAGTCAAATAGACTTATTATGATGCATGATTTCTTAATTTTATCTTTTTGCAGCTGCCAGATAATTATTCTTCCTGTTTATCGACAATGGTACACAGAAGCGTGTTGAAATAGCATCTTGCCCCACCGAAGTTCCCAGTACACAAAACCTTGTTTCTGGTACTCCCAGCAGCGAAAGCAGAAGGACGCCCCGCGCTTTTCTGCAAGCCTAGATCCTAGTTTTAAAATACTTGGCTTAAGCTCCCCCTCCGCACTGTGGGTAATTAACAGAGATACCGATGAAGAATCATCTGGCTGTTTATTTGAACCCTGAGCTATGTACTACACCCTTCTGTCTGAAATACTCCGTGAGTAGCTCGAGTCAATAGCGAAGACTTGATTTCTTCAACAATGCGTGAAATGCGGAAGCTTCGTTTGGGTAATTGCTGCAAAATAAGCCCTGATGCGGGGATGAGTTATACAGCTCCTCAAGTTGGACAGCTTGGTTACCATCTAAGAAATGGGCTGTTTCATTTTTCTTATAGAAAAGATTGAAGAAAGATGACTTTTTTTGTTTTGGTCCAAGCAAATATTTCAGAGGAAAGCAGATTATGCAGTTTGTGTTACAGTTTAAAAAGCGCTGACCCTGGTATTTAATACCAGGTCACAGGCTTAACAATAAACCTCATGTCCTGATTAATGTGAAAATTGATGGTTTTTTAAGAGGTTGTGATTAAAAATGATGAAAAGAGTTAAATGCAAGAGATGAAGTTGGGCATTCAGTGGAAAAATGTTCAGATTTCATAATGAAACTTAACGCTTTGCCCTAATTTCAGGGAAAGGCTCATTGCTGAACAGCTGCTTCCCAGTAACTCCCGCAGAGCGATTTTTCCTGGTTTTTGTTACACATAAAGACTCACTTATGTAATTGGACAAACTCTGCCTAAATGAAGCTAATCTTACTTTAAAAGGCAGGAGCGTCTGGGTTTCTGGAGCAGGAGTTGCTGCCATACGGGTAGAAGTTCAAGTGCACAGGGTGGGTGAGTTTGCTTGACTGATTTCAGGGACTCTTCATGTGCCACAAGATGCTTCGACTGATTAATTGCCCGACTGCAAAGAAGGTAGTTTATTGTAATTATATTATACCTCCATTATTTTTCTACGTGCACTAATTTAAGCAGAACCTCTGGAACTTGTGGTCTTCAGATTTTTTTTTAAAGATACTTTTCAGTGGAGATTTCTTTCATGTTCCTGAAAGATGAAGATTATTGTCCTGAAAGACTAAGCCGGGGCTGGTTTGGTCCATAGGAAAATGAAGTAGCAGGTTGTGAGCTCTGCTGAGCTCGCTGCCCTAGAGGAACAGTAGGCTGACCTGGGATAGTTAGAATCTTTATTGGTGCTTTCTGTGCTCCCTTTGAGAACCAAACACTCTGAGAATGGCTGATGCAAATTGGTTTATTTTTCCTTGTAGACTTGTGAATTCTGGGTCTTTTTAAATAAAAGCTTTAAATGGAAGCTGGCACCTGTATTTTTCCTTATCTGGCTGTTTGGTGATATAGCGTTGCCCTTGGTGGTTGTTGAGACTTATACATACAATATTTTTATATTAAACAAGCATGACTTCTGCTTTTGGCTGAGAAATACGCAGAGTTTCTGGGGAAGGGTATTTTTGAGGATCCAAAGACAAAGTTTCCCCTGGTTCCCTCCACTGATGGGTTGATTCATTTGTCTTTCTTGGGGAGGGATTTAGGTTCTTCTGTTGCTCTCCATCCTTCCGCTGCCCCCTTCTCCAATCCTGCCCTGTTGTGGTTGTAGGTAACTCTTCTGCTGTTGCCTCTAGGTTGGGATTTTGCGTGTGACGTGACGGTAACCATGAACTTAATGTGTTGTTGAAACTATATTTTCTGTTCCTGAATTCTGCGTACCCTTGAGCATCCTGCAATGGACTTTGGTAAACGTGTTCTAACTTTCCCATGCCAGCTCAACTCCAAACACCCTCGCCTTTCCCTTCTGAGGGATTTCAGCCTGTTGATCTCCTTAATTTTGGTTGTGGAGCATCCAGGAGCATCGGCCCTTTGTTCCTTTATCCCCGAGTGTATTTGTGGTAGGACATAGCGTTCCTCCTGCTCTCACCACCCTTTCTGCGCCCAGCCCTGCCTCACAACATCTCGCTGCCGTGTTTGCGCTTCAGGCTTCCATTGCACGCTTCGTCAATTCAGGTCGGGCATCGAGAGGAAAATGGGAAAAGAAGGGATTTTTGGGTTCTGAAACGCACTTTTTGATAGGGAAGATGGGGTTGTGATGGTTGTGGTAGGAGGACAAGGCCAGCGGGGATGTGGCTGCCTTAATGGCTTGTGTCCCCAGCAGCCTGAAAAGCTGTTGGTGTGGTACAGCTTTCCTAAAATACGGAGTTTGCAGGTTGAGTTCTGCGTCCGGACTGCAGCGGTCCAGCTGAATTCCAGTGGATGTGCACGCTTGTCTGGAGATGTTCATAGAAGAGTTGGTAAATACGGCAGTAAACCGTAGTTCAACACAGAATCCTATTAGAATTATCTGGGGAGGTTTCAGAGGGAGGTGTAACCATGAAGAAGGTGGAGGTGTAACCATGAAGAACGTGGAGGTGTAACCATGAAGAACGTAAAGGTGTTATCCATCTCTCTGTTATTGCCCCAGGCACTGGGCTTTTGGGTGGTTTTGTTCCTTTCTCTTGGGTGTTTGCGTTGTGTGGGGGTGTTTTGTTTGGTTTTGGGGTTGTTTTGACATGTCTTCAGGGGCTATCGCTGGGTGTTACAATAGACATTCTCATTGCAAAAATCGGTCAATACTCCATCGCGTCTCTTACCGCTGTAGGTGTTCTCTGACCGCTTGTCCTGTTGTGCAGATGGTCAAGCCAAGAGGCAAAGCAGAGCTGGTGGGCTGAGCCGCTTCTGCGTGACGTGGAAACCTCCACTCCTGACGCCTCCACGCTGCGTTGCATGGGATGGGCAGACGTGCTTTGGCGTGAATGGGAAACCAGAAAACCCTTGAGTTAAGTACACACAGCGTGCGGCTTCGTGCTGACCTCTTGAAGAGGAAATGTTTAAAGCATTAGAGATAGTCTGTAAATATTTAAATTTCCCGTGCATACGAATTGGGAAATATCTCTTTCAAACATTCAGTAGCTGCCTGAGTGACACTGCGGCGCTTCAGACCTCACGTTGTTCTCCAAATATACAAATGTCTTTGCTCATTTGAGATTTTTTCATAAATGCTGGTCACTAAGAGCAACAAAAGCATTCGTGCTATAATGTTAGAAGCTTCTGATCCTCCAGGACCTTAGAAGTTTTATAACAGCAACAGCAGTGAACTCTTCTTCATCCTGAACCTGCCCAGAGCTGGTCTGTGAGGTGGCCCCGGAGCCAGATGACAGCAATGGGTTGATTTGTCATCACCAACAGGAACTGTGCTGCCACCAACTTCTGCACCCAACAGAACAGCTGCCGCAAGGGCTGGATTTCGGTTGTTACCAACCTCGACTGAATTTCCATCAACAGATTGGAGATTCAGGCTGCTCGGTCTCATCACCAAGTCTCCATCTGCTGAATGGTGGAGAAAGAAACAGGAGCAGCCTCGGCTGATGGGTGGCTTGGTCCTCATTCCATGGTTGAGTTTTTCCATGTTACTGTGGTTACACCAGCAACTTCTGCCCGAAGCTTCACGGAGGTGATCTGGAACACCTGAAGTAAAGCGTTTGGATTGTGTTTTATTTAAATAAGGACAAAATGCTTGTAAAATAAGTCCAAGCAGTATTTTCTGTTTAGTCTGGGCTCTGGCTTGTGTCAGCAGCTGCAAAATTGGGTGGCTGGAGCAGTTGCCATGTCCTGGCCATGGGAGCTGCTGCTGTTGCAGAGACGGCTTAAAAAGTTGAGTATTATGAAAAAGCTGAGCATTATGAAGAGGTTGTGAACAAACAGGACCCAGTTTCTTGGCGTTTCCTAAGCTTGCTTTCTGCTACCATGCCCCCTCTGCTTCCCAGGCATCCACCATGACTGCTTTGCTGCTTTTTATTTGATTCTGATGCTTGTGTGGATGTGGCCACTCAGTGTCCCGGCTCAATCATTTGTTATCAGCCCATGAGACAATTCCTTGTAGTGCTGTAGATGTGCCTTTTGGGACGCATTTCAGCTTTATTTAGTCAGAGCTGGCCCAGGAGATGATGAGAACTTGCCCCTCAGTCCTTAAAAACATTTCCAACCTCTCCCTGGTCGTACCCTGAGGATGGAAAGGGATTTTGGATCACACTAGGTAGTGATGTAAATAACTGAAGTATCTTAAAATCATTAACTTACTGCTTGGCTTTTGAATTATTATACCAATTTCTTCATAATCTGATTAAAGTAATTTGAGCAGCGAACTTCCGCTCTTAATATTTTGGCGCTTTGTAGAGCTATTTTGTGTGAGAAGGATGCGATGTTTGTGGTATTAACTGGGGGTTACTGGGGGCTGAAATCAGGAGGGAGGGGGCCAGAAATGTGGTTTATCCCATCAAACGCCCCTGTTTTCTGGGTTATCTGTCACTAGAGGTCAGCACCGCGACGTCGCTACACAAGAAATGGTGCTGTGATGGCACAAAAAGTCTATTTTGAAGGCTGCAACTGCTGTCATTCGTTCTGTCACTTACTTACGTGACTTTGGAGGTTGGTTGCCAAAGACAAATACCAATACCAGCCCTCTTTGGCAGGAAGAGGTCGCTTTTATTTCTTCTCCTCAGCAAAAATCCTTTTGACCCCAATCGGATGTGTTTTGTGAAGCCTGAAGTTGCATGAAATGCTGTAGGTTTAAGTTCTAGCTGGAGTGATCCCCGCTGTCATCACTTATGTGTATAGAGCAAAGTTATTTAAAACAACTCTAAAAAAAAGTAGGTAATTGTATCCCCCAAACCCTCAGTTCTCTTAGACTGGATTTGTTTCCAAGCTGGGTAAATTCTTGTTTTTCTCTGTTTCCTTGAGAGCGATTTGGTCCATGTTGCTCAGACTGCTGGCCTGGGAATAATTCGTGTTGGAGACAGGCGTGTTATTTGCTTATTCTTTCTGGTATTTTTTTATACAGCATCTGTGGATCTGCAAGCGTCAGGCTGTTCCTCAAATTATTGAAATTTATGTTACTATAGTATCTTAATTAATTGACTTGTTTACAAAGCTCCGTCTGTGGATATAAACCAGCTGTTAATGTCGGAAACTCGGAAATAGTGGAGTTGGCATCCTGCGTTTCTCCTGTCAGCTCAAATGGGGATTGAACATAATCGGCCACTTCAAATTAAGGTGAGTGGACTAATTCACTTGTAGCAGCTGGGTGAAATGGCTCATTTCTGGCTGTGCAAATCCATGGGAAAATCTCACTTAAATACTTATGGGAATTTGGTTAACCTGCTTAACACTGAAGACATAAGGACTTTGACAATTTGCTTCGTTCACATTCTTATGTTTTATGCTTGTTACATTTTTATTTATATTATTCTTATATTTTTTACACAAATATAATTTTGGTTTGCTTTTGTAGTGTAGCAGTGGGAACAAATCAGATCTGTTGGCCAAGGTGATGTCTCTTCGGGAATCGTCTCTTAAAACCCTTCCTGCTGTTCCCCACTGGCCTCTTCCATGCTGGATGGTTTTACCTGGCTCTTGGACCATCTCTTCCAGTCCATATTTCTGGGTAAATCACCCTGCTAACCCCAGTTTAGAACGGTCTTGTTTGGTTTTGCCATGGCTTTAATGTGAGCGGACTAACTCAGGTGACCCTCATTTGATGCCCTGCAATCCGGACCTACCTGGAATGTGAGATTAAGAGTAAAATCTCACTCGTGATGCTTAGACTATCAGAAACAGTATTGCTTATAAAAAGAGCTCCCCAAAGCAGATTTTTCCAGTCTTTGTATATAAAATTCACTTAAAATAGTTTTTAGTGAGAGCAGAGGTGATATCCCAGTGTATGAAATCTGTCAGAAATGATTGATACACGTCTGAGCAGCTCAGTGAAAACTGCGGGAAAGCTGTGGCATTGCCAGGCTTCATTTGAATACAAGAGCTATGCATTTAGATTGATTTATTTTTATGCCAATAGGTTCTGACATAAATATAGTGATATATAATGTATTGACTCTAATGTCAACATTATTTTAAAGCTGACTCAAGGAAAAATCTTTCGTTGTTAGTGCTGAAATATAATACTTTGTTCTGCTGAAGGGGAAAGCCTATGATTAAATAACCTCTTTCTTAAAACCCATTGTAATGGATCTTGAAGTGAGTAACAGCAGAGGTGACCTGTCTGTGTGTCCTGAAATTGTTTTGGGATGTTCAGGGCAATAGCGGACTGAGAATAGGAGAAGCACGGCCTGTAACCGTGCAGGAGGTGAGTCGGTGGCTGTGTGGTTAGCATCCTAAACTTGCATCCACGCTACGCAGCAGGTTGGCCCATCGTTGGGTTGCCCCATCGTTGGGTTGCCCCATCGTTGGGTTGCCCCATCGTTGGGTTGCCCCATCGTTGGGTTGCCCCATCGTTGGGTTGCCCCATCGTTGGGTTGCCCCATCGTTGGGTTGCCCCATCGTTGGGTTGCCCCATCGTTGGGTTGCCCCATCGTTGGGTTGGCCCATCGTTGGGTTGGCCCATCGTTGGGTTGGCCCATTGTTGGGTTGGCCCATCGTTGGTGTATGACCATAATGGTCTTATCATAGAATCATTTAGATTGGGAGAGACCCTCAGGATCATGGAGTCCAACCATAACCCACCCCTGTCCCTGCCCCATGTCCTGAGAACCTCATGTCCCTCTGTCCAACCCCCCAGGGATGGTGACTCCAGCACTGCCCTGGGCAGCCTGTTCCAATGCCCCACAGCCCTTTGGGGAAGAAACTGTTCCTACTTTGGTGTATCAGCAACTGTGACATTTCTGTTCATATACAAATTGTTTTAGAAGTGTCAGTTGGAGATTGCTACACAGAAATATAAGGGGTTTTTTTCCCCTTTATGTTAAATTGTCTTTTTTCTTTCTCTTTTTTCCCCTGCATTTTTTTACTCTCACTTTGTACAGGCTGCCGGTGTAAAGCGTTTATTCATGAGGTTAACCTAATTACTGCCTTCAGAAACAAAGCCTGTTTCTACAGTAAATATCCTTTTGATATCCATCATCTGAATATTGCCTAATAAAGTTAGCAAATGGCCTCCAAATGAACCAAAATGATTCAGTATCTCATCTAGCAGGAATGCATTATGGTTTTCCTGATCCTGACAGAAATGTTTGAAATTCTCAATGCATTGCTTTGCTGGTGGATTAATATGCTTTTTTTTTTCCCAGTCTTGAGATGAAAAACACCGTCTGGATTTAATGCAACACTTACAAAATTGCTGATGTGAGGCTCCGTTCAAGCTGTTTGCCATGCACGCTGGAGAGTTTACCAGAGACAACTGGAAAGTTCCTTTGAGCAGCTCCAATACTTGTAATCAGCAACTAAAATATGGAGTTGCAAGAGCAAAAGGCACCGATTTCAGTGCCTTCGTAGATTTTCCTTGCGTGGAACAAAGGCGATAGATTTTTCTTGTACGCAAAGCTCCTTGGAGCTGAGTATGGTCTGGGGAGATAATTAAGGAAGATCGATATATATGACTGAGTTTTGACCCGAGTATACAGTTTCTGTCTGAATATTGAGATTGCCAAACCTTGGGCTGTGTGGAATAGTTCACGTTTATTCAGATTTCTCTGACTTTTGGGTGAGTGTTGGTTTAAAAACCTGACATTAAAGCCCGTTTCAGTCCTTCCTAGTGCTCATCTCAAGACTCGTCTCTACTCCTTCATATGTCTTTCTGGGGAGAAACGGTGAAGACAAATCCAAACTCTTTTCCCCTAAAGATTATCATTCCATTAAGCGAGTTCTTGGACAACTAAATTCAGATTTAGTTTGCCTGTTCTGAAGCAGAAACCCAGCTAATCCTGTTAAAAAGAGCGTAACGAGCGGATTTCAGTGTTCTCACTGCTGCCTACCTGCCTGATTCCTACAGGTATTAATTGTGGAGCCTGGGCTGGTCTTCATGTCCTTCATCTTCTGTCTCTGCTTGGACTGGAGCTTTATAAATAATTTAACCTGATTATAATGTATCTTTATTAGAAAATATTACTTTACAGAGCATTTCAGAGCGCATTTGACAAACTCCCTTGTTCCGCTGAGCGCAAAAAGGCAGCGCTGAGCGATGACGACGCTCAATGCGTCCAAAGGGAAAATCATTAGTTCAGTTACTTCTTAAATAGCTCTCTGCTTTGGAAAGAGCAGTTGAGTTAATGGTACTTTGGCATCATTATGTATTAATGGGCTCCCTCTGATTTATTTTCCTGGCAGTTATCCGCCCGCACGATGCATCGCGCCCGACCGTTGCGTTTCCCCCGCTGTCGAGTGCTGGATCAGGACCTGGAGCCAGCGTGGGACCAGAGCAGCATCTCACGTCGTTTTTACTGGTGAGTTATGGGCTGTGGCGCAGAATATCTGGACACACTTAATAACTTTCCGACGACTGCAACAGACGTCAAGGTGCGTGCTGTCACCGAGCTCCCGCTCACCAGATGCTGTTACACTGTGCTGAGTTGCCTTTGGAGATATTTTTGTAATTACCAACTTCTTTTTTTTTCTTTCCAAGCTCCAGTAGCGCTTAAATTAAAAAATTGATCCTGTGGAATTATATTGCTGAATATTAAAGTTGGTATTTATTTGCAAGAGTCACTTTGGGGTGCCTAATTTGTCCGCAGGAGCAAGGTTTTCTGCTCAGGCTGCAAAATGGTGCAATAAAAATCAGTGATTGATGTTTATTATCAGATTAAATGGTTTAGCTGTGGGGATCAAAGTTATAAATTACAGCCCTCCCCAAGCTGTGATTGGCCACCAGAGATCTTTCCAAGTGCCAGCGTTTTTTAATGAGATCGTATATTTTCAAGCCTCTAACAGTAGCAACTTTTGTAGTTTATTGAAACTGTGTTTAAAATAACAGCTTATGGGGTGTCAAAAATGTTGGGTATGTTTTCTATTTGCTTGGTCAAACATACCAGAGGGGAAAAAAAAGTGAGTTAAAAGCGGGGATTTTGATTCCCGAGCGAAGTCTGAGGGCTTAAGGAGCACAAGGGATCCTCTGCCTCTGTGCTGATTTTTGCTGCTTCTGGTGTTTGGTCATTTCACTATAAACATGGGACCTCAATGTGCAGCAAATGCAGATGCTCTTGGGCTCTGCAAACGGTGACCATAACCTGGTTAATCACGGAAATTGAGTATTTCCATTGCCGAGTGTCGTGGAGAGAGCAAAACGTTAGTGTGGTATTGGTTGGATCGAAGTTTAATGATCAGGTTTTGCCCTGTTGGAGTCTGGCCCTGGTGACAGCAACACTGCTCATCAAAGTCGAGGAAAACGGAGATTGCTCTAAATGGCAGAAAAATGCAAACACCCCCATATTATTTGCTTATAGCCGATGGGGCATGGCCTAAACATCAAAAGCATTATATTCAAATTATAGACATTTGATGAATACTGAAAGAATCTTGTTAGATTGTTCTATCTGAAAAATAGCAGTCAAAAAATAGCTAAAATTTAGTCTGCCGTTAGAGAAGACTAAATTATGTTTTGTTACTTGCTATAGGAGATTTATAATTGGGGTAATATCTTTACAGTGGAAGCATTCATCTGGAGTACAGTATTGTAGCATCAAACACATGACATTGTCTTCCTGTCCCCAGGACATTCTTTGCTAGAAAATCATTTGTTTTACTCAAAGGAGGCCTTTTTTCTTGTTATATTAAAAAGTTGCGTCTCTTTTTTAACTTGTAGCTGCATTTACACTTGGGAGATTCTGATTAAGCAGTTTGGTTCAAAAGAGTTTGCGCTGTACGGTCGTTTTTTGGGGGGGGAATTGAGTTTCAAAGCAGGATCTTCCCTCCCGTTCTGCACCAGCACAGCGGATGCTCTTCCATGGGCATCAGGGAGAACATGGGGCTCTTTCAAAGGTGAGAAAAGATTCTTTCAAGTGATGTACAAGTATCGATCGATTGATTTGCAGCCAGTCGTACCAAGTGTTATTCCCCTCGTTTTACCAATGCTGGAAGGTCTTGCCCAAAGCTCCTCTCAGGCATGGGGGGGCCCCGTTTGTGCACCCTGCATGGTGAACAATTGCTTTGGCATACCTGGAAGGCCCTGAATTAATGAAATAACGCTTGCTGTAATTATGACACCTTCATACACGGAACGATTTGGTCCCTTGTCAAGTCAATTTCGTCTTTTTAAAAATTATTATTATATTTTAAAGGCTAAACTGGGCAGAGGAACCTGCGGTTGCCACGATGGGGGCAAAGCAGAGATCTGGGAGCTGTCGGGGGAGCTGACGCGGCCCTTGCTGCTGTAATTGCACCTTTACCTCGCAAGCCCTGGTGGAAAAATAATTAAATCTCATAAAAGCCTGTCTCATTTTGAGCCCCCGAGGGTATCAATTAAATTTAATAATGGTAACTGCAGCTTTTAAGCAAATACGTAGGGTTTTTTTTCAAAGAAATAAGGTGAAGTCTTTTGCGCGGCACGGAGCTAAAGGCTTTATTTCCACGTTCCCCCTGTGAAGTCTCAGGAGGAGCCGTTTATGCCCAAGAAACAGCGGCAGGAAGATATTCAGGGGTTTGTTTGGTGGTCCTGGAGGTGCCAACATGCCCATAATTTTATGCCGCTTACCTGGGATAAGCCGTACGTGGTAACCTTGCGATTCATCATCTTGCATCTTTGGGAGTAAGTCCCTATAGTTGGGTTTTTTTTGTTCGGTTGTGGGCTGTTAGGTTTGGTTTTTATCTCTAGTGTCTCACATGCTTGTCCTGCAAGGATTTCTGTATCTCAGGATGTCTGCTGAAAACCAAATGAGTGTGGATTCCACGCCGTTGCAGCGGGGATGCTCCTTGCTGGGCTGCAGCTCCATTAAGCGCCGCAGGAGCAGCCGCGTACACCTTCTGCAAGGTTGCATCCGAGGGAAATAAACCACCCAAATTATCCTAATAAATTATAATAATTGTGCCTGGCAGCGTGCGGTAATTTAAAATAGATTAATCTAACAGGCTTTAAATATGAATAAAAAATAAACATCTTCATGCATTGGGAATCTCATTCTACTTAATTCCGAATGAATATTAATTACTCCTCATAAACCCGATGCAGAAATCGATCTGCGTGGAGAAGCACAAGGTATTAAGTGTACCAAATTGGACGGGGCCCAGATGAACGTTCTCCTCATCAATTAAAGTCGGATTACGCTGCCGCTCGACTCTGTCACCGGCTGCCTGGTGATGAGAAGCAGGATTTACATCGGGGGCTGTGCTGTTGCGGTTTATATTTGATATTTTATCCCTGTTTCCCAGCAGGGTGGAATGGGTCAGGAACTCCCTGCTGTCCCGGTGAGGGAGGAAGGAGCCGCAGGTGTCACTTGGCCACCGGAGGGGTGGCTGGTGCTGGTCACCAGTGTCCCCCCCATGCCGTGTCCTCTGTCCTCTTGTGTGTCAACCACAGAGCTGGGATCGGGAGTCTCGTCTCCTGATTTCTGTAGCGGTGAATACAGGAAAAAGCTTCCTCACCTGGCAAAATGACTCCTTAGGCAATGGTGACCTACTGGGTAGAGCAAGATGCCATCCCGGCCGGCGACGCGATGCTCCAGTGCCTTGTGTGTGTGTGGGGAGCGGGGATTTCAACCGGAGCAGAATGGAAAACATGCTCAGATTTGAGTTGGAACATATGGAAGATGGATGAGAGGGAACATCTGCACCATCTGCTGGAGGGGAGCTCGGTCCTTCATCCTCGCACCTCGCCTTGAAGCTGTTGTGTTTGGGTGATATCCTTCCCTCCCATCATCGCCGTTCTGCAAATGCCAAGTCTGTCTTTGGCAAAACGCTTTGCTGAGCAGCACCGGGAGCTCCTACATGGAAACATCCTCTGCTGCATTTTTCCGCGTGTGTCTTGGGCAAATACATTTTACCAGTACATGTGTGTGCCAGTATCTTGGTTTTGGGGAACATACACAGTGTGCCAGGTGTAAAATGAGGATAACTGAGGTGTTTGGAGATGCGAGAGCACTGAGAGGCGCTGGCTGCAGCAGGAGGGGATGTTCCTATGGGGAATCCCTGTGGAAAATGGGGTTTGTGTGTGGGAGAGCCCACGGCAGGTGCATCGTGACCAACCTGCTTCTGGGGACGTGGGGACAACGTCTTGCACCTGGGTTTAAATCGTAAAGCCTGGCAGAGTTAAGTGAAGGCCCCCGGCTGTAAAAGGTGACAGGGACATTTTAAGACGTATCATAAAATAAAGTGTAGCCTGGGCAAAGCTTATGATGGGATTTGCTGCAGGCTTTGGCCTCCATTTTGAAACCACCTTGATCTTTTAACGTGGAAGCGATTCGCTGTCGTTGTGCCGTGCCTGAGATGTGCAGATGCTGTGCGGACAAGTGTTCGGAGGCTTAAAGATGAGGAGGGAGGAGGAAAGGAGAAATATTTCTTGTATGCTTGTGTCTTCCTGAGCCGGGCCAGGGCCTTGTTTCAGGTGTATATTGAGCTGCTCATGGGGTATTTTGGCAACCTGGGAATCCAGAATGCTGCCAGTTCGGTTTGATACCTGAAATTCCGTGCCTGTCCGGTGCTGCAGGGAGATGGAGTGAAACCATGTACGCATTTCTTGTTATCCATGCCAACCTGGAGACTGCTGGTCGTTATTTACGGTGCGGGGACACGGTTTGGTGTCACGGGGACAGAAATGGCTCCTGGGTGTTATTTGGATCGTGATGCAGGGGATGTGATGTGAGCGATCGCTACCTGGTGTTTCAGCCCCTGCTTGGGCCAAACTGCTGCGGCCAAACAACACTTGAGATGCGATGGGCTCAGCTTTTGGGTTCATTTCGAAGGAAACGGCGATTTGGCGCAGTCTGCAGTGGTTGAACGTGGCATTTACAGGGCACCATCCCGCAAACTGCGTGTAACCTGGGTTATGGTACCGGGAAAAACGTCAACAGCAGCAATATGGTCTAACTGGGGTCTTTAAAAAGCATTTTTATGTAGATCCATTAGGACTGCAGAGAGATTGCTCGCTGGTCTTTGCTGCAAAGGGAACAAAGTGTTATGAGTTTGACCTGTCTGGAGGAGCGGTTCCTTCACCTCGCTGCTGGGAAAGATTTAAATCCTGCTGCCGTGTTGTATCGATCCCAAATAATTGCTTTAATAGCAGGCCCGGTGTAAACAGTGAGTAGGTTTCTGTCACTCAAGTAATGAAATTACACGTATTTTGGCTGCGAAGGGATTTATCGTGCAGCTCGCTGTTGTCTCCCCGGGATGAGGAACTTGGGTGGCACGAGCCCACGGCTCCCAGGAAAAGTGAATTGGGGGAAAGATGGGGAGAGGGCAGAGGTTTGGGGAAATAAATCCTTTAAGGCATCAGGGCAGTTACTTCTGTTAGATGGGAAGATAATGGGTTATTGCTTATATTGTAGGCTGTGATTCCACCACAATGTCTCCTGGTTTCTCTTTGTCCAGGCTCTGTTAGTGACAGCGAGTGTGATTTCCCTTTTGAGCAGCCGTTCTCCAGTGTAGGGTGATGCTCTTTCTCCACCTGATCATAACACATACGGGTTTTGATTAGAAAAAGCCAGCAGCATGTCTTTTTCCCTCCCCATTCCAGTCTATTTTGCGGCCAGCTACAGGCTGCTTCTTGTTCTTCCTCTATTTATTGACATGGGTTTACATTTCTCCATTTCCAGTGGCAGGTGAGAAGCAAACAGAACTTGTAAGGTGGGAAAACAGTAATTTATGAAGCGAACGTCCAAATTCAAGAGTACAAAACACATCGTCCCAGCTCAGCAAGGTGAGCCTTTGCTATACCAGAGCTTTTGGAGCTTAATTTCTGTTTTCTTTATGTTTTTAAAATACACACAAAGCACTTTGAATGGCCCCGCATGCAGCCCTGTCTTTGTGCAAGTGCGTTGGACCTGGTGAAGAACAAATTTATGGCACGTGCAAGTTATTTGTGAGTTTTGTTGAGATATTTACCCTTTGACAGAAAGCAAGTGGAGAAGATTCTAGCACAAAAGGTGTCATAAATACCCCCAAAGTGAAACCACTGTAAACCCCCAGCAGTTACAGCATCTCGGCGTTCAGTGAATGCCTTTTACTAGAAAGAGTGATTTGCGATATAGCAATAACTGGCAAAATGTATACGCTTGGGTCATAAACTCTTGATAATGTGGAGCTCCAAACAGTTAGCAAAAGGCACCATATCTTTATAAAGTGCAGAAAGTATCCTTAAAGTATATATATGTATTTTCCACAGTACGGTAGTTTCATATGGTTCGATCTATTGCACGCAGGCAATTTGCATGTGATTTAGTGCGATATTTATGCCGGGCATTTCATGTTGGGCTAAGTAAATGAAGTGGGGCTGGCAATCCTTTCATTATTAATACCGCCAGGAGTAATGATTTTGTATACCGAGTTGCAGGGCTTCAGCGAGCGGATCTCTAGTTAATCTAATGCGTTTGACCTTCACGCTTAGCGGGGTGAGCTCTGATAGACTATCTGTTGTGTAATTGCTTTTTGATTATTATTCACCAGCCCTGGTATTGTTTAATGGGCAGATTAGTGTCTTGCTCGTGAGCTTTGGTTCGTAACCACGGCTCTACTAAATATCGTGCTATTTTGTCCTTAGTGAAGTCACCATAGTAACATTGCAGGGGAAATAGTGCGCCTTGTGTTTTAATCCTATGCTGAAATATCAGGGCTGGCTAATATTTTTCTTACTTTTGTCCACCTCTCGTCTTTAACATTTGCGGAGGCCGGAGGAGGTTTTACCTTTGGCTTCAAGATAATTGCGGTTTCTCCTGTGGATGTGGATACAGATGGTCTGTTCAAGATTTCGTGATGCTCTTGGGGTGCAGGAACATGTTGTGCTCCTTCTACCACGCTGCTCTTGATCCCTACAAGCAAGACGAAAGACAGTGCTTGTTTCAAACAGCCGGTAATCAAATGGCACAAAACAAACCCTGTTTTATGTGCAGGGGTTTGAGGAACTGAAGAGTGAAGTTATTTCAGGGTACAATGTATAGTATTGGGGTTGCATTGTGCCACCCTGGGGTCTCTACTCTTTGGGACCTCTGTCATTCTCATCAATTAATCTCATTATTTAATCAGCATTTATGTGTTCAGCTGGGTGTTTTTGAACGTTAAGCTTATTTTTCTCCTTTCTTTCAAGAAGCCTGAACCCAGGGCAGTGGTGGAGTCACCATCCCTGGAGGGGTTGAACAGATGCAGAGATGAGGTTCTTAGGGACATGGTTTAGTGGTGAACTTGGCAGTGTTGGGTTAACGCTTGGACTTGATGCTCTTAAGGTCTTTTCCAACCAAAATGCTTCTATGGTTCAGTTCCCCAGCAGATCTGTGCATTTGGAGGGGAACATGGCTGTGAATTTGTGAACGATTGCTGAGCTCTCTTACACGGTGACCAAGAGCATCCTGGTCCAGGGTCACTCGTCCCATCCCGGTGCTGCGATGGTTGATGCCCGGAGGTGCTGCCCAGCTGTGGAGCTTCGCCTTGGGGTTCCTGCTCGTTAAATCACACACCGCTGTGTTATTGGAACGAGAGAAAGCTCTTGCTCAATAATACGTTGGTAAGTTAAACCCTGTGATTCTGAAAATAATAATTGGGTTGCCAGTATGTGTTTAAACAAGGGATAAATTATACGTGGGTTTTGGCATGCAATTTCACCCCCACTGGTCCAGAAACTCATTACACAGGTAGGAGCGATCGCTTGCCAAGATTTCCAGCTTCTATTCTCTTTCCAATAATACTTTATACTATTGCCTTATAATCATCAGCTGATATCAGCATGTATCATGCCCTAACTGCCATGGGTGATAAAATGTTTGACAGTTTTCTACATCCCTGTTAAATAAAACCCAGTGACGGTAAATCACCCAGAGCAATGTCCCTTGGCTGGGTACGTTGTTTTCAACCTGAGCCTCTCTGAGATGTGGGAGGTGAAATGTGTGTTTCCCAGCCCCGTTGCAGCATTGCCCCTTCCACAGAAATACTGGGGTTGGTTTCAAAAGCCCTTACGGTTGCTTGTTACGGCTCCTAAGTGAGGAGGATCCTCCTGCGGTGATTTTATTTCCAGGGAACCAGCCCAGTGTGGCCAAACCACGGTGGGAGGCTCCTCCACAAACCTCTAACCCTTCTCTCCCCCCCCGCAGCAAGCAGAAGTCATCTGCTCTACTTGACTTATTTTGCTTCAATGAGGAGAAGACGACATTACATGTGTTCCTTGGGCTATGGCTGAATAGTAGGTCAAAACATTATGGTATTTTTGTTTCTCATCCAGAAAGAAAAGATGACTCTCTGGGGTGTATGTGGAGAGGTATCACACGTATGGCTTCCACAAACAGAGCAGAGCTTTGACAGGGGTTAGAAATCTCTCTTTGGTGTGATGATTTGTGGCCGTGTTGCTGTGGTATTGGGTTGTCAACTTGAAAGAAAAAATACCCTTCTGCTTTCATTTATTAAGCCTGGAAAAAGGGTCCCGGTTGCTCTCCTTGCTCTTGTCTCGATTCATCACGACGCGTGACCCCGAAGCCCGGCGGGAGGGCCGGCTGTGTGCTGGCATCGCGGCTCCCTCCTAAATGCTTCTGTAAGTTATGGCTTCAAAATGGAAAGTGAATCCTGGCTGCTCGCTGGCCATTTTTGAGGTATTTATGGGAGAAAATGGAACCCACATCTTTGAGGAAGAAAGCTGGGATATCAGCTGGGGTGTTCCTTGGGTAGTAGAAATTTAGAAAGGGGAAAAAACGTAGAATCACAGGATGGTTTGTGTTGGAGGGACCTTCAAAGCCTATCCAGTGCCACCCCTGCCATGACAGGGACATCTTCACCAGCCCAGGTTGCTCAGAGCCCCGTCCAGCCCGGCCTGGGATGTCTCCAGGGATGGTTCATCCACCACCTCTCTGGCCAACCTGGGCCAGGCTCTCACCACCCTCAGGGCAACAATTCCTTCCTCATGGCCAGCCTGAATCTCCTTAAGTTTAAAACCATCACCCCTTGTCCTGTCATAAGACGCCCCTGCTAAAAAGTTTGTCTCCATCTTTCTTACAAGTCCCTTTAAGTCTGGAAAGGCCACAATAAAGTCTTCTTGGGCAGGACGATGTCTGGCTGCCCGTGTCTCCTCTCTCTAAAGGTTGTAGCATTACCAAGATGCTCCAGTGTAAGTTGGGGAATGAGCTATTAGAGAGCAGTGTAGGGGAAAGGGACCTGGGGTCCTGGGGACAGCAGGGTGACCATGAGCCAGCACTGGGTGCTTGTGGCCAGGAAGCCAATGGTACCTGGGGTGGGTTAGAAGGGGGTGGTCAGTAGGTCAGAGAGGTTCTCCTGCCCCTCTGCTCTGCCCTGGGGAGACCACACCTGGAATATTGTGTCCAGTTGTGGCCCCTCAGCTCCAGAAGGACAGGGAACTGCTGGAGAGAGTCCAGCGCAGCCACCAAGATGCTGAAGGGAGTGGAGCATCTCCCGTGTGAGGAAAGGCTGAGGGAGCTGGGGCTCTGGAGCTGGAGAAGAGGAGACTGAGGGGTGACCTCATTGATGTCTACAGATATATAAAGGGTGAGTGTCAGGAGGATGGAGCCAGGCTCTTCTTGGTGACAACCAGTGATAGGACAAGGGTGATGGGTTCAAACTGGAACACAAATGTTCCACTTAAATCTGAGAAGAAACTTGTTCCTGGTGAGGGTGGCAGAGCCTGGCCCAGGCTGCCCAGGGAGGTTGTGGAGTCTCCTTCTCTGCAGACATTCAAACCCGCCTGGACACCTTCCTGTGGAACCTCAGCTGGGTGTTCCTGCTCCATGGGGGGATTGCACTGGATGAGCTTTCCAGGGCCCTTCCAACCTCTGACATTCTGGGATTCTGTGAGAGCACCAGTGGAGACCCTGCTCGAACATGAGAGTTGTTGTAATGAGTTATGAATAACTATGATAGAAAGAACTTGGCAACTGGCATGAAGCTCCTGAAGAAAATATATAGAGAAAAATTAGAATGGTCCATTCAAATGCTGTGGAAAGTGAAGCAGATTTAAAGAGAATCCTTAAAACCGCCTTCTTCCTTCAGGTATCGCAGGGTAATTCATTCCCCTACAAGGAGCAGAGTAATAAAGATGAAACCTCTCCTGCCCAGGGTTTGACTTGCAGAGGTCAGGACTTCCACGAGGAGAGAATTTGCAGAGTAATAATTCAGGGAGAAGGCACCTTACCCGAATACAAAGTCTTTCCGTAGGCAATAAAAACCCAGTGCATGTGCAGCCCTTGGCTCCATTGTAATCAGAATTAAATAGCCTGACAGATACTGTTGATTTTTCAAAATTACGTTTGTATTGTACTGTTAAATTCCACAACTGAGCTGAACGCAAAGAGGAGGATGGGGAGGGAGAACGGGTCTGTGCGCTGGGTGGTACCCGAAACAGGGGGGATGATGGAGGGGAGGGCGTTTGGATCCAGCTCAGCCTCAGCTCTGACGTGTGGGGAACATCCCCAATCCAGCCCAGGCTTCCTTGGCAACCCCTGGCTGGTGGACACGTGGGCAGAGGCACCAGGAAACCACTTTTCCAAGCCATCCCACTTGTCAGGCTTGAAATAAGGTGCTGTTAAAAGTCAGAAATGTATGGGATCCGCATGCCGGTGGGATTTTATACCATCGACTTAAAGGGATATAAATCAGGAGGGGAAAAAATAGAGTAGCCACCAGCTTGAAGATTGCAGGTGACACACATTTTAGTTGGTTGGGATTGTTTTGGAAGAGCATATCGCCATCATTTGCTTGGGGATGATAGAGATGGGCTGGGTGCTGATCTCTGTCCGAGTGGGCACGAGCTCCTGGCCACGTTGCATTCGTTATCCTGCAAAACCCAACGCGTATCAGGGCTCTCTGCAGATAAGTTGTGGCCTCTGCCGTCTCTCGTGGCTTTGAGGTGCCTGTAGTTCATTTTGTTCAGCAAGATAAACCTGTTGTGAGTGAAACGAAGGAGTCAGTGCATAAAAAGTGCTGGGATGTCTATGCACGCTGGCCCTGTAACTTGTGTTCGTCAAAGCGGAGTGTGTGGAGGGGACAGAGAAATCCGTGGCTTCCATAAAAAATTAAAAAACCCAGCTAAAAAACCCCCAGACATACAAATGGGAGCTGTTGTGCTGTCATGGAAGCCGTGTGCTGAGTCTGAAAACACCCAACACAGCTAAAACTCCTAAATAAGTTTTACAAACCAGAGGAGAGGATAAAAATGTTGTTTTCTTTGCACGTGGGTGGTGCAATTCAATACAACCGTGCTCGTCTTAGTGGCTGCAGCAACATACGGCCAATGAGCGCTAATTTTAACTTACCGTCTGGAAGCATCGCTAGTTCAATGGGGAAGCATCGCTAGTTCAATGGGGAAGCGTCCTCATCATCCTTTATTTTGATAGGAAGGTACTTGAGGCTTTTGGGAACTTCAGATTTGAAAAGACATTTGTGGAGCAGCTGAAATCCATTTATTTTATAATTAATTATTTATGTATGATAATACTAAAGCCGTATGAACGTGCACATGAGAGGGATGGGTTAACCTGTGGAGCTGGGACAGAGGAATTGTGACTGTTCATGTGTTTGCTGAGGCACTTGGATTATTTGTGACAACCTGGTGTGTCCCCACAGGTCAAGAAACATGAACATGTGTCACCTTCCATGGATTCCCACCAAGAACAGTCATGAAGAACAACTTTTCTCAACTCAACAACTGTCTTTTCCAAACCCCGAGATGTTTTGACTCAGCAGGTGAGTTGCCGCTTAAGTTTATCCACCAACAATCTTAGGACAGACTTTTGTAAGAAAAGTGAGTATCTGAGATTAGTGAGAGGTTTATTTCGGTTCCTGTTGGGTACTGGATTGTTTTCCAGCTGAGAGCAGATACTCAGTTTTGGTCTCGAGCTTGCACTGGAATACAGGGCTGCCTACAGCTCCTGGTGTTGTCTTGTCTTTACGTCTTTTTCCCCCAGTATTTAATCCTTTTAGCTACTCATTATTAACACATTTTTTCATACATTTTTGTGCCAAATGATAGATCTGCAAGAGAACTGTGGGCTTTTTATCTTATTGTTTTATGCCACCGTACTGAACCCTACTCGATCTGCGCCTCCAGTGACGCTTCCCAAAGCCGGGGTTCATTTTCCAAATGCCGGCTCCGACGTGAACACTTTTCTTTTGGTTGCTCTAGCAGATCAGCCAGGTCTGCGTGCAAACCCAAGCGGGGAACCGTGGTCGTGTCGGTTAAATTAAAGGTGATTAAACACTTTCCTGCTTCCGGGGTTGAAGGGCAAGTTGGGACACTGCAGATATGTAATTGGTTCTGGGTTATTTGGGAAATTTGTAGTATGTTAATAGTAGGTACTTGAAGCCTTGGATGAAGCAAGCGTCCTATAATTGCGTCTTCAGCGGGCTGTGGATAAATCTGTCGCTCAGCCATCAATGGGATAATGGACTCGCTTTTCCAGCCCTCCTCAGTGCACAGGATTCAATGGATGTGTTATTGTAGCCCCAAAAGCAGTGGAAAACAGTGATTTCTCTTGCCTCCCCCTAGCAGCTCTGATGGTTTGAAGGTAGAAGTAGTCTCCACGTCCTCCCAGCTGGTAATAACATGCATAGAACTGATGGACTGACTGTGGGTGTGGAAATAACCTGGTTTTAATGAGAAAACATCAGTGGAAGAGCTATTAATTCGTCAGGACCGTGAGGCTGTGCCATGTGCATAGGCAGCAGCCCCACGGTGCCTGCGGTTCCCCCCACGCAAGGGCCCCGAGCCCACGTGGCCTTGTCACCTCTCTACTTTTAACCAGACTGTCATGGAAAAGGGAACACATGTTGTGACTAATTGTATTTTTTGTTCATTCAAGCTTCTCATCTCAAACGTCAAAGTATTAAAATCTCAGTCTGGGAAGTTACAGTAAGAGAATTGAGCTCGTAAGCAAAATTTTTGCCTTGGCTGCTGTTACGTGTATTTCTTTGCAACTGATTTTCTTCTTTTTCCCCATGGGACTTGAATTCCATTTAACTCTGTTAATATCCAAATACAGCGTGCCCTTGAATGAACAGGCACCATGGTATCCCCCCAAAGCACGCAGGTGGATTGCACTGTACTGTGAGCTGTTCAGGTGAGGGACGGACCTCAGAGTCTTCCTGAGCAACAAGTGAGCTGAACGTGCTCATCAAACACAATATCCGAGACTGCTCACTGAGCTGCTGAGTCCTTTCTGCCGTTGGCAGGAGAGGTCACTTTGCAGTTTGTCCCCAGGATGCAGGAGGGGATGTACCAACCCACATCTCTGGCATCTGCTGGCCCATTTTCCCCATCACTGAAACGTCGGAGCTGGGGAGCATGGCAGAGCCCATGGGTCCTCCCCACCAGACTAGACAGCACCTCTGAGCTGTTTCTCATTTACTCGCCCGTTCTGCCTGAGGTACATGTGGTTCTCTGCTCTCTCCAGCCCCCCGCATCCCCAAATTAGCCCACAAGTGGCCACATGAGCCGGCATCATGCTGGGCTTTGCCAGCTGCAAAGGGCACCGACACGTTTCATTGCGAACCCTGAGTGCAGCCTAATTAACCACAGCCTAATAAAGCCATATCTTGACATTCTGGGAAGCGAGCATCGTTTTTGTGCGGTAAGAAAAGTTGATGATAGAAATCCTGTTGTTCTTCTTGGTCTGCTTGCTTGGCAGGAGAAAATCCCGTCCTCAGTTTTAACGAGGCTTTCTTCTGCCATTGACTCTCCGCTCCTTGGTACTGTTAAAGAAGATGCTCAATAGCATCCACCTCTCCCCAAATCTGTGGGTGTCACTTGCCCCAATGCCACCCACCCTCTCAGCCCAGCACTGCAGCCCCGGCTCCTGCTTGCTCACAACAGCTAAAACACACACAAGATAGAAAATGCTAAGTTGATTTTAATAAATGCATCTGAGTAAGTGCTTTTGGTAACACTGATACATATATTAAAAAAATCATATATATATATATAATTTTTTTTTTTCCTTGTGTGGGTCTCTGATGCTGTAGAATCTCCTGGGGTTGTTAATGCAGTTTAAAAACAAACCTGAGCTGGTTAATAGTATTTGAAATAATCCCAACACTGCTATTTTACATGTGAAGTTGCCCCCGGCTTTGTTCCGATATAAATCTACCCGGCTGTTAAATCTGCCACGACTGATTCAGTCCTTACTTTTCAAGGATGCATTAAGGGAGCTGTGATTGAAAGATGACATAAAAATTATGTGGTGTTACTGCTGAGATATCTCTGCCTGTAGCTGCCTTTTACATCTTGTGTAAACGCCTGTGTTTGCTGTGTTATTTCCCCGCAAGGGTCTGTAAGTACTAAATTAATTTGGTGGCGTGGGGTTCTAAGAAACAGAAGATATTCGCGTGCCAAGGAAAACTAAATACAACCCTACCTGAAGTCCATCTCCCCCTCAGAGCTGTGTTCCTGCAGAGGGTGCGGAGCTGAGGAAAGGACCGAGCTCAGGATGCAGCCGTGGGACTGTCCACTGATGGTAAGAGGAGGCCATACGGCAAAAATGGATTTGCCTTAGGTAAAGTTATTTTTTCTCTATGCTTTCCCTGAAAATCTAGGGTTTATCCATAGGGCATTGCAGGATATGCGTCTATACGTGTGTATTTGCACATTTACCTGATTTGTTAGCTAATTCTGCGGGGTCTGTCTTGCCTCTGGTTGGTGTGTGGAGCAGCAGCAGGAGGATTTCGGTTTAAGATGCAGATGATGGAGCTCACTCGGGTGTCTATAAATGGCTTTGGGACCAACTCTGGGACTGGTGCAGCCCGTTTCAGAAGGGCAACATTAACTAAGAGGTGAAGGTTGGAACTGTGTAATTGAAAAATAAGGTGAATGCAGCATCTGCTTTGCTGAGACTTCACCTCTACCTCGCTGAACGGCTCTTGAGAGAGATTATCATCAAAGTCTGGCAGGGACTCAACTGGAAGTACATCTGTGTGAAATCAGATCTGTATCTGAGTGCGGAACACTTGGATCAGCTGACTGCCTGGTCGTGGGCTTAAAACAAAAAGGAAATCTATAGAAACAATATTAAATGAAGCCCACTTTCATCGGGAATGATGAAGGTCACTGCAGCAGTTCCTCCTTTTGTGAGCGGTTGGGTCCCCAGCGCTGCCGCAGCTCCTGTTCACCCCCGTGCCCTGGGGACCAGCTCAGCAATCACAGAGTTGCTGTAATCCAGATGTTGCCACCACTGGTGCAGGTAGAAATACACCCCTGCTATAGAAACCCCGTGACCGTGGGAGGGTGATCGGGCTGGAGCGGGATCGCCAAACCCCAACAATTCACAAATTAATAAAGCCAACAGAGTGCTGTTAATGAACTGCAGGACACAGAATGGATTGTTAACTAGTCTGTATTTGAATAGCATACACTTTATTGCCTTTGCATGTTTTATTTAGCAGAAATTCTTCTTACAGTTAGGAGATTAACTGATGTATTGACTGACTATAAATTCTTACATTGCTGGATCCAGCATCTGTACTTAAAACAATTCAATGAATTGTTATTTTGAGTGAAGAATTATTGTCTGATGAAGAACATCAGTGATTTTCTTTGCTGATCGTAGCGCCAGAACTTGAGTATTTGGGATCGACAATGTTTGCTTTCAAAATGTCAAAGCTTCCAGCTTCTGAATCGTGTGCCTACGGGAATGGCAATGCCCTTGGTGTGGAAAATACTGCATATGGTTGTGTCTTGTAGGGCTGGACACTAAAGTCGCACCTTGGGATTCTTCTGGCCCGTCAGAACTAATTAGTTACTGCTCTTCTGCATACCAACAACCCGAGGAAGATAACATGCATGCAACTATTTTTTCCAGCAAAAATAAATATGAATTTTGTGGATACTGAAAGTTACGAACTTGATGCACGCAACGAGGCAGAATGTTATTTTTTTGGGTACTTTTAGTAGTTGAAGACGTGAAACGGTGGATGAACCATTTTTGAATGAATATTGCATTTCCCTCACTAATTCTTGACCTAGTGCAAAGCTTCTTGTTACAAATCTTATGCTATTAATCACATTTTAAAAAATTAATCCTGTTGCGTACCCTGTCTTTAAAGAAGAAACTTGTGGAAATGTAGAAGCTTGGAAGTAATGGTTTTAATTTTTGCTATGGCTTTAATACTTCATGAAAGGCTTGTTTTCTGTCCCTGTAAGGCAGATTGTGCCCTTTGCTTTGGGGGAGCGCAGCCAACTGTGGCAGCAACTCCTAACTTTAATTAGAGGCCATTAAATATTTTGATGTGGTCCCTGCTTTGCACAGGTGTGTTACTAATATCTTATTTACCAGGTCACTGAGGAGAGATGCGGTTGCCTGGGTTGGCGAGGGGCATGACTGCGGTTTCTGCAGGTTGTGTTTGGGTTGTTGAGTCTCTGGAGGAGCCCGTAGTTGATCCAAATCCGTCACCTTCAGCAAGACCCAGCTCTTGGGTGTGCGAGGAATGACATGGTGGGTGCTGAAAGCTGCAGCCGGGCTCTTTGCACCCAGCAGGCGCTTCATGCAGAAGGGTTTTGTTATGGCTGAAAAAGAGGGGAGATCTCATCGCCAGGTGCCGGTATTTAATGGGAGGCTACAGAGAGGATGGAGATTCCCTTGTTACAAGGGGTCGCATGGAAAAGACGAGGGGCAACGGGTGCAAGTTGCTGCTGGGGAGATGCCGATAGGACATGAGGGAAATATTTCTCAAGAACAATCAGCCATTGGGATAAATCTCCCCAGGGAAGTGGTGGATTCCCCAACATCGGACACTTGTACGATTCAGCTGGACCAGCTTGTCAAGACCTTTTGCCAAGAGAGGTTGGACCAGATGATCCTTGTGGCCCCTTCCAGCCTGGTGTTCTATGATTATGATGAAGTGATGCCACTCTGCACGCTCAGTCCAATCTCTGAACCCAGCGCTCATTGAGATGTCAAGTAGGTGACAGTTTGCCTGCCATCAATAGTCAAAAAGACCTGTTTGGAGAGATGTCTCAGTGCAATGAAGCCATAAATGTCACATGGATAGTGCAAGTTGTCATGATGCTCTTATGAAGAGCTTACGAAGAACAAGTTCTACCAGGGGAGGTTTAGAATGGATATTAGGAAAAATTTCATCCCAGAAAGAGTTGTTGGGCACTGGAACAGGCTGCCCAGGGCAGTGGTGGAGTCACCATCCCTGGAGGGTTGAACAGACGCCAAGATGAGGTTCTCAGGGACATGGGGTAGAGGTGGACTTAGCAGTGCTGGGTTAACAGTTGGACTTGATCTTAAACGTCTTTTCCAATTGATATGATTCTATGATTCCATGTGTACTTTGGAACGGGTTTCAGGCAGTCTGTCCCTGTGCAAACACCATCTCCGGCATTTTCTCCTTCTCTAGCGATGATATAAGTTTCCTTTTGAGGCTCCCTGGGACTCCGAAAGCTTTAACGCGCCTTTAAAAATGCAGGCTTGTTAGATTCCTGCTTCATCACCTTGTCAGCTGCTATTGAGCCGCCACGGGGAAGGGGAGGGCCGGGTTTGCCGTGTGTCAAGCGGTCGGCTGGAAAGGATGGGACTCGGCAGGGTGCTGGGGATGGAGCTGTGCCGCACAGCGCTCATCGCTTTGGGAGGAAACACTGAATGCTCGTCAGCTGGGAGGGAAAGTTATAAATACAGATATCACAGCAAACACATTTGTGATGACTTCGGGACCCCTGAGAGATCCAAGTCCTGATAGGGACACGTTATCTCTGAAATGAGTTGAAGGGCAAATGAGAGGGAAGGCTGATGTCTGCGGAGTCCCTGGTGTGACATATTGTTGCTGAATTCCTGGGAAGTGTGTAGCACTGTCTTAATAGGGAGCTTCCAAAAGAGCCGAAAGGATTATATTTGGGGAGAGGGAAGAAATGAGAATGATTAGGTGGCTGAGAAGCCCGGTGGAGGGGGTAATTGCTCATGATAATTGAGGAGGAGGATCAAAAAACCTAGACACGAGTACTTGACCTAAAACAGCGGAAGGAATTATGAAGACACTTCGGAAAAAGTAATTAATAAGGGAAAAATGTCTGGTTTGTAGCTCGAAGAAGTCATCTAGACATGTAGCTTTTTTTTCTTTTTCAGAATTTCACTCAAATGAAACCAATATGAAGATCTTCCAGTACTTATGTTCTTTTCCTGGGAAGGTATTGTCTGAAGATAGATCACTTGAGACGTGTTCCTTCTGCCACGTAAGACCTCGCTGCCTTTGAACTCTTCATCTTTGCCATGTCCTCCTCACCAACAACACGTCTTCCCCTCCGGAGGTTTGGGCCACCTCCTGACCTGGTATTTCTGTGTCCTAAGGAGTGGAGATGGCACCAGAGCACCCACCCCCTGTAGTTGTATCCTCCCAGCTCCAAACAGGCGTTTTCCTGAACCGTTTCCTAACAGCAATGAGTGATAAAGTCAGCGAGAGATGTCCTGTACCTTCTATATGTGTATGTGTGTGCATATAATACCTATGCGCAGAAATCAAGACAGACACCTCGTACGTATATGTTTGTGTGTATGTATATCTATATACACACAAATATAAAACAGAAGTCATCCTAGAACATCCCTCGTGTTCCCCTTGGCAGAGATTTTGTTCCCTCTTTGTTCAATCTTTTCCCCGCAGCAACCACCGCGCCGTGGGCACTTCCAATGACGAGCGCTGCACTTGGGCTGGATGGGAGGGTAATGAGGGATTCACATCAGAAAAAAATCAAATGAACAGGCAGCTTTTTATTTCCCCGCGGAAGATTTTATGCACATTGTTCAGAAGACAAAGGCAGATCTGTAGATTGGGTGTGATGGTGGTATTTGAGATTATAGCTTGACTTTGGGTGCTTCTTGCTTTTATATTTTATATTTTTTCTTTCTTTTTTGTTCTTGTTCTTTTCCTTCCCCCTTCTTTTTTCCTTCCCCCTTCTTTTTTCCTTCCCCCTTCTTTTTTCCTTCCCCCTTCTTTTTCCCTTCCCCCTTCTTTTTTCCTTCCCCCCTTTTTCTTCCCTTTCATGTTATAACAGCACTGGAGCAGAGTAGGGGTCATGGCTGCATCTGCCCTTCTCCTGAGGACAAAGCACCAGGCTAATAGAAACCTGTGTAACCCATTTTCGGAGCTTCGGCACACACCTTCTCAAAAACATCTGTAGAGCTCAGTGATTTCTTGGGTGCTTTTACAGGCCTCACCTGTGGCAGAAGGGCCAAGCTGGTGCTCAGCCCCTGCACAATGGGGGCTCCGGGCACCCAACAGCGGCGACCACCCAAAATGTCACCCCAAGACCCTCCATGTGGCAGAGGAGAGAGGGTTTGGGGTGAGGAGCTGCTGTAGCTGTCCTGGCACACCCACCTCCTTCTGATCCTTTGGATTTGACTCCTGCAAGCGTGAGGCTGCGTTACAAGTATTTAAAATTGAGGAATTTGTTATGTGTATTTGTTTTTAACAGGGCGTTTGGTTCACTTTTTGAGGACGAAATGGGTTTCCTACCCAACGTTTCAGCACTTGACTTGACACCTGGGAGCCCAGTTCTGGTGTCCTCGGCTGGCAGCAGGAGCCAGTTGGCGTGTTTTGCTCTCATTCCTCTCATCTTTGTGTCTGGAATCAGATAATTTTCTGGGAAAATGGTAAGTGGCACTAAGAACAGAATAAGGAGACTGGAGCCAGGTCGGCTCTGTTAGCAAGAAAATGTTAATAAATGATGTGACAGGATGGAGTAGTATGAACATAAGTCTCTTTTGATCTTCACCGTTGGCTTACGAATTGTGAATTTGAACAAATTTGATGATAGCTCAATCTATTAGTGGTACATGCTGTCGCTACGGGTCTTTCGCATTTCTGTATATAAGGCTCTATTTGACGTACAACACTCAAAGTGTCATCAGTCAGCCAGAGACTTATTGTTCAAGCCACAGTTCATCACGTATGTTATTTGTGCCCTAGATGCTTGCAGGTTTGTGTATGAATCCTTATCGTTCGCTAATGAGAGTTGTGGGGATTTGCAAAAGCGCGATCTGGTTCACCTTGGCATTGATGAAATGTCAGCAGCAATAAATGCAGCACTTGCTTTGTAGTGGAGGAGAGGTCATTAAGATATAAAGGTAATAAAGAAGCCATCACAATTTTCTTTGATACACGAATTAATTTGCGCTTTAACATCGCTTCCGTACATTATCATCCATGGCGATTTGTGTTCGGAAGCATCCGCAAGAATTTTAATGCAAGCCAATCCCCAACGATCTCTTTGTACATAATGAAGTGTCTATTTTAAAATACAGTCTTCCATTTAAATTCTATCAACACGTGGTGTAACTACAGATTGCCCCTTATTTGGTACATAATCTTCAGGCTGTTGTCTATGCTACTTGAATCGTGTAGTAAATTTCGATACCAATTAAGTGTTGCCAGAGCTGTGAGACGATGTTGGTCGTCTGTGCTTGACTTTGGAGAGACTTTGTCATGTTGTCTGTGCCTCTCATCCAAACCCTTACAATTGGTGATTTCACATATAATTTTGTGCGTGATTGTCAAACAACACAGGCACAGCAGGCCAGTCTGAGGGTGAAACGATACAACAGTCGTCAGAATGAATATTATGATTAAAAATAAAAATCCAGGGCTCTACAGAGAAGTGGTGGTGCAGAGAAAGGGCAGATTCTCCACTGTAAATGCTGAAGCAGGTACAAAGTCAAGAATGATGTGGATAATCTGATTTTAAACAGGACTTGAGCTGCTTGACACCCGGTGTGGGTTGCAGGGGATGCTGAGGAGCTCTCAAATGCTTTCTGGCTCTGAACTTTAACTTGATGAAGCCCTAGGAAGCTCTGCCATTATTTTGGCTGAAGGAAACCAGGATGTGCAGCTTGGCAGCGTTTCTCTGGACCTGTCTGTGTGAAGCTTCAGCGGTTCTGAGGAAGGTGCAGCCAGATATCGGGAGATATTTGACGCATCGATGAGGAGGACTTGGGTAGTGATGTTTACGATGCAAAGGGGTGAAGGAAAAAAGAAGAGAAAAAGGAAAAAAGAGCAAGTCCTGCTTGTGATTTGACTGCTGTGGACATGAGAGAGGAACCTGGGGTTTCGGATGAGAATTCGGATGAGTTCTCCCCTTATTCTGTGCAGTGCAGGCCTTGCTCTTTGGAGCTATTCATCTTCAGTTGAGTGCTGTTCATTTTCATATTGAGCAAATATGTGCTGGATTTAAATTAGTTACCTTCCTGGGACCAGGTCCTGGAGATTCCCAGCTGCTCAGAAGTGAATTTGTGGAGCAGTCCCAGGGGAGCGTGCACTCAAAAGTTAGCATTTTAGAATAAACATGGAAGTCTATGGCTTTAACTTGAGTTGGGCTTTAAGGGGATGTTTTATTCAGACTGCTACTGAGTAGAGAATTTGTTCAATAAAACGACCAAAATCCTGAACCTGAAAAAAGCTCAGCTGTGGATCCACGTCCATGTTAATAGCATCAACCTCGCCTTTGCCGCAGAACCACGCTGCCAGAAAGTGCTCACAGAGGTTTATGGCCATTTCAAATAGCAATAGGATGAGTTAAGAGTTTATCTGGGTGTTCATTATGTGCTACTGTGGATGGAGAAGTATCACAGAATCCCAGAATGTCAGGGGTTGGAAGGGACCTGGAAAGCTCATCCAGTGCAATCCCCCCATGGAGCAGGAACACCCAGCTGAGGTTCCACAGGAAGGTGTCCAGGCGGGTTTGAATGTCTGCAGAGAAGGAGACTCCACAACCTCCCTGGGCAGCCTGGGCCAGGCTCTGCCACCCTCACTGGGAACAAGTTTCTTCTCAAATTTAAGTGGAACCTCCTGTGTTCCAGTTTGAATCCATTACCCCTTGTCCTGTCACTGGTTGTCACCCAGAAGAGCCTGGCTCCATCCTCCTGACACTCCCTCTTTCCATATTGATCCCCATGAATGAGTCCCCCCTCAGTCTCCTCCAGCTCCAGAGCCCCAGCTCCCTCAGCCTTTCCTCACACGGGAGATGCTCCACTCCCTTCAGCATCTTTTTTGCCCTGTGCTGGACTCTCTATCTTGGTGCGTTATGAGGCACAACCCAACGCACATCCACCTTGGACACGACATATTGAAATTCCTTTTAAAAAGCGAGAAAAGGAGTAATTTCACTTAAGGCGGTGAGGAAAGACAACTAGAGAGACTGGACCTGAACTCACATTAATTTGCGGGTGTTTATTATTTTCTGCATTTAGTGCTGTGGCTTATCCTCTTTCATTTTCCCCCATCACGCCGAGGAGCGAGTGTTGATTGTGAGCGGCCACCCGCCTGACAATGGGACCCTCACTGCGGTCACTGGGACCCTTACAGTGGTCACTGGGACCCTCACTGCGGTCCCTGTTTGTCCTGTGTGCGGGGCTGGTGTCCGACTGACGTCTGTCCAGGTGACACATCCTAATGAAACACGGTGGGTTTCAGCAGCGCAGCATCAAACCGTGCAGGAACACAGGTATTTTGCAGCTCTCTGCTCTGTTTGGTGAAAGCTTGCAACTTGGGATCTGAATTTTAGCTCCAGAAATGAAAAGAGGCTTGGGGGGATGTCCTGATGTGAGATTATTACGTGTTGTTGAACATCGAGCAAGGCTTGGATTAGAGATGTTTCCACAGCTCAAAAAATGGCTTATCAGTAGTAATTGCAGATTTTCCCCAGGTGACATGTAATTTACATTAAAAGAATTATAAATTCAAAGGTTGCTCATCTATTATTCCATAAAACAAGGCAGAATGTATAGCTCGCGTTTGGCTTTGCTCTGGTTGTATTAATGAGCTTGTAATGAAAACACGTTCACGAATGATCAGGAACCTTCCTGTGCTGGGAAGGGGAATTCGAAATGAGACATTCGTGGCTAAAAGATTGAGCCCCTGTGTAGAGCTGCTATAGTTTTTTATAGGTTTATATGCAAATCAAAATAACCTCTTTTCACCCAGCTGAAATGATGATTTTAGTTTGTAGTAACAGATTGCCTCTAGGAAAAGCTCAGAGTGTTGTGATGTGAAAGCAGTCTCTCGCATTAATCCAGACTGATCTATATGGATTAATGTATTGATTTTTGCCTTAGATAACGGGAGGGTTTCTTGCAGGGGTGCTGGGTGTGAAGAGGCGCACAGGAGCTGGTGGTGCAAAGGTCTTTGTTCAGTTTGCTAAAACTCATTGTGCTCTTTCTTGCATAATCCGGTATTATGCAATTTCATTAAAAAGAAAAGTCGAGTATATCTAAGGGTAGTTCCTATAATTACCGAATTTCTTTGAAAACTCAATTAAGAAGCCATCTGGTCTAGGGACTTTATTGACCTGTCACTGGCTAATTATGTTGAAAATGTAATCTTTTGTGATTATCATCAGTAACTGCCCAGTGCTCTGAATAAAAACTTTTTGTCTCCTGGTGTCACCATCTTTAAATTTCAGAAAGTAATGAGGGGAATGTTATTGTAGCATCAGAGGAAATGTTCTCTTAAGAGTGAAATCCAATGTATTAGCAATGTAATTGAAATGCACAGTGATCAGGAAATGCGAAAACTTGTATTTAGAGCCCTAATTCAGAAAATACATGGAAGGGCTTGAATATACCTGTCCTTTCCTCATAAAAATATCCTGAGGCTGTGGGATTTGGGGTCGGTACTTTCCGTGCTCCGGCAGATGGGGATGTCCTGTGTCTTTCCATGTGCTTCACCTCGTGGTGTCCCTTCTTCACACAGGTGTCTGCAAGCTGGAAATGAAGCCAACCCTGCGGACCAGCATTTTGGGGAAGATACCGTTGGATTGGGGTTGTCATCTTGGTTTTGTTCCAGACCTTCCCAGCTCCCCCAGTGCCACCCCTGCCATGACAGGGACATCTTCAGCAGCTCAGGTTGCTCAGAGCCCCGTCCAGCCTGGCCTGGGATGTCTCCAGGGATGGTTCATCCACCACCTCTCTGGTCAACCTGGGCCAGGCTCTCACCACCCTCAGGGCAACAATTCCTTCCTCATGTCCAGCCTGAATCTCCCCTCTTTCAGTTTAAAACCATCACCCCTTGTTGTATCATAACACGCCCTTCTAAAATATTTTTGGGCTGTTGTCCACCACCCTCACTGTAAAAAACTGGAGGGACATGCCACCACCCTTCTGCTGTTCCCTGGTCTGGATTGCATCTGTATGAGCTCCAAACACCCCTTTGGCCTGGAGCCTAAACTTGTGTAAATCCTGCCCAAGGGGGGAGACCCCACTCGTGTTCCGCAGCTGGAGAACCCAGGTGTGAATCTCCCTGCCCATCCCATCCCATCTGGGTCAGCACTGTTGGTTTGGGCTTTGGCTGAGTCCACCCTGTCCCCATCAGTCACAATGAGCTGGTGTTTCCCTTCTGGAAAACTCCATCCCCACTTCACTCCTTTGGCTCTGATGCTTTTTCCATCCTGCCCTTGCATCCCTCAAAGAGTTCCTCCATCAGCTTGCTATTAATTATGGATAGTATGCTAATATTCTTGAGTGTAAACCAATTAAAATAAATTACATTCAGGTGGGCATTAGGGCATATTGCTTTCGTTTCCCTACAGCATCTCAAAGCACTTGCCAGCGGGTGACAGCTCCTTCCTCCCCGGGGATTTTCTCTGCCCGTTGCACACATAGAGCTCCCCATGGCATCGTTTGAAACGCGATATTTCCTCTGTTGGTTATTTCTTAGCACAGGATCAGCCACACAATGGGAGGTTTATATGTTGGATATTCCGCAGGCAGGTGAATTGCACCGAAGTACTGTAAGAATTCCAGGAAAAGAGCTTTCCGTCCCACTCACCCTTATCAGGACAGACACTTCTGTATAAGCAATAATTTATCAATAACTTATCTAGTATCATTTGGTAAACCCATGTTGCCTTATATCCCGTTTTCCAGCCGCTTTTGCCATTTAAAATCTCTTTTGAAGTCTCACGTAAGTTTGAGCTCAGACCAACAGGTCCCAATCTCATTCCTTCCACGGCTTACATATAAACAATGCATTTGGAATTCTTCAGTGAAATATATAAAACCTCCATTCACCAGATAACAGTATGAGCTGCTGAGTTCTGGGCTTGTTTTAGGACATATTGGATTAAAAAAATGTTTACCTATGAATGGCTTATTATGCATTGAAGCCCTTTAATATGAATTGCTATTTCCCAAGAAATACTGTTTTATCTGGCTTTACAGTTAGCCTTCCTCTGTTGGCTCCTTAGTGCAGCTAATTTAGCAAAATTGCATTTAAATGAGTCCCTGATGAGAGACCCGGAGTTCACATTTTTCTTTTAATAGACATGTTAGTCTTCCTGCATGCTGAAATTCCATAAATGGCTCTTTAGTCTTCACATGCGAGACAGCCATTATATATCAACCGGGGCATTATATCCCCAGCCTCACCTTGGGGGATTACCCACTATTCCTCGACCTGAAAGATGGGCTTTTGAGATTGGATAATTTATATTTATATAGTGGTCGGTGTCCTTTTTCAGAGAAGTGGACACAAAAGTGTCTTTCAGCAGAGTCCATTTCATAAAACACAAATTAACTCAATACAAATAAGATTGTTTTTCTTCAGGCTGAGGCCTTTGCGAGTTAAATTGATGTAATTTGGGGCTTGCCTGGTAGCCTGTTACATAATCCCGTGCAATCCCACAGCTGATGTGTGAAATACTTTATTTAGGGAAAATATTGGGATGATTCAGGGGTTTTCTCCTCCCCAACCTCCGTTTGGTTTCTATGAAAGTTCCTTTCTGGCTAGAGATGGAAAACCATGAGTGCAATGGGTCCGTGTGGCCTTTCCCTTCACTCAGGACAGCTATGGGGTGAAAAACCAGCTAGAATAAAAGGAAAACAACCCACAAAGTCCTCTGGAGGGTTTTGCGGGGTTCCACATCTACTCTGCGGCGGCTCAGGTGCTGTTCTAGCAGCAACGTTTTAAGTCCGATTAAAATATCCCTCTTATTGTGCCTGAGCAGTGCAATTTGCAGCTGCTCTTTGGTGCTGGGAGGGTAAAAACTTGTATTTCTCTAACGGTTTCCAACCCACAGCGGTTTAAGCTGGATTCTGCGCTTTGCAGGGCGCAGTATATCCTGGGAGTTTAGTGCGGTGGTGATGGTGTGAACCCAAAATTGGTCCCACCTGTGCTGCAAAACCAGCCCGTGCTGCAATATTCTTAATTCTCTGCTCTTGGGGTGAGCAAGAACAACATGTTTGGGTTCTAATCCCCCTGCGTTTTGTAGCTGTTTTGGGATATTTGCAACTTTAGGGGTTTTTTGTGCCCCGGCAGCTGTTTCTGATGCAGGTGAGCGGAAGATGCACGAGAGACGCTTCCCAAAAACTCTGAGCCGTGACATAGTTCACATCAGTTGGGGAACCACCGACCGAGTCCTTCATTGCTCGAAAAATGTATGCGAAGGTAAAACGTGGATACAAATGGTGTGTTTGTGCTAATTTTGTTCCTAATATGAATCCATATTTCACGTAGATCACCAGCATTAAGTCCCCTGTGCCTCAGTGTCACCTGAGCTGCCTCCCGAGGAGGAAATGTTTGAATTGTCCCAATATCATCAAAACCTCTTGGGCAGTTTCATTTTGATATTTCGACAGAAAATGTTGATTTATTTTATTTTTCCTGTTCCAAATTGTTGTATTTCCCGTGTAACCACGCTATACCTTAAGTGCTGGTATCGATCACAGAGTTCTTGTGAACCGTGTTAAATTGGCTTTGGCAGATGCTGATGTCCATATAGAAAATACAGCAACATCCTGCTGCAAAGCGGAACTTTGCGCAATTAGTGATAATTCAAGGTTTTACTTTGTTTAAACCGATGCAATCTTTTGAATTTTATAAATCAGAAGAGACCATTTATCTTATTCCCCAGGCGCCACTAATGACTAATTAAAACCCATAATTAACTGGAGCAAAACCACGAGAAATGGCATGAAAGGACCGTTTTAAAGAGCTCAAATTGTGTCAGTAGGAAACAGGATGGTATTTTGAAGCTTTTCCGTTAATTTCTGGATTGGGGCTGAGTCAGTCGGGATTGTGCTTTTTAAAACAAGGGCAAATCATGGAGTCACCAGAGGAAAGACAAATGGACTTGCCCAGTGTTTCCACGTCTCTTGCACAGTGCAAGGATGTGCAAAATAAACGTGTTTGACATAAATGAGTTTATAATATGTATAATTCACTCAAAATATCATTGGTTGTTGCTCTGGGCAGCCTCTTGAATACAAAAAATCAGCACTGCGAGGCTTTAAATAGAGCAAAATTCACAATAAATTCACGGTTGTACAGCCAAAACAAGGCTTGGACAGGGTAGTTAATGGCAAATGAGAGCTAATAAAAGGGATAGGAATGACAGCACTGAGTTTAAAGAGAAATTAATATGAATCTGCATTATTTCTGGGCTTTGCACCCTACGGCTCTGCTCTGGGACCCAAAGAGGCTTTTGTGCTACAAATGTGTTGGGTTTAGAATGGAGATGTTGAAAATGGACCATTATTCCAGAACTATAGGGACTATAGCGGGACCAAGGAATATATAGAAGACTGAATCAGGCACAGTATTGCGGAAATGACTTCTAAATTAGCCGTGGTGTTAGAAGAATAATTAAGCAGTATTTACTTACAATTATATCCAATAACTTTTTTATGCTGTGATTAATTGAATTCTAAGATTTCCTCATAGTCTCAGCATATATTAAACATGGAAATTAATTTTCTCCAACAACTCATTAAGGTCCCGAAATGCCGTGGATTCCACTTTAATCATTTATTCCCTGCTTTGCATTGTAAATCTTCCCGTGCGCATCAATCAGTCTGAACTCCCCAGCAGAGCCGGTGGGGAGCTGCAAATTACGGCTGGAGCCTCTCACCTCCGCTTTTGTGTAAATTCTGGCAAATTCTGGCTCTTTTGAGAAAATAAAACCTGTTCCTACTGAAGCCATTAACTTTTTGTATTTAACATTGGGTTTTAGTCATTGGGTAGGACCAAAGGGGGAATTTCACGACACCAAAACGCCAGCACTGAAGTTGCTGATGTAGATGGGGACATGCAAAGTCATCTCTGTGTGTTTTCATGACTACATCCACTATTTACCAGGCACTTCTATGTGCATTTGCTTTATTTTAAAGTAATTATGTCATTATAAAATCTTATTTAAATAGACAAATTCTTCTATCTCCTGCAGGAAATAGGTGCGTTCTCTGTTTTCATCCAGACAAGGAAATCTGAACCAAAATCTGAGGTCTGAAGGTCCTGGGGGAGCTGGGATTGTGGCTCTGCAGCCTGGCCATGTCCCATCCTATCAGAAAACGTGGTAATTTTGAATATAGCGTTGGCCCCCTCAATCCCCTTCCCCTGGCAAAACAGGAGGTGATAACAGCATCGTCATGGATGCTTGGAAACTGCATTTTCCAGGGTTAAAATGCAGCCAACAGTTTTGAGAGGAGTTAGAGATCCGGGCAGATCCCCCGTGTGATAACGCTGCGTCCAGGATTTGTTTTCTGTTGGATAAATACGTCTGGAAGCGACCGAGCGCGGGTGGGATGAGGCAACTCCTGCTTAGTACAATATTTGAATCAGACAGTTCAATAATTGCATTCTTAAATATATTTAAAGTCCGTTGCTTGGGATTTGGCGAAGGCTGTTGGAGCTTTTGTTTGGCCGTAGTATCTAAGAGTTGAAATCCCAAACAGATACAGTACTAAGAGATTGCTGAAAATTTCCAGCAAGTGTTTCCCCACTAATTAGCTCCCCAGAGGTACGAGATTTGAGCAGAGGGAACCAGCTTTGCTCCTCTTTTCCATTGACATTCAGCGAGTGTAGAGCTCTAAAACCTCAAGCCATAGCTGATCGCCATAAATGATTAATACGCTATTTATAGGGTACGATTTCTTCAGTGTACAATAGGTGCATTTGAGTCGTCCCTTCAAGGCTCTTAAAACCAGATTACAGTCAAAGACTGCTTGTTAGGTCTGGCGCTGGTCAAAAGCCTAAAATAATTCAACATGAAGCCTTATGGTCTTGGTAAGATGTATGGATGCAGTGTATACGACACATGTCTTGCTTGGTGATGACAAGGACAGACCTCACAAAAACCCCTTTTCTTGGATGGGCGACAGATTTTCCTGGCCCTGGCTTGGGAGGTATTGCATAAATTGCAAATACGGCCCAGAGAAGAGGGGTGAGATGTTCCCAGCTCTTGTCCTGAGAGCACCACGGCTTATAAAACGCAGCAGAAATACCATTAACTCCAGCAGATGGGAACCGCTTCTTAGGGAAAAAGCTGCTTAAACCATATTGCCCCTCGTTAAATGTATACACACGTATGGCTGGTTGTATATTTAGTGCTAGCTCTTTAGACCACATGGTGTGTCTCTTATCTAATTAGTTGAGTGAGGAAAAATGCTCCTTTAACTTTGTTGGTTTGATTCTTGATTTTAAGGGTATTCACAAGACGGTTCACGGGAGTGCAGGAGCTCCTGGGTTTTGGCTGTCTCCAAATCCGCTCATCGGGGAGAGAGAGCCCTCATTATTTAAGGGAATATAGGAATTAAGCAGATGGGAGATGAGCAACTTGCTGAGGCCCTCACTTTGACGGCTTGAGCTGTTTGTGTCCTTCCTGCTCTACCGGGCAAGACCCAGCTCTTGTTCCTGCCATCTGCTGTCCCAACGCCACCCATCACGCTCTTGCCGTGCTTGTGGTGTGGGTTCCAGCCTTATTTTATGCCTAAAACCCAGGGTTTCTGGCTGAGAGCAGGCACACGTAGGCTTTGCGTGGCACGGTGGGAGGCAGTTGTGCAGCCTGCTCAGGACTGTTTCACGGTGCCTTGCAAGCTTCCTTCAAAAAGCCTTAGAGATGTAATATTTGAGATGGATTTTATGTATATTTCTTTTTATTTGGGGTATAGCGTGGCAGGCTTGACTCTTGCAAAGCATCATCTGCAGCATCCGGACCATGTCTCACCCCCATGGTGCCTGCAGAGCGGAGAAAATCCATCAGATTTCTCAGTAATCATGCTAATTTCTCCTTTAAACAAACTGGGCTTTAAAGAAATGAGCATCTTTGCAGGGGCTGCCAGAAGTGCTCAGGCTATAGGAATAGCTGAATGTTTATTTCCTAATTCACACAGTTGATTGGGAAATCAAAAATGCTCTTAATACTGGGTTTGCTGTAGATGGGAAGAGCTGTCATTGTGGTCACCTCCCCGGCGAGGGGCTCAGAGTGTGCAAAAGGCCCCAAGACCCCCAGGCAGGGCTGGAAAAGGGATGGGGACGAGGGGCAGCTCCTTCTGCACCGGTGGAGCTGGTGTGTTCATAGAAAATAGATCTGAGCTATAATTAACTGACTTTGAATTACATTAAACTGCAGTTAATTTTAATTTCTGATAAAAATTGGATCGTAAAAATCGGATCTTTTTCTAATGGTGCATTACTATCTTACAGATAAAGTAATTCAGCTTATTTTAATTATTCCAAGATACCCAGGGCTTCTTTTCTTTACGAAGAAGAAAATCCACATTTCTTTTTCTCCCTAATCTTGTCTAGGATTAGTAAAAGTCATCACCGTAGGTCTTGTATAACTGTATTTTGCTGCAAAACCTGTTTTAGGATCCCTCTCTCGGAGGGGGATCCAGCAGCTTCTGGCCGTGGGATGTGCAGGATCTGCCAGGAGGACACGGGTGCTGTGATGGGGTCGCACCACGGACAGGGAGGACCCGTCAGCTCTGCTGGTCCCAGTGCACTCAGTTCAGGACCTGTGTCTGAAGGGAGAAGCAACAACAAGCACCACAGAATCAGAGAGAGGTTTGGGTTATAAGGACCTTCAAAGCTCATTGAGTCCATGAGCAGGGACATCTTCACCAGCTCAGGTTGCTCAGAGCCCCGTCCAGCCTGGCCTGGGATGTCTCCAGGGATGGTTCATCCACCACCTCTCTGGCCAACCTGGCTCTCACCACCCTCAGGACCAACAATTCCTCCCTCATGTCCAGCCTGAATCTCCCCTCCTTGAATTTAAAACCGTCACCCCTTGTCCTATCATAACCCACCCTTCTGAAATAATTTTGGGGCTGATGTCCAGGCAAACCCTCACTTCCATGAGGAACCACTCAGTTTTATGGTGGTGGGGCCAGAGGAAATTCCCTTTTCCTTCTCTGCACGTGGATCCATGCTCAAGATGGCTCATCTTGGTGGGCAGATGGCTGCACGATTGCTGTTTGCTATTTCTTTTGTGTTAGGGACATGGGTTAGTGCTAGATTTAGGTTATGGCTGGACTTGATGATCTTAAGGGTCTTTTCCAACCAAACTGATTCCGTGATTCTTCTTCTGAATTCTTAACCAAACCTCAGAAACCCAGTTAAACCCAAATCCTCCTGGCAGGGTGTGCAAAACCGAGCTTAGCACAGGGGTAAGCGCAGGTCTCTGCCAGAGACCCCGTTTCCATCTTCTTTTTTGCACAAGAAATGAGATTTGGCATCTCGATAAAGCACTTGTCTCAATGAGCGGTTTTCTAGTGATTTGAAGGGAAAAATAACATCTTTCTCTAACCAATAGGTTGGATATGCGTGTTTTTATGGACACGTGGCAGTTTAAACCTGCCCCCCGAGATGAGCGTGGCCTGTGGATCCTCTTTATTCTCATGTGTGGGTGCAGTAATAATCCCCACAACTGATGTCCAAACCTCTCTTCTGTAATGGTGCCAGGAATGCTGCCACTAAGGTGTGTGCAAAAGACTCCTTTTTGTTTGTTATTTATATAAATTATATTATATTATATACATTTATACCAATTATATTGTTCTCATGCTCAAAGGGAGTGTTTTTCAGTCAATCATCTGCTGTTACAAACTGAAGGGAACTTTGCCCAGTGTCTAAAGACAGAAATCCAGTGCTTTGAGGGAAAAAAACCCCTCAGGTGCACATAAAGGATTTTAAGAGACCTTAAAGTCATTTTGGTTCAAGGTATTTTGAGTTTTATCTTTGCTGTGGAAGAAAACATTTGTGTGTGGGGTTAATGAAGTGCTGGAAGTTGTGGTTGTGGGACACACTGGCTGAGGGAAGCGATGTGCACAGCGGGCTGTCAGCAGACAGAAAACCAGCAACAAACCCCAAACCAACCAAAAAAACCCCAAAAAGAACCCTCAAATGACATCAGCTTCAAGCAAAACATGCTTCATCAGCTCAGCAGCCTTCATTAGCTCTTGGTAACGATCGCTCTTCAGTCACGGGGAGACAGAGAACAAATTAAAACCAAAAAAATCTACTGAGCGTGTTATACATGTTAGACTTTCAGTGCAATATGTGATTCAGTCAGAATTCAACTCAAAATCCCTTTTCTAGCTGATTTTCACACACCGCTCCCTCCCCTTCCCAGCTCCTCGGAGCTGTAACTCTAACGGGTTATGACATATTCAGCATCTTCCCAGTCAAAAAAGCGCCCGTTTCTTTTGATGTGCGCAAATATTTGACAGAAACGGGTATTCTAAACGTGTGGATGTAGCAACAGGGAACGTGGCTGAGGACGGGATATTATTCCAGATGTTTACTTGTGTTCATGGCGAGGTGATGCTGGTTCTGCACAACTGGATCTCAGACATCAGGGACTTGTGCTGTGAAAAGGTAACTTTGTGAGGTCGCTTTGCAATATCCAGAGTTGCAGCTTTTGTCCCCAGGTGTGGAGCTGTCATTTTGGGGGGGTGTTTTAAAGCACAAAACCCAGGAATGTTTTCCCGTAGTGTGGTTACTCCTCAGGTTCAATCCTGCAAGTGGTAGGAGGCTCTTTTTCATCTCAATCTTCAGAAGGGACTGTTGGTTATCTGCTCTGACCTTTTCTTCATCACAGGGCATTGAGCCTCACCCGGGTGCCTCTCTATTAATTTTTGGTGAGGTTGCTTGCTAGATGGTGAAAGCGGCTTCTTTCTTTAGGTCTTTTCCTGCAATTTGAGGGGCTGGGGAGCTGCTACAGGGGATGGGGATTGAGCAAGTGCAGCTATTGCTGCTGGGTAGGGTGGGAAATTAAAACAGGATGCGAGAAATGTGATGGAAATCAATGCTGCCAGTGAAAATACTGCACAGGTGACTGGGAAATGAAGATGCGTGGAGAAGCAAACTCCCCAGCAAAAATATACCAGCCAAAGATGGGTTAAATTCAGGGGAATTCCAGATTGAAGAAAACCCAAAAAAATGGTGGGAAATGAAGCACAATTTTACCCGTGTTTCCAGGTTTATGGCCATCCCGCCGATGCTCCGTCTGCCTCTGCAGCAATTTTCAGTTTCCTACGTCCGTGTTGTCAGCCTGCGGTTTGCTCGGTAATTTCAGTCCGACTTGGAGGCAGAAAAAACAACCAGCGCTGTGTTCAAAGTGGGGTTTGCCAGCAGTTTTAGGCAAAAATGTCCAGTATCGACCTGAACACAATGGTACACGCAGGCTCCGAATCACCGCTTTTGTCTTCAACATTTGTAGCGCCTGGGCCAGTTTCTTCACATCCTGAAATGCTTGATCTTCCCTGCTTTGTTACACATACCCCAGTTATCTTGTAGTGATGGTGCTGTTACAAACCAGGTTATCTGCCATTATAAATGCCTGTATTCCCTGGTGGGAAATGCACATTTGCAATGCAAACCAGGCAGTAAGTTTGGCTGGAGTTTTCAGCCTGGGTTTTGGGAGCTGTGCTGTGCTGGGGTGGTTGCTCAGGCAGTGCCAGGAAGCCTCCTCCATCCCAGCCCAGCCGTGCACAAGTGTGATGGGAACAGCCGAGGGAGCTGGGGGTTCAGCTGGAGAACAGAAGCTGAGGGGAGACCTTCTGATCTCTGAACTGCCCGAAAGGAGCTTGGAGCCAGGGGGGTCGGGCTCTGCTCCCCAGGAACAAGCGCCAGGAGCAGAGGAAACGGCCTCAAGTTGTGCCAGGGGAGGCTGAGGTTGGATTTAGGAACAATTTCTTGCCCAAAGGGCTGTGGGGCATTGGAACAGGCTGCCCAGGGCAGTGCTGGAGTCACCATCCCTGGAGGATTGGACAGATGGACATGAGGTTCTCAGGACATGGGGCAGTGCCAGGGGTGGGGAAACGGTTGGGCTCGATGAGCTTGAGGGTCCTCAGTGCAGACTGAAGCACAGGAGGTTCCATCTGAATTTGAGGAGAAACTTCTTCACTTTGAGGTGCCAGAGCCTGGCCCAGGCTGCCCAGGGAGGTTGTGGAGTCTCCTTCTCTGAGACATTCAAACCCGCCTGGACGTGACCCTGTGTGATCTGCTCTGGTGACCCTGCGTTAGCAGGGGGGTTGGACTGGATGATCTCCAGAGGTCCCTTCCAACCCAACCACTCTGCGATTCCAACCAAAATGATTTTACGATTCCACAAAAGGAAGGTGCATACAGGAGAAGAGAAATTGGATTATTCACACAAAACGCCTTTGTGCTGCTCCGCTGGCAGGTGGACGTGGCCGGCGATGACCGACCGCTGGCACATTCACCACACTGGGACACCCGGTCCCCGGCAGCCAGACGGTGCCGCGCTGGGCTGACGTGGCACAGCTGGGCACAGCTGGCGCCTCTCGGCCCCTCCATCTGTGCGCTGGGACTGAAAGCTGGAGCCGAACCAAATGTTGTGGCGTCTCTGACATTAGGGATGTTTTTGCTTCTGTATAGACAAAAATCGCTTAAATTTTTTGCTCTTTGTCACGGGACTCTTCTGCCATCCTCAGCATCGCCTTCTGTGGCGCTAATGAATTCTTGTTTGTTTGTTACTGTTTGATTTTCTTCCCACAGAGGACTGATTTATTAATAGGAAGAAAACAAGCAATAAAGAATCCCTCCAGTTATTTAGCTTAGCTTGACTTCTTACTCTTCTTTGTTAGCTAAATTAAAAGCAATCCAAATCTACAGGAACCTTACTTCTAATTTGGAGAGCTGTAATTATTAGCAGCTATATTTACCACGACACTGTGTGAGATTGTAACCAGATTTTAAATGAGCGCATTATCAGCATAGGGAATGAAAGCAGCTGAATTCAGTTACGCAGTTTAACCCGCGCTGTGTGGAGCCTCTTTTTCCCCTTTTCATGCCAAGAAAGTGTTTGTTCACAATTTTCGTCATGAGTTGACGTTCACTTTGCATACACGACTGCAAAATACCTGAACAGAGCAGATTGTGCATCCCGGGATGTGCTGGGGCCGGGATTCAGTGCCAAACACCAGGTTTAACCATCCTCACTATTGGCATTTGAAGCCACCACATCTTTACATTTTCCACCAATTCAGATTTAAACACCTAGTGATCATGGTTGCTCACGCCTTAAAGTCTTTTGACCTATGCAAATTTTGCATCTAGCAATATTTATTGCTTATTATTTCAACTATGGACTTGTTTATTTTCCTTCTTTCGGCTGAAAACGCATCCCAGTTTGGACAAGTTTAGTGTCAGTGTGCTGGCTCTTTTGCCACATGCATGGAAACATCTGAGTGATCTCTGTAAAGTGTATTTTAGCTTCCTGGCAATACTAGAAAAAAAACCTAGACAAATTTGTTTAGGTGCCTAACGAGCATTATAAAACCCGAGAACCCACTGTGATACGCAACAGGAATTCGAGTTGCCGCTGCACCTCTGTGCTGGATTTAATAAAACTCACAGCAAACAGCTGATGGAATGAACCATTTGAAGTTGTTCGTGGCTTAGATATATATATATATGTGTGTGTACCATGCTATTTTGATCCAGCATTGTTCTGAGATGAGCCCTTTAAAACGAGCCCAGCCACAACCTGCCCGTCTTTGCAGAGCGAGCCGAGCGGAGCCTGCAAACCCGAGTTCCCCTTCGTCTCCAGCGCCGTACGTCTCCGAACGACAGCGAATTCATCCCTGCGCTGGAGACTTGCCAGAAGTTTCTCATCTCGCTGTCTGTGGGCTGCTCGCTCCCGCTCTGCCTCTCTCTCTCTCTCTCTCTCTCTTTTTTTTCCTTTGAGGTTTTTCTGATGCCTATAGAGTGAGCTCAACTCAAAGGTTTGCAGCTCCGCTCTCGGCTGCTGTTCTGCTCGAGCCAGCCTGGGCGCCGCTACAGCCTGCGAACCTCGCATCGCCGCCTTATTTCCCTGCAGGTGACTCAGAAACTTCACAATGCGGCTGGTAACGTATCGCATTTTCTAAATAAATGCTTCAGCGTTTCCCTTGTCGGCTTTCGGGTAAAGGGCTTGCTTAGAACTAATTAAATGAGGGGATGTCAGGGGGTGGCGGATGCCTACTGGGACGTGGATGCTGTTTGTTTTACTCGCCAGACAGAGATGTACAAGGAGATTTTTCTCAAGGAATCTTAAATCAAGCAGCACTTTTCCCTATAGATAAGGAGGCTTGAACAGATACAGATTAGCAGATGCAATTCCTAACGTGCGGAGAGCTGCAGTAAGTTTATTAGGGAAACAGAAATTTAAGGCTGTGTTGTGTTGCAGGCTCAGAAAGCAGAGAATCATCTTTGCATGCTAACAATTTAAAACAGTGTTCGAAAAAGATGCCTGAGGATTCGGAGGGCTCTGCTGAGCAGCGCTTGTGCTGCTGTGGCAGAATTTAGCCACGTTTAAATGCCTTTTTTCTTTTTGCTCTGCGATTATTGGGGAAAAAAAACCCCAAGGTGGCTGTGGTTCGTGGGGTAACCCCACGGGGTTTCTTGGCTCCGGTATTCAGCAGGCGTTCCAGCTCCTCGCAACGCCAGCCCTTGAATAGTCGGCAGGTCAGTGTGGGGCTCCTGCAGCCAGGAGTTCAGCTGTTTGTCAACACGGCCAATCTGCGGCTCCTGTCGGGCGCGGCGCCGGCGGCTCGCTGGAATCCTATGAAGTCATCCAGGAAACGCTGCGGGGACCAATCCCGCCGCTGGGAATGGGCAGAGGAATTAAGGAATTAATCTCAGATTGATGTTTTGTTGCTTTTTCTTGGCATTCCTAATGTAGTAGTTGTAACAGGCAGAGAGATTGAGTTTGGAGGGGCCGGTTGTTTTGGCATCAAAGTCCTTTAAGAGCGAATTCCGTCTGTGTTCCTTTAGCGAGACGTCCCTCAAGACAAGCTTATGCAGTGTGTTATCTCTACACTGTAAATCATCTCGGTGCGGCGCTGAGGCTTTTTCACCTTCTCCTGCTTACAAACAGCGTTTCAATGCCGCACGCATCATTACTGACCCATCCATCAGCGAGCCAGGTATCCAAATGACGCTACATAAACACCACGGGGTCGTAAATAAAACGAGGCGCTATTAACTCTGAAGAGACGGAGCGGGCTAAGGTGCTTCTGAGACACCACCTGGGAGCTGAAGGTGGTGCTGAGCGGCAGCTCAGGTGTTTCACGGTGAGGATCCATCCTGCACAGGCGGTCCTCACCGCGTTCAACGAGGAGGAAGGAGCTCTGGCGCGTTGGTATCGATGTATCTGACACGGCATAGGAAATCTGGCTCTTACTTCTAGCGTGGGCGGATGTAAATAAGGAAATATTGAGTTATCGTTTCCACAAAGCTAAAATTAAGCTGAGCTTTTATGTTTTCCAGGGCAACTTGTCAGACAGTGTAAACTAATTTGCTAAATTGCACAGGAAAAAAGAGTGCGTTAGGAATATCTAATTTACCTAGAGCTGCATGTATTTTGATTCCCTTTATTGCCTCCTCCAAGTTTTTCAGCTTTCCAGAAGGCTGGATGAGCTCTATAGGTGGTCTTGTAAATAAAAAAGAATACATAAAGATCTTAGCACTAAGATGCCGGGATTCCTTTAATATTCACAGTGCAGCGCTGGAAAGCCTCGTGCATTGTGTCAGATGCTCCTCTCACCTGCTTGTGCTCTGCATTTCAGAGCACAGGTACAGGATGAGACCTTCACTTGCTTTAAATCTCTGGCCTCTTAAAACTCTAATTCTATGTTACTTAAGGGTCCTGCAGGTTCTTGCTCTCGCATTTGTGGACTCGTGCAATCTCAACAAAACCAAGGAACCTATTTATACGGCCAAGGGCTAGATCATGTGTTTTGTGTTTAAAACCTTGTGCGGACCTGAAATACAGAAGTGAGATCAAATTCAAAGAAAATGTTTGTGCTTACAGTGATTTCTCTGGATGCCGAATAAAATACAGTAATAAATGCCAGTATTTGTTAGGATGCCCTGAAGGGAAGTCTTATTGTTTCAGAATACCTGTAACTGTTATACATGCTTGTAGTGTAGTTAAGCTTCACTGTAAAACCGATATTTAACACTTTTTACGTCTGAAAAGGCTGCGCTGTAGCATCCTGGAGCATTAGGTGGACAGGAGGAGGGCAGCCTCCAGATGTTGTCCCAGGTCACTGTGCTGTCCACTGAGCAATGGGGCTGTCACCCGAGTTCAAATACCCCCGTGACAGGTTGGATAAGTAAATGCAGCGAGTGAAATCACCCGCAGCAATGCCAGAGGTAACGTGAAAACCGGCGTGAAACAACCACGTCATCAGAAGTTGGGTCAGGGGACAGATGGAGTCACCTCCGCTTGCCCTGGATTCCGCACGCCATAGATGCGGAGAGATTTTTATTGAGCAAAGTCAGATCCTTCAAAGTATATATAACATGTTTTTGAGAAAAAACACAGCGTTTGGGAACATATCTGCTAGGCAAAAGTCAAGATCTGGTCTCTTCTTCAACATCTCTATAAGAAAGGGAGAGTCAATTGAGCTTAGACAATACTCCATTTACAGGAACATCAAATAAGTGGAGATAGACGTGGCCTGAAATTGTCCTGAGGAAAACCATGAGCAGTGATAAATCGGTGTTGGTAGGACCAGGATAATGTGATATGGTTTGTAGGTAGGCACTGAAATGAGTCATTAAATTGGACTAAACAATCCAGACTGAGCTGTTGGGAGACAGACAGAAGCTCCCAAGCCATGCAAGTGGGGGCATTTCCCAGAGCTGGCTCCTGGAATGATGCTAAAAGTGAAATACATATAATTTGGCTAAATAGGAAAGGATTGGGAACATAAACCCCTCACCAGCCTGCAACTCTGTAGCTTTCAAGGAAGGGAATGGCAAGGAATTATTTATTACGGCAGGAAGAGATGCAATGGATAAGATGACAAAGGCACAGTTATGCTGAATATAGGAAAATTTTCCTGTTGTAGGGTGGTTTTTTTATAGTATGCAGAATAACCTCTACAGGGAGTCAAATGCAATTTTACTGCTTAAGCACTGAAAAAGATCTGTAACAAGCTTTGTGCCCAAAGAAATACGGCACATATTGGATCAGGCAACTGGATTCTTATTTTGTTTTTAATCTCTGTTACCGTTCTGTGGCAAAAGAAATTTGTAGTAAAACTTGAAGTTATTTCCAGAATTCAACGAGGTGTTTGAATAGGGCTATTAAATTACAAGTGTTTAGAACACCTATAAAATGTAGGTGTTCAACAAGGCTGTTAAATGCAAAGTGTAGCTGGGGCGCATTTCAACATCAGCAACGGCGTCCAACCTTGCTGGCAAGAAATTAGAACAATAAAACTGGGAGAACATGGTGAACTTCTCCAGTAATTGCTGCCCGGGACTGAGAATATTGTATCCCATGCTCTGTGCAAGGCAGCTGGACGTGGCGATTGCTGTAATCAACCCACCGTGCCCAATTTTAACTGACGTAGCTGCAAACAGCAAAGCTGCTTTAACGCAAAGGCGTTTGTGACAAAGTGCTCCCGAGCCCTTTGCTTCTCACGGGGTGGCTGCCACTCACTTTATGGAATTACCCCAAAGTACTTGTAAAACCACTTTGTATTCTCGGTACAATTTGCAGCGGCACGAAGCCACCGCTCCCACCAGCCAGAGGGTTTTGCTGAACTTTTCCCCTTCCCACCCAGACAAAAAGCACAGGAGCGAGAAGAAATTCGATGTATTGGTGCTCTCCAAGCACGTTTCCCTGCTGGGAGGTTTAGTTTTTGCAGCGATTCTGAAGTTTTGTGAAGCATTCATCTCAGTGCATTGAGCTAAAACCAAGAGAGGGCTCTGCTGCAGGGTTTGCTGCTGTAATTACTCTTATTTGCTGCACCTGAAATAGCTGTAATTAGCCCCAGCTTGGCTGGCTGAGGGTATTGGAAGCCTATTAGCCAGGTGCTGGTATTTCCCCCTTGTTCCTGTCCCTGCTCGGTCCTTCTGGTCAGAGCCTCCTGGAGCAGGGGAAGGACACGTTTGCTTCTCTATCACTGGATTTTAGATCCATCTTGTACCTTCTGTTCTGCTCTTGTGTTTGAGTGATGCTGGAGATAAACAGGTAAGAGTGTTATTATTCCTCTTCTGTTCCTGGAAGGGCTGGGGGTGTGAGTGCTGTGCCTGCTTGCACGAGAGGGATCTGCTCTGACTGTTTAGCTCTTCTCTTTAAAAGAAGGAATCATAGAGCATGTCGGAGGGGGAAAACGTGAAAGTTGTCGTGTAGAAATGCCCTGTGGGTTCTGGATGGAGATGATGGCTGTTCTCGGGTGTTCCTTGCCCGTGCTGGTCCCACACAGGTCTGCTTTGCTGCTGTGTTTGTCCTTGGCTCTCTGGAGAGCAGGATCCATCACCAGAACGTGGTGGGAATGGGAAAGTCTGTTCAGATGCTGTTGGGCAGAACCCACTTTTCCAAGACAGTGGGTTACAACCGTATTGTCTGTGCAGAGCTGCTGTGACTCTGTGCTGGATGTTGTGAGTGTGACCTACAGCTGATTGACCTCCACAGCCCCCACAACTGGTGCCTTTGCTTTGATGAGATGTTGGTGGGATGTACCTGGCCTGGCCTTGGTTGTGTTGCTGCTTCCATGACTGTGTCTAAACACATTTTCCTATGAGGAAATGGATTGTATTTTATCGTGTTGTTCACATAGTGTGTTTGTCTCCCCGAAGAACACAATGTCATATTTTCTTTGGAGGTGGGTGTTCAACTCCAGGTTTGAGATGACGAGGTTCCCCAGATCACAAACTTGGGGAAAACTAAAAAGAATTGCCCTTTGTTCTTGCTCTCCATGTGCTACAGCCTCATGGAAGGGCCTTCCTGGGTGGAGATGAGACCTGGGGAGATCCCACCACAGGTCATCCCCATGGAGCAAGACCCACCAGGGCTGGGCTGTGATCAGAGCTGGAAAGGACCAGGGCTTTAGTGAGGATGGGGCAGAAAACTCTTCTTTGTCCAGAATCTGTGGAATTTTGGTACCTGGAGATATTGCCATACCTGTTTGGTCCTATTGTAGTGGAAAATCCATGGTGCTGGTGTTTCCAAACCATGGATGAATCAGAAATCTGGGGTTTTTTACAGAATCCAGTGTTACAGATGGGTGAGATAGGGTGCAGGTGTGAATCGTCATCTGCAGTCCTGGGCTGGGGCTGGAAAGTTGGTGTTGGTGACGGGTGGCTGGGTTTTGGCTGTGCTGGATCCTCCTGCCAAGGGACTCTGCTGGTGGCAGTGTCGTGGTGTCCTTGTTAGACCATCTCGTGGTGTTCTGCTCCGAGCCAGGGTCACCTGGGCTCACACATCTGGAGCACCAGCTGTTTTTCCACCCCGTATCTCCCTTTGGCACCTGCTGTTCAGCTCCCGAAACTTGGCGAGTGTTTCCAGGGGCATCAGCTGGTGGAATGAAGGAAATCAGCTCTGCCCACAAACCTGCTCTCTCCTGCAAGAGGGAAAACAAACCGGGAAGTTGAAACGGGTGGTTTTGTTCCCTCTGTAGTTTCAAGGCAATATATTTTTCATTTCCCGTGCTAAAGATCCATTGGGCGATGCTGTGGAAGAGCTGCAGGGGTTACCTGCCACCACTTTAATTGCAGATAAATACTGTTTGCGAGCTGCTCCACAGTAACGTTTGAGTGAGCTGTGGTATGATATGGCACTGTAAAGCTTGATAATAATTTTTAATAATCTTTAGACACTCTTTCAAGTGATGCCCTCCATGGAGTATTAGTCCTTGCCCTTCAAAGCTCTGGTTTTCTTGCTGGCTAAATTGTACAGTAGCCTCTATCTGTTTCCAGGGGCTCACAATCCAGTTTTCGTAGTCCAGAGGTGGCAAAGATTGAGTGACTCCTGTCCAGAGCACATCTGGTTGCAGCTGCTTAGGACAGAGGCTTTTGGCTACAGAAAATATGTTATTCCTAGTCCTCCAGGAGCGTTTTGAGAAGCTCCCAAGGAAAAGGTAAATCAATTTGCAAAGAACTGAAAGATATCTCATTTTCTTTTCTATTTTATTAAGAATAAAACCTAACAGACTGCTTTGTAGGCTTTTCTGCACAAGCTTTGTTTAAAGAACAGAAGCATCTTTGCACAATGCCAGAATACGTCAAAAAGGGCGCTTTTCTGCATCTTACAGCTCTGCTCGCTCTGAGGATGATCAGAAATGAGGAAAATCCTTTTGGAGTGATTTGTTTCCACAAGTTCCACCGCACGTGCTGCTGTGTTAGTGAGTCCGAACTCTGGTGTGTTAATTTAATGCATCTTGCTTATTCTGGATAAGCATGAAACAAATGAGGGCATGTTAACATCCAGCGCAGCCCTGCCTCGGTTCCTCTGGCACGGATCCCGGCGTCCATTTCTGCAGCGCCGGAGGCAGCTGAGCTTGATCTTTCTTTCGCTGTCCTGGGCATCATCCCAGCAACATTAGGCCTGGAAATGTTTCAGCAGGAATGGCTGGTGGTTGCACTCGCTGCCTGCCAGGAACGACGGCCACACCGCCACGAATGGTCTGACGGGCTGAGTTCACGTCTGTTTGGAAATGGGTTGTTCCCCAGAGCAAAGCAAACCCAACAGATGTTGTATTTCCTTCTAAGACCCTTCTTAATATTCTGTTTTCTTGCTCTTGGTAGGCCAGTCTTGAATAAGCGGCTACTTCTGTGTTGATTTGCGAGTGCTGGTTGGACACCGGTGCTGCAGGACGAGCTCAGGGGCCTTTCCCAGTTCCCCAATTGACCCATCTCTGTTGGTGTGATGTGGCCAACAGCCCACATTGTGTAACATAAGATACTACAGGCTTTTGTATTTAAACCAGGGAATAAATGACCTATGAAACCATGAGGAAAAGGAATATTTTGAATGTAAACTCAACAGGGCATCGCAACCTATCAAACAGCAAAGGGTGACCAAGGATGGTGTTGGTGGGTTTGTTCCCATTGCTGACCTGGTTGGTACCAACACGGGTGGGTTGCGGTGGATGTGCCTCTGTCACCGGCTCTAGGGCTTCTCTTTCCTGCCTTGTTTTCACATCCTTCTCGGGGATGGAGCTGCAGCTGCAAAGGTCGCCAGACGACAGATGCTGCAAGTCAGTGTTATTATCCTTGGAAGAAAATTGCATCACTTAATCTAATTACCGAATGGCATTTCTCCTCTGAAAAATTACATACCTGGGCTCTCTAGGAACACAGAGTGCACAGCTCTGAAAGCAAAGCTGATCCTAAGGCTTTCTGAGAGATGGGGTTTAGTTAACCTGCTTCTTAAAGCACAATTAAGTGGAGTTGAATAATGGCTGTACAGGAATGACCTTTCCTCAAAAAAATCCAGTCCTTGTGCATTTATTTGACTGGGAAGGTTTGCGCAGCAGCCGGCATGTGTTTAGTGCTCAAAATGCTCCTGAAGTCCAAAGGGTGAGCTCCCCTCTGCTCTTGATTTTGTCTTGGGAGGGTTAGCACAGCTAAGAGAACGACCAAACGGGTTGGTCGCCTTTCTTTTCTTCCCAAAATTCATATCTTACTCTAGAAAAATTATTGCATAAGCCTGGATGTTAACAGAGGTGGTGCAAGCCAGTAAAGGTTTGGTCTTGTTTCTGAGTACTTTGTTGTTTTAAAGCCAGACGCAAAATTCTTAATTGACCTCTTTCCTGTGGCGCTTCCACATCCTTCGTTAATAAACCAGAACTCCTCTAATTGGTACAAGGGAGCAAGTTCTGGAATGTTGTGGACACAAATGTGACCTCAGCTCCCATTTCTCAAGCCAGTGGGTTGTCTGAGAGTCTCCAGTGTGAATCCCACGGGCAGGTTTTAGCGTCACTTTGTGCCATCAGAAAAAGTACTGGAACAGCAAAACCCGAAGACGGAAAATTGGCAAAAATCACGCTTTGCAGAGATTTTTGCGTCAGATGTGCTGGCAGGGTCAGGTGAGACATCGTTGATGCGTCGGTATTAACGAGAGTTTGCTTTTCATTTTCCAGCTCCGCATTTTGCAGAAATATTCTTGCTTCATGTTTTTAATGAAAAATGTATTTCTGGCCTTGTGTGCTTGCAGAGGAAAGCTTACAAATGGGAACCCAAAGGCTCAAAAACCCAAAGGCAAATAACGTATTTAAAACTGTTTAGAGTCGCCCTTTTCTAATTGAGTTTCATGACATTTGGTGTTTCAGTCTGTGGATTTTGAACGCTAATACAGAGCCTTTGGAATATCTTGCAAATTACTAAAACTGGATCAGGTTTTATACTTTATAAAACCTGTTTTGAGAGATTTCCTCCCATCTCATAAATTACTTGGAAATTGTTTAAGGAAAGAAGAAATAGGAAGTAAAATTGAGGCTTTTGATGTCAGTTTTTCTCTATTTTTATCTTTCTCCGCACTTTTTATCCCCTTCCCATTCCAAGGCTTTCATGCAGTGATAAAATGGAATAGATGGATAAAATGGAATAGATGGTACGCTTACTTTTAACCATTACTTGATTGTCTAACCATCTAGATTTACCAGTCATTATGTACATTATACTGGCAATATGCAATACCTATATTGTTGACCTATAGTCCCCGGGATGTGCCAGAGGGTTTATGGGGATGGTTCCTCCATCTGCACATCTTGTACCCTTTCTGCTTATCTATTTTGTTTCTGTACCAACAATACAAGTAATACTATGGAGCTCTGTGAGGCTCTTTGCAAGCTGTGAAAGTTTTGCTCATTTTATTCCCGAACGCTGTGCATATAAATCCTGATATTCAAGCAGCGAATTCATTTACATGCTATGTATAGCTCAGCTACCCCTCAACTACTGCCGTTTTGTCCCCGTTTCAGAATATTATTTACATTTATTAAGGAATAGTTGAACAACACTTGTCTTGAGTTACTTTATTTAAGAAATCCAATGTTTCAGAAATACATAGACACTTCAGCTGAGTTTCCTATTAATACTTTAAACAGCTTGAGTTAACCTGTTTTTAACATATTCAAGTGTTTTAGATGCTCGTAACTTAAAAAATGAGCAACTTTTTAAGCAAGCTTTTGTGTAAGAGGATCTCTGCAGCTCGTGCATCTCCTGCAGAAATAAACCATTGCAGGGCGAAAGTCAGTTTTGGGTGATTCCGGGATTGTGCTTGATGGCAAATGGTGAAAGGTTACAGGGTTTTAGGCATATCTTAAAGAATTTCTGTTCCTTGAGCAAAAGCTCATTGCACAAAGGTAATTTGGAATCGGCAGCACTCCAAGGTGAGCTAAACTTTTGATTTATATGGAAACACAAGTGGCAGAGCAATAGTAAAAATGGAAGGATGGGCTGATTCCAATGGGATGAAGTTCAACAAGGCCAAGCACCGGGTCCTGCACTTTGACCACAGCAGAGTGGCTGGAGAGCAGTCAGGCAGAAAGGGACCTGGGGGTACTGATGGACAGGAAGCTCAACAGGAGCCAACAGTGTGCCCAGGTGGCCAAGAAGGCCAATGGTGTCCTGTCCTGTATCCAAACCAGTGTGGTCAGCAGGACAGAGGCAGTGATCCTTCCCCTGTATTCTGCATTGGGGAGGCCACACCTGGAGTATTGTGGTCAGTTCTGGGCCTTGAAGGGACTTGAACACAAGAGCTATGGGGAGAGGCTGAGGGAGCTGGGCTTGTTCAGTCTGGAGCAGAGGAGGCTTAGAGGTGAGCTCAGCACTCTCTAGAACGACCTGAAGGGCAGTTCTAGCCAGGGGGGATTGGGCTCTTCTCCCAGGCAGTCAGCAATAGGACAAGGGGGCATGGGCTTCAACTCTGCCAGGGGAAACTGAGGCTGGAGATGGGAAAGCAATTCTGTGCAGAGAGAGTGGTCAGCATTGGAATGGCTGCCCAGGGAGGTGCTGGACTCACCGGCCATGGAGGGTTTTAACCTGAGATTGGCCATGGCACTTAGTGCCATGATCTGGTCAATGGACTGGAGTTGGACCAAGGGTTGGACTGGATGATCTCTGAGGGCTTTTCCAACCCAGTCCATTCTGGGATTCTGTGTGATTCCGGATTTCCTACCTTAGGATGCACCTTCCCGGCTCGTGCTGGTTCTCGCCATATAAATTGAAATACTGAAACCCCTTAATGCTGCTGGCCCTATGCAATTTGCATCTGTACTGGACTTAGATTATTCACTTATAGAGCTTTATGTGAGAAACACGTATTGCCGTTGCTGTTGGGTCCATACATTGCTCATCTAGGTTTGTGCGTGTGATACACAAGGTATTTAGAATATCACCGTATTTTTACTGCATGAGAGGGGGCAGGGAAAAATAATCCTCAAACTCAAATAAGCAACAGAAGCCTGAAGGCTTGTTCTCTCTGTTCTCCTTGAAAGTAATGTTCTCATTAATGTTAATGCTGATTTTTCTGTTAACCTCACCAGGAACAGGCTGAGGCAAATGCCGAGAGCATTTGAAATTCCCTTCTGTATGTTTAATTTATTACTAAGAAAGATCTTGGTGTCACCAAAAACCTTTTTCTTGCTCTTAGGGTTTTGGATTTACTACAAAAATGGTCATTAATCACACAGCAGCTGAGGCTTCGTCTCACTTTCTAACAGAAATATATCAACATCTGGCCAAGATGGCGTGTCCTGTTCTCATCCCACAAGAAGAGGCAGGAGCTGCTTCCCGTACTGGGCTTGGATCTCCAGTAAGGAAGTTTTACTGGTTTTGTATACCAAGTGGGATTTTGCCCTTCAGGTCCTGTGGGTGATCTTTCCACCATAATCCAAATATATAGTTAAAAATTATAATCTGCTGTGTTTGGATGCTCCGTGGGATTTTGTGTCTTCTCCTGGTGTGATGGGCAGGAAAACCTGGCTGGGTGAGCAGTGGGGCTTCTGTCTAGGTCATTATTTTGGAATCAGTGGGACCTTTTGGAGCCCTTGCTTGGACTGGGGGAGGATTTTGGGTGTCCCATCACAACAAAAGATCCTTGAGGCTGTAAATTCCTATTCTGCTAAGAACCTAGAGAATGCACTGTTCTGTTTTTCCAAGCTAATGCATAGCTAGGTGCCTAAATTTTAGGGTAATTCTTAAATAGTCTAGCGTGTTTCTCCCCTCCCCAAAGCATTTGAAGCCGGCGGTGTGTGATGGGGTGTTTTCCATTGGATGGCAACGCTGTCGTGGTGCTTATTGATCAGATATGTGGGCAGCAGTGTGATTGCTTTGAAACCGTGATGGAAAGTGTGCCCTTGCCAAAGAAGAGACGCAAAGCCTGACTGGAATCGCTGGTGGGTTTTAGGCTCAGCCCAGGGCTGGCCAGGGGTGTAGAAGCCCCTCTTGGTTTTTTTGGGAAGCGTTTCAGCAACCTGTTAGGTTTGTGTGAGACTCCTCATCCCAATGGTCTCACCAAAATGGAATCTGCTCATACACAAAAGTAAAAATACAAACTGGGTCAAATTGAACCAGAGTGTTAGAAGTGAAATGTATATCCCAGGCGAAATGATTGATCGTAATTATCCATTGAAAGCACTGCTGCTAATTGAAAATAATTGTCAGTGGAGACCTTAGTTAAACACAGAATCACAGGAAGCATGTGGCCGTAAAATGCAACTAATTTTAAAGTGATTGTGACTTTAGGCAAACTTATCTTTTCATGAAGTCTGAAAGGAAGGTAACATCATCTCTCCCTTAGCACAGAGAGCGCCAGCAAATTAATGCCACTGAAGCAGAGAATTTAATGGCTGTTCTGCAAATTAGAAGCTGCTCTCTCCTTAGGTTTATGATTTGAAGTAACGTTCCTGAGTGAAGTGTTGTAATTAAAAGTAAACCGGAGGCCTGAGGATGATGGATGTGACCCGCGGCGCTCGCACGCTGAGAAGCCCGTGTGGTTTTTCCCCAGCAGAAGGTAGACGGGAGATTCATCATCAGGACGGCAAACGCAGCCAGGCAGGGGTGGGGGAAGCAATTACACGGAGACCTGTCACTGTGAGAAGCCTATGAATATTCTTAACGCAAATTTTAATTTAAAATATTGGTTTAATTGTCTGTCAGGGAACTTCATGAGCCTGGTGATGGGTTGGGTGATGGATGTGCCCATCAGAGCAGGTCTGCTCCGTGGGCAGATGAAGTGACCGAAGACACTGGGTACCAGTGGTGCCTGTCACACCACTAAAAGTAACAGCATTAAGTAATTTAGCATCTTATATTTATAATTGAGTCTGACTTATCCAGCGATCTCTGGCTGTGTAAATTGTATTGTACTAGAGGAGCTCAAACCAGGGGACAAGATTCATGGTCATTTGATGGGAAGAGAAGTCTGAAAGTGCTTTCTTCACACAGAAATTGAGAGCCATTAATTTAGACAAAAATGTTTGAAGACATTGGCTTGCTAGGAGTGATAACATGTATAATAACAGTATTTTTCAAGTTTATTACTGTTTTCTGTACCACAGATGGCTGCAAATTGTAGGGCTCTCTTCTATTGTGTCTTTCCCCTCTGCCAAAGTAACACAAGAATGTTAGAACTTGGCTGGCCTTAATACAGTGCATATGTTAACGATGGAAATTGCCTCATTGCGCTGCTAAGTTGATGGAAGCAAGATAAGATGTGGGGAAATGTGTGTGGTTTAGTTGGTACTGGGTATTATTTTGGGATTCAAACTTATGTTCCGCACATAGCGGGGCTCTCTGGAAGATGAACGCATTTGCACGTCGTGTTTGCCAGCACGTTTCTGTTTTGAGTGCTTTCATGTTTCAGTTGCTACTGGGTGTATTTCAGGACAGAAACGTATGTTCGCTATATATTGGAGCTCTCTAGAAGGTGATTAACTTCATATTGGGCAGTAGGTGTCTCTTGTGAGCGGTTGCGTCCCAACGGGCTCACTCGGGTCGTGTTTTGGAGATCCTGGTGGGATCTTTGCTCTTCTGGGTGCTGAGCTGATGACCCAGGTCTGAGCAGTCACACTCGCACCTGAAATCTGTAATTACACCCAAGCGTTCTCCAGTTCTGCCTCCCCGCTCTGGCCTGGGTGCCCCAAATGAAGGAAAAGCTTTGCTCTTGGTCTCTCTGCACCTCCAGTTTGCTCCTTGAAATGGAAATCGCTTCCATTTCTTCCCCAGAATAGACAGTGAAGTGCCCTGGTGGTATGTTGATGAGCATTAGGAAAGACTAGAAAGAAAAACAGCAATTCAGATTAAAGATGTTGGTTCCTTCACCAAAGAAGAGAAAGCAAGTAGTATAGAATATTATTTGTAGAATAAAACAACTTTTTGTGGAATAATTTTAACTTAGATGGACTCCAGCCTATGGAATAAAGTGGAGGTGAGGTAGAGTTGGGTTTCGTAGGTAAAAAACTGCCAGGAATGCATGAGGTATTTGGGTTAGACTGCTTTAATTCTGGCATTTAATGAGATGAGAAATTCTTGCATGGCCATATACAGAAATGATTTTTTGTAGGGACTACCATATGACCTGGAAATCTTCCCTTGTCAAACCAGTGGGAAACTGGATATTTGTATTTGCCTCTGTATTGTCCCCTGCTCTTACCTCCCCGTGGTTTAAGGCAAGCAGAGGATGTGAGAGCACGGCACTTTGCAATGGTTTAATCTCACTTTTGTGCAGCTCGATTCGCTCTTGCTGAAAGTCTTAAATTATGTGTTTAGTGCTTCCTTTCTGCTCATTTGAGGCTCAGTGGGAATAATTGCGTTGCCTTTGTCCGCAGTTTCTTGGAGAGTCAGCAACTGGGCTTGCTTGAAGCCCCAGTCCTCTTTATTGCTCAGCAAAACACAGCTCTGGTGTTATTTATTCTGGTCCCAAGCTGTTCTGTCAGGTGCTGTGGGGCACAGAGGGGTGGGAGGACTCCAGAATGTTCGTGTCACGTTGACTTGCTGATCACACCAATGTTTTCACGTCTTTGCCCGCTCGGGTACGTACAGGCGTGTTGTGCAAATCCGAACAAGCGCCTTGGTCTTGCTGTAGGTCCCATCTGGATTGGGAATGTGATGATCTCCTGCAGACCCCGGTGGCTCTCGGAGATTTTCCTCGCTGTTTATTTTGAGCTGTAACAATATGTTCTGCCAAGTAAAGACTGACGCGCTTATCAGAACTTGATATAAATAGGTTTCGATGACAAAATATTTGCAGGGAGGTGCAGAACATTTTCTCAGTTAATAAATTGAGTTAAAAACGTTAAAGCTGTTTTGTTTAAATAATAAAGAACTGAACACATACTTTGTGTAGGAATTGTAAGGAAGAAGATATTCACTGATAGTCTGTTTGCTTGCAACACAAACTGCTTTGTTTTTTGCCTTGTGAGAAGATCCAAATGCGTAACCAGCAGCTCTCCTTGACCTTCTCCCACCAGAGCAGCGGTCCAGCTAAGTCTGCTAATGGAGTTCACTTTCATACAGCAATGTTGCTGTTTGGGAGCACATTCAGGTATGAATTATAGCAGTGAAGAAATGTGATTTCTTGTTCCAATTCAGCTCTTGCACCTGTGGAGCTGCCTGGTCCTGCTCTCCAGGGCCGCCCGCATCCATCACCGGGGAGCTGGGAGAACAACCCGCGTGTTGCGATATAATTTATGCTCGTAAGCAGATTTAAATTATGTAAATTACTGTCTGCACTGAATCTGCCATCTGGAAAAAGTTATGCATGCAACAATCTGTCGGGGCCACGCGAGGGACAGAGTATCATTGAAAAGGGAGAAGGGCTGATGGAATAAAACCAACACACTCTGGGAAAATTTATTCACCTGCTACAGTTCGGTGGTAAAGCTGCTCTTCTGTAATAGCCGGTTTAATTTAGTAGGACCAAAACAATTGTTAAAAGCTACTTTGGAGTTTGAAGTTTTCCTTGTTATCAGGATCAGATAAATGGTGGTTGGGGTGCAAAGAAGGAAGAGGAGGGAAATCTGGGATCTACCAGGGGAGGTGCGGAGGAGATGAGACCTGGCTTGGGAATTTGGGGGCAGAGGATGGGTTCTGCAGCCATCCCATATGCAGGATTTCTTGCAGTAAATGAGAATTGGAGGGATAAAATGCTGTGGCTTTTACTGCCTCTCTAGCACATCAGCCATCCCCGTGTCTCTAAGGCTAGTGCAGACACCACTGGTTTCTTCTTTTCCAAACCAAGAGCTCCTATGACCCAGAGGAGTGCGAGTCTTGGCCTTGCAGCACCCAAAGACAGACGCTTTCTGGGCAATATGTGCCTTTATGAGCAGGTATTGCCTTGAGGCCCCAAGACCTCTGCAGAGCATGTTACAGAAATCAATGTTTGCAGGGGATAAGGACTCCCAGGACTGCCTAGAAAGGCGGAGGTTTGTTCTTCATCCATAAACAAATAGCGAAGCCTCTTGGCTTTCCAACAAGCCCACTTTTATGTGTTTTAACTCAGCGACTCCTCCGTGCCTTTGGTTTAAGGCAACAGCCGCGTCTCCGCGTGTCATTCATTACAAGAGCGGCACAGCGCGTGTATTGGTAATATTCTATAAAGCAGAGCAGTAATTACAGAATGCTTTGTCAAATTTTATTATCTGTTACCACGAAGTATTGTGTGCGCTATTACAGGAACTTATAGAGCAGCCTTACTGACTACACGCCTATTAACTCGGTAGGCACGGCGTTTAATTTAAAAAGATGGCAGTGGGAGCCCGTCAGTGCTGCTCCCATAAAGCGCACGGCGCCTTTGCTGCAATGCAGAAGGGAAACAAATGGTTCCCATTTAGACTTGGCGTCCTGTAACCCTACGGAGCCGACTTAACGTGATAAACTGTTGTCATCGAGTCGTATTCCCACAAGCCATTGCTACGGCCTATTTAAAAAGCCTAACGCGATCTCATGTATTTCTAATTATTTGCGAGATGAAGGGATAAACGCTTCGCAGCGCTATTTTTTGCTTACCGTTCTCATAACTTGCAAAGCGGCTCTGAGCGCCTTGCATTTTTCCTTTACCGTTTATTAAGCCTCTCTTTAATGAAATGGGTCAGCAATATTGCGAGACGCCAAGCTTTTACCTTGGACTGAAAGTCTGTATTAATAACTTTAGGGAGCGGGTCGCTGGATGGTGAAGGAGCAGCATCATTTTTTGAGACAATAATGAAATTGGAGAATTAAATAGAAGATTACAGAGCTCTGAAGAGGAGACCCTCTGCAGCTCGGTGGTTTAGCAGAAAACGAGTTGGAAATAACGACAGCAGTAAGAGAACCAGCAAGCAGAGGCATTGCTGATAGGTGTGGTGGGTCCTCTCTTTCTTTAAGCCATCTCCCCATCAAGGTTTGGGGGTCTGGTTTCTACCAGAGGTGTCTTTGCTCAGCCGGGGGGAAATTCTGTGTTCTGTGTCAAACAGCAGATGAGACTAAACCATCCAAACTGCTTTATGTCCTTAAAAATCCATTCCATGAAACCACACGGTGCTGTGGTGTAAGAAGGAGCATCTTGTTCTTCTGGCTGGGCCAGTCTCCAGGTCCTAGATCGGTGATGGTCCTGAATGTGTTTTCAAACCGTATGATACTTAAAGAGAAGGATCGGCTGGGATCAAAGTGGAAAACCTTGTTCTTCGATGTGCAGCACAGAACTCCTCCATGGACGGGGCCGTCACTTCGGGGTGTCTCACAAAGCCCACACTGCTCATAGTCGGGTTTTGAGAATGCGCAACAGCCTGGCGTGCGATGGCAAGAGAAGTAATGACTCTACCATAGATACAATACCTATCGATTCAAGGTATTGTGCTGCTTCTCTGTCTGGTGAAATTAGAAAGGGAAAATGTACGATTTAAATAGAAATTCATTAACTTTCTGAACAGCTTTGACTGCCTCTGTGCTAAATTTAGTGATAATTAAGTTCTCGGTGCTTGTAAAAATGTGTTTCCTTCTCCTGGCAGCTCTTTCCCTGTGGTCAGTCCTGCAGGAACACAAGTGGTTCCCAGTATCGAGCAGCATCGTAACAAGCAATAATTCGTGTTATATCCAGGGGTATGGGGATTAGTCTGAAACAAATGATCTGAGTAAAACTGCTCTTTTCCTTCGAGAGTTTGGGTTTCTTGAGTAGGCAAGAAAATCTCCTTGAAAAATACCTTTGTTTTCCTCTAAGTGCCCAACAGGAAAAACTTCTGGCTGTAGTGTTTATAACGGATTCAAATGTTTGTGTAGCTCCTCAGATTCTGTTATGAAAGCAATAAATTACAAAGAGCTCGTACCAATTTGGACAGGAACCTCAAGTGATGAGAGCCAGGCTTCCTTTTGCTATTTTGCTCTTAAAATGATGCTTCATCCCTAAGCAAGTTTAGCAAAATGCTTCATCCCAGTTGTGTTTTTTTTGGTGTGGAGATACACTCAGCTCTGCTCATAGAGAAGCACATTTCTAATGCTGAAAAGGAAGAATGATTTGTATAAATCTACCAGAGTCCTCTGAACAGCCAGTTAATCTCATTTTTTTTCCCAATTAGCAGAATTAATGTTATTACTAAGGCCACTTCTTCCTCATTCAGTTAATTTTTAATTTCCGAAAATATTCAGAGCTGGTACGCTACGTTAATGCATTATGTTATTTTATGGTTATTTTCTATAATTAATGCCTCCGTTATTTTACAGAACGTCTCTCAGGTCTGAGACCCTTTCAAACGATGGTCTCTGAGAGATTACATAGCATTATTGATCTGACCTTTCCTTCCATGGCCAAAGTTTATCCACTTGTAAAGAGTTTTCTGTAGAAGTAGCGATTTGACCTTTACCGCTTTCAGCAATCCACGATAAATGGAGCAGACGAACACCCAATGCCAACATTTGCCTTTTTATTTTAAACCTGGATCTCCAGATTGTGACAGATATATCCTGTTAATACTGTGCTTTCCAGACATACAACCACAGCATTAAGGCAGCATCTTCAACTTAACATTTATATAACATTTCGCTGTAGCTCCTGCCATACACACACGCACAAACCCAATCTGTAGGGACGTGACTCTTGGTGACCGTTCGACCTTTGCTGCAGCTTTTCAGTCAATAAAGTCCACTCCTGTGACCTTATTGCAGCTCGGCAGAGGGTCTGTGATGATACTGGTAGTTCTTGCAATCCTGTAGCATCAAACTGGGCAAAAATGGGATGTTTCGTTTGTAGGCTCCGCTGTGAAAGCTCTTTGGTGTAATGGGCTAACTTTAAAAATTGAAGGCGGTCTAAAAGCACCTGGAAAAGAAGAGATGTAATCAGGCAGGGTCTTTTGTGCGTGAACCTGAGGGCTCTATCTTTTTGATGACAGAAAATTTCGAACTTCTGGTGAATGGAGTTTTTGTCCTTTCTGGCACTTAGATGGGGGAAAAATGCAGGTATTTAAAAAGAAGGGTTTTGCTGGGCTCTTTCTGGTGTTTCGTGTTCTGTCATATTCAGTGAACCCAAAGTAAGGGCCTGTGTGGTTGTACTGGACAGTGGGGAAAGGGCTTTTCTTGTTACTGATAGTTGGGTTTTCTTTCACCCGGAATAATTATTGCAGCACTTCTGTTTAGTGTGGATAACGGGTGGATATGGAGCTTTTGTGGTTTTTTAATTTTTTTTTTTTTTAAAGCCATCCCAAATCTCAGCCATTGCATCTTGCCCAGCAAATGAGACAGTCCCAGCTGCACGTCTCAAAGCAAACCCACCTAAATGTCCTCCGGACACTCCAGCCTTGCTCAGTGTATCAAAGCCTTCAGTCTCCACTCATTGACCAGCCCGGCTTCTCTTAGAGCACTAATTAATAGGCTCATTAGTGGATACCGAGGCTACGTGTTCTGCCTGCCTGAATTACTAATGATCCTCAGGTGTCTTTCTGCTCATCCCCATCACGCAGTGAAAGGGGTGGGAAGTATTGATAAGAATATATTAAAGAGGGGGTGTCTTTTTTGCCTTTGGCCATTGCTCAGGGTACGTCCAGCGCGGTTGCAGGTGCATCAAGGGCAGGTTTATTCCCAGCCCAGGATCCAAACGGGACCTATGGCTCAGGTCCAGACCCACATCCTTGGGAAGGTGACAAACCTCAGTGTTTGGAGAATGGGTTGTTTTTACCTTTCCACCAGCTGGGGCTGCTTAGTATGTGTAATTCTTTTGTTTGTGGACACTGTGATTTATTTATTATCTGATCTTGTGATGTCTGGGAGATGGGGACTTAATTTCCTGTCCTGTCGGATCTGTCTTTTAAAGCTTCCTAAGAACGCAGGTTTTCAGGAAGCCACGAGTATTAAAAGGCCCCAGCTGCGCGTTTAATTTGCAACGACGCAGCCTCCAATTTCAAATGAGGAGGGCAGAATTAACAAACCGAATCAAGCCCATATTGTATAATGCAGTCACTATAGATGACCGTGTCTGCCTGACTTAGCTGAAGACACTGCAGCTCGTGAAGTCACCTTTAGGTTCCACAGTTATAAAATGTGGTGGACGAGATGGGATGCTGCAGAAAGGCAGCAGGTCCATAGGACGGGCTTTTTGGTCCCCGGGATGTCTCAGCTGGGGTTATTTGCTGTTAGGTTCTCGGCTGAGCAGCAGCAAGTGCAGTTTTATCTCTTAGGAAGAGCTGTAACCTGTTTAAAAACTTCAAGTAGTTATAGTAGCATTGGAGTCCCAAACTAGAATAAGCATGATTATCTACTGGTAAACTTAGAAAATATCGGTGTATGGAACGGCACAAGGTGACAAATTAGATTTTCTTCCTTCCTTTGAACCATATTCATAAAAATGTAGATATCATACTAGAATCTAATTTCGCTGCAAGCCTGTCTTGAGAAATGGACTTTTATTTCCAGATGAGGTCAATAAGTACACCTAATTATCCCTTTGAAGTTTCATCTTTGGCTGATACAGCGGCAGCAAGCTTTGAAAATCAAGTTGCTGCTGTTTGAAGATTTATTTACTGCCAAATCACTGGTCAAAATGCTGCCTATTTTATCTGAAATGTTTGCCCTTTCTTGACGTTCTGAAAAAGGGGTGACAAGGGCAGTGACAGAGCTTCCTTAGGGTGCTGCTGTCATTGGATTAATGGAGGAGGTGGGTGGTTGTGAAGTGGTTAAATGAGCCTGTGACCAAGCGTTACATTTGCGGACAAAGTTCGCTATGGAGAATGTAAATTGAGGCGGAAAAATCACCTATAAAATGATGGGCTCTGAGCTGATTGTTACCACAAGGGAATGAGGCGTTAGCGCTGTAATAGACACCTTGATGAAAATGTCAGCTCAGTGCTCGCGAGGAGTAAGAAAAGCAATCCTGGTCATTGTTAGGAAAATAATGGAGGAGAGCATCCTGATGTTATCCTGGTGTTCCCCCTCATCCCAGCAGGACAGAGCAGAGCTGGAAACACTCCAAAGGCAGCAAAGAAAATCACCGTATGCATGTCAGTCACTTTTAAGGACAATTTCACATCAATTTCAAAAATTGAGGCAGTCAGTTCGATATCCAGAACATGACCCTTTCTTTAAGCGGGGACTAAGGTCCAGCTTTTTAGCGATGGGATGCTTTGGGTCCACGTGGAAGTGTTCATTTAAACAAGTGGAGTCACTCAGTGGAGCATTCTAAGAACGAGCGTTTCCTGTTGGCAATTATAACTGTAAATATAAAGAATGAAATTGTTTAGGTGACTTGTTCAGTGTCAGTTTGCTCAGCATTTACGCAAGCACAGATAAGGCGGCTCTGGTAATCCAAACGATAAATTATTAAAATTCCCATTAAAAACATGGAGCTAATATTTGGAGTTTCACTAGTGTGCTGGGGAAATTCCATCAATAAGACCATTGTTGCAGCGGTGCTGTCTCGGGCATGTGTTACGATAAATAAAGTCAACTCAACTCTTGACGCCAAGGTCCTTCAGGTTCCCAAACCGTGGTCAAGCTGTCACCTCTGCTGGTGCTCGTCCCAATTAGTGAATTGCTGGGCTGACTCTTGGAAAAGAAGAGCTGAAATTATAGCGAATATTTCCTGTGGAGCTGTGCAGGAATTGCTGGGCCCATGGAAACATTTCCTTTTAACAGACCAGTTTGTATGAAAACCCAGCAATTCCGATTGCGCATCGTGTGTGTCTGAATGAGAACACGTCCCATAAGGTTGTTTTATCAGCCTCATAAATATTCACCATGACAACCCAGTTTCTAGAGCTACAAGAAACTGTGAATCCATCTTGGGAATTAGTGTTGATTATAATAATTGGAGTTTGGAGCCCAAATATGTGAATAATTTAGACGGTGTTATGATGCTAAAGCCATTTGTTGCTTGTTCTCCCCAAGTACGAGTTATGGCACCCAACAGAAGTGAAGAGTTTCTGCCAGAGCTACTCAAGTCTCACCTCCAGAACAGTAAATTGCTGTTGTAATTAATAGAAATTTTATTTGATCCAAGAACCACAAAGCAATGAAGTTCGGGAATCTCTTTCCATAGTATTAAAGAGAACAATTTGATAACTCATTTTTCTGAAGGTGAAGTTCTATTAAAAACTTACCTGCGTTTGGGACTCCTGTCCGTGAAAGCAGTCTTACCTCGTTAGTCCTCATTAAGCTATTGTATTCATGCAGGTCCAGAATGAGAGAAGGCCATGTGCAGAAAAAGGATGCTGGGAACTGTTTAAATCCATGATTTTCTTTTGCTTTGCGATGGTGGCTGCTGGAGTTCATAAATAACATCTGTCTTCTGGATGCATCTGCTTCCTGGTGAAGACATGTAAATGAGCACAAAACTTAATTTGTATGAAGATATTTCTAGTGAGATGGAAGTTCACCTTCCTCATTATGACGCAAATAAAAAGGGAGAGGAATAAGTTGTTTTCAAATCCGCTCTGAAGACCTTTGCATGTCCTGGCCGTGAAGGTTCTTGGGTTTGTTTTAGTTGTATGTGAGTGGGTATTTTTTTGTCGCTTTGGTATTCTCTTTTCACTTCATTAAGGTATTTTTTTGTCACCTTGATACTCTCTTTTCACTTCATTAAGGGTTCAGAGAAGAATTCATAATTTGTCATAAAATACATGATGTGAAATTCAAGCTGTACTTGTGGGCAGAGCCCTCCCAGCCCTGGTTTTAACGCACCAAGGAGTCCCAGGGACAGACACAATTTAACCGCTGGGACTCTGTGTAAAGTGGAGCATAAATCTCTGCTTTAAACTCACGCTTGGGTGTCGTTTCTGGTGATAATTTAAATCTGCTGTATTTTCCGAAGGCGCAGGTCAAGGGAGGAACCTTGTTTTTAATGAATCACTTCATAAAAACAGGCTTCTGCTTTTCACCATGAGGAAAATCTTAATTCAGAATTGCAGCGCATTTCGCAGGGCTATTTATATTAATATTTACTATGCAGCAAGGCTGTAACTTGAATAAATAGACAAAATTAGAATGTGTTATTTTCTCATCAGTACCTGTAATGCCGGGGCCAGTTCTTTCACCTCGGGGAGGGAATGAATCTCAGCTCCACTAAACCTCCTGGGTACCTGTGCGTCAGTAGCTGTAGGAATGGCTTAGGTAGGCTTCACTGCTCTTGGTTTCTCTAAGCCCAGCCTAGCTGATGCTGACAGAGGCAGGAACGCACTGTATTTCTGCTTAGGAGCAATATTGTTTACCTGGAGCATCCACCCACAGTAACTGGATTAAGATGAAGCTCATACAGACATCAGGGACAATTCCCAGAAATAATGGAATTAAAGGCTCAGAGAAATGTTTTTAATCAAGATTCTTATATATCATCTTCAAATTAAATGCTAGAAATGCTTTTTGACGTAACTTTCTCTCTTTTGTTTTGGGCTTTGGGATTTCCTTTCTTTGTTCTCATCCTATATCCTAAGAAGTTACCTTGAAAAGAACTGCGAGTGTTTGAGTAGAGAAAGACCAGCGTTACAAACACGTTAGGCTTTCCATTTGCTAGTTTTCCGTTTTTAATTTGCTGATATCATTAATTGATCTGCAGCCGTTGTACAGCCTCCAGCACTGATTTCTTACACCCGGAGTAATGAGGAACGTGCATGGGAATGTTTGGGATTCTTTCTACAACCCAAGGTGACCTCTTAGGGAGTTGCACCATGTTCATGGTTACTCACTTTCCTTGGCAACCTATATATGCTTTTTTGACATTTTCTGTGCTTGGCTCTGTTACTGTGTTAGAAGCTCGCTATCTACCCAGTTTCCGTGAAAGTAAGACAGGGTCATATATTATTTTTTGCTCCAAAAGATGCGTTGGTGCTTATTTTGAGGGAATGTCTCATTTTCTCCATGAACAACGATCTACATTTATTCTTGAACAACAACAAAATCAACATTTATTCAAATATAGTCATGTCATAACATTCTGTCACTGTTGTCTTGCTGTATTCTATTGCCAATTGAGTTTACTTTTTGAATGTATAGCTGCGTGGACACTATTTAAATTGACTTTTTAATGAGCTGTAACTAGGGCTTATTTTTGGAGTAGGGCTTATATTTCGAGCATCCTCAAAAGTTCTGAAAAAACATGCTGGGGCTTATTTTTTGGGGTGGGTCTTATTTTTGGGGCAACAGGGTAGCAAATAGCAAAACATCAGTCCCTCCGCTCTATGTAGGGAGTAGACACAGTGCTCACTTTCTAAGGAGACACATCTGAGAGAAAAAAAATTAAAAATATAACATATAAGTGTTTCCACTGGCTGGAGTTTCCTCGGGGCAGCTGTGTCCATGGAAGGGTCACAGAAACCACCGTTGACTTTGCCTGCAAATAAACACCAAACAGCCTATCTATCTATCTATCTATCTATCTATCTATCTATCTATCTATCTATCTATTTTCAAAGTGTTACAGAATCCCAGAATGGACTGGGTTGGAAAAGCCCTCAGAGATCATCCAGTCCAACCCTTGGTCCAACTCCAGTCCATTGACCAGATCATGGCACTAAGTGCCATGGCCAATCTCAGTTTACAAACCTCCATGGCCGGTGAGTCCAGCACCTCCCTGGGCAGCCATTCCAATGCTGACCACTCTCTCTGCACAGAATTGCTTTCCCATCTCCAGCCTCAATTTCCCCTGGCAGAGTTGAAGCCCATGCCCCCTTGTCCTATTGCTGACTGCTGGGAGAAGAGCCCAATCCCCCCTGGCTAGAACTGCCCTTCAGGTCGTTCTAGAGAGTGCTGAGCTCACCTCTAAGCCTCCTCTGCTCCAGACTGAACAAGCCCAGCTCCCTCAGCCTCTCCCCATAGCTCTTGTGTTCAAGTCCCTTCCCCAGTCTTGTTGCTCTTCTCTGGACCCGCTCCAGCACTTCAATCTCTTTCCTGAGCTGAGGGGCCCAGAACTGACCACAATACTCCAGGTGTGGCCTCCCCAATGCAGAGTACAGGGGCAGGATCACTGCCCTTGTCCTGCTGACCACGCTGGTTTGGATACAGGTTGGTTGAAAAAATATCCAAAGGAGTATCTGCAATTTCGAAATCCAGCGTATGCCACAGTGGCTCAGCAACAGATCGGGGCGGCGAATCATGTTTCTATAGACATGGCATAAAAGTAGCCATAGCGATGCTCATTTGTGTGTTGTCTAGGGAGCGAACACGGATCTTCAGAACAAAACTCATCTCCCTCTGTGGGTTTTTTATCTAATGAAAAGGAAGAGCACTAAATAATTAACATAAACAAATGAAAACTAATTTGCCAATTTTTAATTTTTACCCGATTGCGTGATCCGTGCTAATGAATAATTCACGAGTCAGAAATGGATATAAAATTAAAATATTTCTCTGGGGTCTGCTGTATATGTTATCTGAACATCCTAGCTGAGTGTTCATTTATTTATATATATATATATATATATATATAAAGGAGTAAAAAATAACCCCAGAGAAAACAACATTCAGCATGAACCAGGCTGTAATAAAAAGAGCTGCAGACTCCAGAGGTTTTACCATTTCCTCATAGACCTGGGATCATTTTTCTGAGGCTGTTTTTGAATTATTCATATAAACTGTAGCTCTTTGCTTTCAGAGATTGAATGCGACCAGCTTCTGTCGTACGGTTTCACATGCTGCTTTTTTGTTTGCATTTAAGTTTTTTTATAGGGTGCCCTTTATTCAGAGGCTCCGCTGGATGCTGCGGGATTCTATCAGCCACACATTAAACATTAAGAACCTCTATTGTGGTTAATACCGCGGGTTTCACACAGCAAATAAGGCAGCTGGTGGGGGGGTGAGCCAAGGAAACAGGGGAATATAATAACCGGAGAGCTAATAAACCTCGGAAATGATGCCGTGGTTCTGCCTTGGCTTGGGAGTGCTGCCACCAAGGAGCAATATTTATTATTCCAGCTCCAAACGCTACATGTTGATCTTAACAATCTTTCACATCCCAGTGATTTGGACCTATACAGGATTAACAGGACATGAGACTGACACCAGTGCCTCTGTTCTAGCGGTTTAGGTTGGATTGGGACAGTGTCTTTGAAACAGATTTCCCTGCTGCCCTCCCTTGCTGTATGTGGACTCAGAACATCTGTATTTGTCACAGCTGGAGCCGAGAGCCACGGGGGCAGTGTTTGCCCCTCGGACCAGGCTCTCGGTGTCCCCAGCTGTGTATCAGGGCGTTGGGTTTGCCTACAAATCTGCTGCTGTTCATCCCACTGCTCATTAACACCCCAGGGTGTCCTCCGCACCTTCAACCTCCCCACAGGGAACACGCAATGCTCCAGGGAAGGGCAGGGCTTTAATTTTCCTACCCCTGGCCATGGCTGATGAAATCTGAGGATGGCAAAGGGGGAAAGGAACATCTTCTTGGTCCTATAATTGCCTCTCAGATCCTGAAATACAGGTGTTGATTGCTCTCTTAATAATCAGAAGGACATAGTTTGAATGTAGCTGTCTGGGCTGGATGACTACACACGGCTTTACATTTTGCTTCTGTCTCAGCTGGATGACTTTCTTCTGGCTCTTCTAAATAAAGCTGAAAATGGCACTGTCCGAACAGCTTGATATGAATATCCTAGTCAAAATCAAAGCAGAGCTGTGGGATCTTATTTTTGAGGAGGGAAGGAATTTCCTCTGCCTGTCTTTATTTCATCCTCAGGACAGAATTACCCAAATATTACTTTAACTTCATTTTAACCGTCAAATATCAGCGTCCTTCTCTAAAGCATGACGACCCTATTGTGATGAGATGGGTGGTGTTCAAAGCTGGCAACCAGCTTGAACTGCTCCTCTGTGCTTCACTTGCCAAGTGTCAGGTGTATAGAAAACTCTCCTGCTTCCCACTTTTCAACAGCTGAGGTGAGAATGAAGATCTAAACCAAGGAATAATACCGAAGAACGGGGAGTTATCTAAGGCTACAGAAGATTAAGTGGAAAAGAGGAAACTCTGGCTTATAGTTTAATTCTTTCATGTGGTTTACAACAAATGATTCAACATGATTCATCCTGCAGGATAGGCTTGGGACAAATTCTCTCTGGTCCAGGCTAATTAGCGCTTTGTCTGCATTACAGTAATAGCCCTCCAGAATCTGGACTTTGGCAAACAGCTCAGGAACCGCAGCCAAGCTCGGGTAGGGGCGTCCTTGGCTCGGTGCTTCACAGTGATATTAAAGACACCCCTGCTGCGTACCCTGGTAGTTGTGCTGTGATGTGGAGATGCTGCACCAAAGTCTCAAGAGTTCTTGCCAAGAAAAAGCACGTTTTGTAGCCCACTCCTGCCGCACCAGCTGGAGGTTTGTGCTGCTCACCCTGGGAGAGACATAAGCCCAGGCTTTACTTATAATGAAGACTAAAGCTTCGTATATGTAACCCTGAGAAAGTCTTTGAGCACGTGCTGAAGTTCACCCTAATTAACATGTTTTTCCAAGTCCTATTTAACATGAAAAATCCAAGCAGATGCTCAAGTACCAGCTGGAGCAAAAGGTTTGGTTTGGTTTTGTTTCTGAACTGGGACTTTGTGGTGGTTTGGTGTTCACACCCAAGCTGGGTAAGTTGAACTTGCCTTAAAATCCCTCCCAGCGCTTGCCTAGGGCTTCGTTCTCTGCTTCTTTCCAGGAAGAATTTCTCTTCCTGGGAGATCTTAAATACATTAATTCTTTTCTGAATCTCAAATGCTTTTCTGGTCACCATATATTAGACCCAAACACAACAAATCACTGACCATGACTGAAGTAAGGTCAGATGTTAACATTTATACCAGCGTTATAATGCAAAGGTGTTGGAAGTGGGCTGTCCAGGAGCTTGATATTCTCTGTTAGAAATGCACCAGTGTAGTAATAGCACCAATAACCAGCTTGTAAATGCTCCTCTTTAAAGAGTAATGTCCAGTTGCAGAAGTCACAAGGAAATATGTTTCTTTGTGGTCTGGAAATGTGCTTCTTTTTTTCCTGATGCTTCCCAAAAAAATCATAGGCCTGTTCAGAAAAACATCTGTGCGTGATTACAGGTGCTGCAGTGTTTTATCATTACGTGTTCCACCTGTGGTGAAATCCTTCATGTAAGAAAAATGCTGCCAATGTTATCTCCCCCTCGCTAAGCTCCGGTTGTGAGAAGCGGATCGAAAGGTTTGCAGGGCTAGAGGAGGAGAAGAGAGCTCTGCTAACCTGCAAATGAGCTTCATCGGGTTTTCCGAGCTGATGGGTATCAGGTGAGATCCACAACTTCTGGAAGAGCACTCACGGCTCGTTGTAGCCAGCGATTTCATCTCTGCTAATCAGATTTGTAAAGTGCCATCCTGATGTTTATCTGCTCCAGGTGAAAAGCATCGCTGCAGCGCATGGGATGCAGTTGCCAAGCAACCACCTGCAATTAAAACATCTTCTTAGATAGCTGCAGTCCATGAGAAATGAGATTTAACTCCTCAGGAGCTCAAACAAGGGCAGACTCTGACCTAACAGACACCTCCATACATCCCTCCTCCTTTACATCAGCGCTTGCTGTGGCTTCGCCTATAATATTAACATAAAACTCGGGATTGTTGCGCTGTTACTATCCAGGTTGGCGATGTGAGTCCTGCATGTGTCATCACTAAATATTTTCGGCGTTGCGGGCATCTTGCTAATGTCAGCGAACTCTGAAGAGGAGGAGAGGCTTGGACCAACCTACGGCCTTAGGATGGGCTTTTTGAACCAGATTCAAGCCTAGATGTTGGGAGGAGTTTAACACCTCTGCCCATCACCTGCCCTGAGCCGTGGTGGTCGTAGCCAGTCCCTTCCCCTTGCTCTGAAGGGCTCCAACATGGACAGGCTGTTCTCATGCTCCACCTCTCAGGAAAAGCTTTGAAATGAAGCCTTTGCTTCCTACCTGGCACAAGACTCCTTGGGTTTCCTCCTATTGGGAAATAATGTCATTTTTAGTGTGCTGTACTCAAGCCTCCCTACGGCTGGAGTAGAAATGTGAATGGGTTTATTCTACAAGTTAGAGATATTTGCTGCCTAATTTTATGATGTTCTAAATTCCCCAGCTGGTTTAGTGTTTGTGGCGGCAAACAACCAAGAAACACACACAAAAGCAACCGCAAAAAACACCTGGGAAGGTAAAGTGAGGAAGGGCTGGAAATGCCAAACTGAGGGGCTTTTTACATTGGGAAGCTCAATAATGTTCAGCACTGAAAATCCTGTTTTCTAATCTCACAAGTGCTCAAGTACCTAAATTTTGTTGAAAACTAATGGGATCTGAGTGCTTTTCCTTGTACCCTCTGAAAAGTCACACCTCAGCTGTTTCTCTCTTAAGATCCCGGGCAGGACCGTGACTCCGTTTTGAGACGTTTCACAGTATCCTATTAATGTATTTAAAGTCTACCTCAAGCATTTTGTTTAGGGCTCGTGTAGCTTTTGAAGGCACCCAGACAAAGGCAGAGTATTCTGGTTTTTGAAACGATCTCTTAACTACTTTCCTGGATGAAATGGAGTCTCCTGAAGGTGACAGTGTTGGAAGACTCAGCCTGCTGGGTTTTAGAAGCTGATACTGAGAAGCATAAATGCAGAAAAGCAGCAAACATCTGTTTCATTATAATTTTACAAGGTCCAGTGCCTTCAATCTTTCCGCTCTTTTGAAACACCCAGAGCTTAGCATACTCCAGCCCTCAAATTGCATGGCAGAAATGACTTGAATGCTGAATAGCAGCAGAAATTTCACATAAGCTGTGAAGTAACTAAATCCTGGCTTTTTACATGAAAGAACTTTGTATACTTTTTGTGCTCTTTTACTACTTGTGGGTTTTTTTATCCTTGATATTCACAAAAGCCAAAAAGTCTGCGTGGTTGCTCAGCTGCTGAACAGAGTATCCCGCAATTTGCAATTATATTTAATTTCTATGCAGAAAATGAGGTGGGGGTTGATGGGTATACTTGCTCTGAGACCTTCTGTGTTCTATGATAATGATTTCTTTTTCTCCAGGATTTGCATAGCTATCGCTAATGTGCTAAAAACACAACTGAATGGTTTTGTAATTTGCCTCTGAGACTAATCTGTGGCCATCTCTTTAATGGGATTGTAAATTATATGCACTTGATAACGGGACTACAGTAGACTGAACAACCGTGTTAATGACTCCTATCAAGAGATTAACTAGGAAGGCAGGGTGGAGAAGATTAGATTATTTCACCTGTGAGATTGCCAAGGGAACATCTTTATAACTTGTCTCATTAGCTTGTTACTGGTTTATCGAGGTCCCCAGCAGGGCTGCAAACGACAGAGGAATTTTTGCCATCACCTCCCTCTGAAGTTGTGCTGTGGCTCTTTCCAGTTGCATTGGGGTGAAATGCTGGGATATAAACAGTAGTTAATTTAATTCTTTTGAAGGAACTAAAAAGAAAAAATCACTTATCGAGGTATTTTGTATATATGAAGCCTCATACACATAGTGACCGTTCTGCCAATGTGGAGTCCCTACCCTGATAAATTTGCTGTCCAGTTTGCGTATGGCAAGCTGGGGACTGGAGAGAAGGAAAAAGAAGAAGAGAAGAAGATCCCTGCTAAACTAAACTGTTGATTTTTGTGAGAAGTTTTTAGTTGGAGCGGTTGGTTTGTGCCAATGGGGAGCCCATGTTGTGTCCCTGGCTCCCAGCCCGGCCCTGGAAGGGTCAGGGTGACACTCGGGTGCTCTCAGCTCCATCCTAAAACGCTGCTGGTGTTGCTATCCAAGCAGGGGCCATGGCATTTGAAGGACTAATCCTGTGTTTCTGCAATGATCTTTATTGCTGAGCAGTTGCTGGCTGCTAAACATAAAATGTTTTCCCCTCATAATAGAAAATATCAAATCGGATGATCAAGCAATGGTGGCGATGGCAAGGGAGGTGACGTGGGAACGGAGACTGACGTGACTCCCTGGCTTTAGCAAGCTCAGCTCAGCGGGTGCATTAATAAGTGGATTGCTGGTTCCTCGATGTGCTTGCGAAGTTATGAGCATCAGAATGAGGGAGCGGTTTCATTATTATCAGCGTGGAAAAGCTATTGCTCATGTTGAAGACAAACACAAGAGCGTTGGGTGGAAATTACAATATACATAAAGATTAAGACCCTAATCAAAGCTACTTGGTCGGTAGTTCATCATAACAGAGAAAATAGTGTTCCTGTGAATACACGTATTTTTCCATGAACCTAAAACCTGTAGATGTGGCTCCGCTTCTCTGGAGTCCTCGAGCAGAGATTTCGTGGGACTTTCAGAAACACAAAGTGTGTAGAAAAGTGTTTCTGTAATAGATGTGTGATTTTTCTTTTTATTCTTTTATTTTTTTTTTACAGTAACATTCTGATTGCTAAACTAGTTCATCAGTCTTTTGTGAAAATTAGTAGACAGTACCACATGCTGAAAAGCCGAAAATTGGATTAATATATTTCTTTTCAGTTTTAAAACAGTCATCTGTTGTTGTCATTAGAAGTAATAGGCTCACAAGCTATAAATAGAGCTACTTACTTTTTCTGGGGGAAAAACCTCCACTGGGAGTTGCGAAGATGGATCTGTCATGTCAGATTTCTCCCCTGCCTTCCCCTCCCTGGCATGCTGAAATCCACACTGCCTCAGTTGCAATCTCGTTGTATTTCTCTCAAAATGAAGCTGGATTTGGCTGTAATGTGCAACGAAAACCTTGGAGGAGGTGGATGGGGCGAGTTTCTTCCAGTAGAGTGAGTTGGGTGCACGCTTGTGTTCTTAAGTAAGCATTGGACCAAAACGCTGGTGTGTTCTTAGCAGGCGTAATTAAGACAAAGGGTAATGGTAAAGATAAAGGAACTTGAGCTGTTGGTGACACTTAAGGATGGACACGTCTCTTCTTCATAGACACGTTCACCTACCATTCCCCATGTCATTTGGCCAATGCCGTTCTCTCCAAGGTGCAGCTTTTGTGCCATAAAGCAAAACACAGCGCTAAGGTTGCCTTTTAATTTCTTGAAGATTAAGGTACCATCCCACATGAACCAGTGCTGGGTTGCAAAGCTCCATTTCATCTGAAACACGTTGTTCTCGGGCTTTGCTGCCCTCTTTGCGGTGGTCGCTCTGCTGAGCTTTGGCCCCATTGTTTCCGTGGCTCTTCCAGCGGGATGGAATGGAATGGAGTCCCGTGGGGATTTTGGGGGATCCAGGACCTGCAGGGAAGGCTGGTTGCTCTGATAGTGGGTATGGTGGTATTTGCCGTGCCAAAATTATTGGGGTTTATTCCAAATGAAGACTTGCTTTTGAAAAAAATCAGTGTTTCCTACAGCAGTTGTTTGCTGTCTTGACCAGCTCAGGTTCTCGTGTAGATAGTCGCTGTAGTAAAGGCTGTGTATAATCAGTAATATATGAGACATATTCTCTGCTTTGGTGGAGCTGTGGTGGTTTACACCAGGCTTTGCACCGTCACATCAGGTCCTGTACAAATGGCATTAAAATCCAATATATGGTTATAGCATCTCCTCGTTCCATAAGGGAATCATTTAGTGTCTGATGCCACTTGTAGGGTAGTAATCAAATCTGACTGCAAACATTCCTGGACTTCAGTGAGAAATTGGCTTTCTTGCTATGGACTTGAATCCCCAAGTGTGTATATATATGTGTGTGTATATATATATGTATTACGTTTCCCCCCTCCTTGAACTATAACCTACAAAATGCTTTCTTGCTGAGTCTCCTACAGCACTCATGCTGCTCCAGACCTTTTCCTCCATATTCAGACTGGCTGTAGTTTTAGAAGCACTTTGACGGAGAAGCCAAGATGTCAAGAGGCTTCATTCCCTCTAGTTGCTTCCCTTGGCAGCAGTTAAAAGCTCATGTATTTTGAGGCAGGAGCAGTGCTGCTGAAAGCCCTGACCGCAGTGACAGCATAAGAAGAGGCTTTTAAAAAGGCATCTAACTTGGCTTTTTAATGCTATTCATCCTCGTGCGAGGAAGCTGTAACTATGAAATAACGTTCTGTAGCTATGGTGTGGTAGATTACTCTTCCTGAGGGCAGAGCTGAAAGAAGGAAAAGAAAGATGTATTGATATCATGGGAAGTGGAGAACAGGTCACCCTGGGAGTGCTCCCATCCATGGGGAGATATCACAGCGTTGCTGCGTTTCCCTTTCAGCTCTTTGCACCCACTTATGAGAGAAATTAATAAATCAGCTGTCCCGGGCATCCTCACATAGCCGGGATCATAGAAAGGGATGAGGCACAAGCTCAGTTCAAATATATGATGGCCAAGACTTTCTGCGTTGTTCTCTATGCTGGGTTCACGCTCAGTAAATTATGATTTGTATTGAGTCCTGTTTTGATTAAATGATGAGTGAGGAGAGAATAATGTCATGATTTACAAGATCGGGAACAGAAACAATTAGCTATTATGTCCATAGGGTATAAAAAGGGGGGCAGGGCTTCACATGAAGAAAATGAAAATATTACAGATTCATCTATGAAGTGATGAAAGTGTTCTGAGAAACAGGAGGCAAATGCATCCCCTGGGAATTTTAAACTGTAATGAGTAAAACTCTCAGAAATGATGCAGTGCAGAGTCAACCTTTGGCAGCAGAACGCAGAACTCACTGCTTTTAGTGAAGGGACCGAGGGATGTACCTACAACCCAGCCCTGGTTTCCAGCTTCTGAAACCCAGTGTGACACCATGTGCTGAACAGCACTGGGTCCGAAAAACAGTCCAGAAAACATCACAAGTGCTGGAGTACTTTTGTTGCAATACGTTTTTCCTCTGTGGGACAGTGTTACAGGAAAGCCTGAGTGAAATGATCCCGAACTTCATCCCTAGCTCCATCCTGAACTCCTGTAAAGATATAGCTATAAAGATAGAAACTTATAGGAAACTTGTTATTTAAAAAGTTCCCTGAGAGTTGGCCTGTGCTGTGGAGCAGTGGAAAGCAAGAGGGTCCTTCTTTTTGGAGAATAACTTAAATTGTAGCAATTGGGCTCTATAAGAATAACTGGTTTCTCAATAAGCTAAGAAAACATGTATTGAGTGAAGTAGCTTGTAAGTATTGAGAATAATGACAACAAGAGCAACAAAGGGTGGGAGTTACTTGCCTAATGGCTTCTGTTCCCATATGCGCTCCATTTTTCGGCTAGATCCCCAAAATCTCGCTGCAGCCCCAACACACGCTCATTTGTGCTGGTGATGCTTAATGATCATCCCCATGACACACTAATTAGCGGTAACCTCTTTCCAGCCTGAAACGTTGCAGTGGTGCCCTCTGTTTCCTACTCTTGGCCTCATTTTCTGTTCAGTGTGACGCTTCCCTTGAGCGGTCTTCAGGTTTTGGTTGACACCTTCTTTGACTTGTTTGGAAAGATGAGAGGAAACGGCCTCAAGTTGGACCTGGGGAGGTTGAGGTTGGATCTGGGGAACAATTTCTTCCCCAAAGGGCTTTGGGGCATTGGAACAGGCTGCCCAGGGCAGTGCTGGAGTCGCCATCCCTGGAGGGTTGGACATGGAGATGACGTTCTCAGGGACATGAGGCAGTGCCAGGGCTGAGGAAATGGTTGGACTCGATGATCTTGAGGGTCTCTCCCAACCAAATGACTTTGTGATTCCGTGACAGAGCCTGAACACACCATGTGCTCACCAGGGACATTTGTGGTTGAAGTAAGGGAAAATACAGGCAGGATTTGATGGAAGAGCAATGTAAGAGTCTGCAGTAGTTCACTATGAATTAGCAGTTGATAACAATATTCTATTTTAACTAATCGAGATCAGAGCCCTGATGCACAAGCAAAAAATAAGAGCTGTTCCCATTCTTGTGACCTAAATGGAGCAGACAGGAGGGGAGGTGTGAAGACCTCAGGTGCCATCGGAGGCCGGTGGCAGGTTGGGACACAGGATCCCACCCCAACGTCCACGCTGGGTCTCCCTGCAGTAACTAACCCATTGCAGTGAGGCTAATTTATGGTTTGTTTCTAGATCTGAATGTGAAACGTGTTTAAGCAGGTTTAAGTAACTCTGTTGACGACACAATTTCTTCCAGTGATCTGGTGGATCATTCTGCCAGCTGTGGATCGCAGAGCCCCTGTAGCTGTGCTAACCCTCTGCAGTTTATGTGCTGAAGTGTTCAAAGTCTCTGTTGGGTTGTCAAAGCAAATAAAATACCTTCCCCTCCCCACCTCCAATATACAAAAGCCACTAACATCTGATGTGTCTTTTTGTACCAAGATATGAAGTAGTTGTCACTATCTGACATTTAATTGATGACTTTATGGGATGCTCAGCGTGCTCAGGGCATAGAATCGGCTTTTTATGTTCCAGCCCCTGAAAAGGGATGCAGAATACTCTGCACACCCCTGAAATGGGAATTAATGCAGATGGTCTTGTGTCTGCCCAAACTGGGGCTCCTTGTGCCTCTGCTGTACCCCCAGTGCCACCAGAGATGCTGCTCTGGGGACAACCCTCTGGTTGTGTTTTTGGAGGGAGCAGGAGCTTTTGGGTCTTCTTGTACAATCCAGCAGTTTTCCCTTAGGAACAGCACCTCCACACCACGATGAATGGGGACCCAAAATAGCAGCGAGTACAAACCTTTGCCACAAAGGATCCTGATCTTTCTAACCCCTTTAGGCTCATTGTATCCTGCTAAGAGGCTTAATTAACACATTGCTTGACAGGCTGTATCCGGCTGAAACGTGGACTCTGCATCGTTTAATACAAAGGGCATAGTGTTTCGTAGAGAAAATGGGCAAAATATAAATGGAAATTAATAAAATGAAAAAACGTAAAATGAATAAAAGTCAAGATATTTCATGGACACAGAGTCAGGGGGTGTGAATTCTTTGTTAAATGGGAAACAAAGTCTTAAAAGGTGGTTTAGCATTGCATATGCTGTCCCCAGCTGGGTGACAGGCTGGGAGAGAGCATCCTCAGCTCGGATCCACCTCCCGGTGACCGCAGGATTGGAAAATGGCAGGAGGTGAGGATGTTAAAACCCATAAATTGGCTTCCTGGGAGGTGACAGAGAGAGGCATCAGGTGGCTTTGATCAGAGGATGGATCCTGCACAGCTTCTGGTCTTAGGACCAGCAGGCGCTGCGGAGTTTCTCGCTTCAGTTAAGCTCAGCCTGGCTAAGCCATCGCTTCAGGTTGTGCTGGGGAAGGAACAATGGGTTTTGCATGTGCCCGTGAGAGCGCTGTGAAGAAGAATTTGTATGTTTGCCTTTAAATCCATCTCCAAAGGTGCCAGGAGAGGAGGGTCTCAAAGCAGCACCGTGGTGTGTCAGCCAGAGACTTGCAAGAAAGGGGAGGAAGAAACGCACATAAGCACAAGTTTTCCTGCATTAATGGAAAATCAACATTCAACAAAAGTTCTATTAAAATTCGGAAGACTGTCAATAAAACAGAGAACTACCCAAAGCTGGCGTGTTTAAATAATGGCTGCGTTCACTCTTAATTATAAAATGGGAAAGCAAACCTGCTTTACTGCTATGTTTGGGCTGTGGTTCTGCTGAAATCAGAGCTTTCTCTTCCCATCTCCGACCCCTGGAGAAGCACTGTTATATATTCATTTGGTGCCGAATTTACAGACCAGTTAGGCAAACATACTCAAACGACAGCACGCGTGTCCAAAAAGGATTTTGAAAATTAATTTTTAATATATGGCCTCTGCTCTGATTTCTCTGTGCTGGTTTTAAACTACGGGTATAAATAGCTCCACTGACCTAAATGGGTATTTTTGGGTACAGCAACAAAAAAGAATCATTGCCTGCTCTTGGAGGTAAATATTTATCCAGGGATGGCTCTGTGTCTGCAGATTTCTTTCCTTAGAATTTGCACTAAACTGTGTTTCGAAATGGATTTATTGGGAAGGAGTTTAAGGATAAATGGGCTTAGATTTAGATTTCTGTGCTGCCTTGCTGATCCCATATCTGCTGACTGCTGTCACCTCCACAGCTGGTCACACAAGAGGTGACATTTCTGTGCCAGCCCAAACAAGGACCCGAGTCTCCAGCAACCTCTGGGTCTCTCCGTTAAAAGAAAAGACCCTGAAATCTGCTGAAGGCGACTGGGTGAGGTTGCTAAATCATTGCGCTTGATGTGTACCACGAGAGCCTGGCCTTGGGCTGTGTGGAGCCAAACGCAGCTGATTTGCAAGGGAAAAAGGCAGTTTTGGCCTAACTGTAAATCCTGATGGCAAAGCCAGGCTTTTCCAGCATGCAGGCTGTGCTGGGAGCCAGCTGGGCACAGCTGAAGGCGGCTCTTCTAGGCTGGCTTCTCCCTGGTGAGACTCCGTCCACTTGACCCCCTTGGTCTTGTCTGTCCCACAAGGTTACAGGGTTTCCTGGCAGTAATTAAGTCATTGCTATAGCCTCGTTTCCCAAAAGTACCGTTCTACAGGCTGAAAAATCATTAATGTCCACGTTAAAGACTTGAAAAAGGCGCTTTAGTTTGCTCTTAACACCAGTCTTGCACTTCAAGCTTTCATTGCTTTTTTCCTCTGCAGGTATCTATATGTATCTGTAGGTATCGGTTGCTATTAATATCTATATTCAACCGAGGTAGGAAAACGAACATTTTCCAATATGTTTCCATTATACCAAGGTTTACAGAGGCGTTGTAATTCATCGTGTGCTCCAGCAGAAGTATGGATCTCTTCCAATTTAATTTTCGGAAGCTGGAGTTCGCAGCTGGGTCGCTCCTGGTGCGCTGGGGAGATGCGTCTCCTAAGGCTGTGGGTCGGGACGGTTGTCACTGTCACCCATCCGTCACCACGCTGGGGACCGAGCATCCGAACCATCCGCCTCACAGCAGCACAACCAGCTTCATAAATTCTGTTGCAAGGAGCAGTAATCAATACTTCATGGTTAATGACGCAAAACTGAAATTAGTATAGATTTTGTGTCTCCTTCTCTTCCCAATTATGCAAACATTACTATGCCCCTTCTGTAGTTGCCTTCTATTACAGCTTTTATAAGACTATCCGGTGATGCTTAATTGAAAGACTGAATAGTCAAAAATGTCACAACCAATTTGGGTTTTTACTCTTCTTTTTGTTGTTGTTGTTTGCTCTTCACCCTGAGGTTAATAGAAAATGATGTCAAACATAAGAAATGATTTATGTAAGTCATGCAGGTTTTGTCACCCAGAGCTATATATAAAGTCAATTGCAAATTGTTTTCACATTCTAAATTGCAGTACGTAGCTCTGGGATACGCTGGAAAAAATGACCAGTGGGATAAGATGGGAGAAGAGAAGGTTATCTTCTGAACCGAGCTGTGCTTTGAAGATGACAGTTTTGAAAGATGCTTATTTTGAATATGCTAGAAGACGATGTTCCTCAGAGCAGACCCAAAAGGAAAATGTTTAAAAAAGAAAAAGGAAGGCAAAAATCAAAAGGAGTTTCTCGACTGGGTTGTGGCAGCAGCCAGGCCTCCAGGGTTGTGCGGAGCGTTCTATCGGAAGGGCAAAGGCTGGGGCAAAAATTCGGGAAACTTGTCGTCTTGACAAATCGAGTTTAAGTATCAAACATGTTTTGTAGTAATAGTCCTTCTAAGGCTGGGGGGAAATGAAGCTGCGTTAGGAGTACATCAGGTACCAGCTCTGATCTTGTTTCATGTCGACCAGGGTAGAATCTTGTACAGGGTTAAAAAGAACCGTGTTAAAATTTCAGTTTCACAAAATGGGCTTTACTGGGGAAAGCAGGAGGTAGAGTTGGCTGATTCGTTTGGGTCCCAGAGATCGCAACAGTCCCATGAGAAACAAAAGTGTTGGATTCATCCGCAGGTCAGATAAGATGTTCGTAGCCTTCCTGGGAATCCTGTATCTGTAAGCAAGGTAGGTGTGAAGTAAATTACCCTCCTGCCTTACTCCAAGTAGCTTTTGCTTTTCTATTTGATTCCCAACTTAATGAGCTAGAAGAAGCCATGAGTTAACATCTTTGTGTTTTGCATAGACTTCTCATTTTCCAGCGTTGCTTAATTATCAAACCGTTGATGCAGAAACACCAACCCAAAGGCACATCCCTGCAGCTGGGGCTGGCAATGCTCTTTGCATGGCATCCCAGGGATGCAGTCAGGGGTCCAGCATTTGCCAGGGGACAGAAGCTCAGCCCAGGGATCACATCCCCTGGAGCACACGTTTCGTTGCCACCAGGTTTTCCTCCACCCGTCAACTCCTGCCCCTTCCAAATAATAAAACCCTACCAACCAGATAGCAGTTTAGATTTTTTGAGCTGTATCTATGTGCTGAACGTCATGGATAGATTGTTCCTGGGACATTAGCCTGGATGCAGGGAAGCCCAGCTATGCATCTGCTGTTAAATTTGTGACATTTCTGCTATCAAAATGGGATTCAATGCAAATACCCTGGTAAAAGCATCGAGCTGTAAATCTCAGCCAGCGACTCTCTTAATTATGAGACTGAATACTCTCTGATTGCAGAACAAAGAGAAGTCCCTGCAAGTACGAGCTGGTTCTCACTTGCCTCTTACCAAGACCATCTCGAAAAAGCAGCCACGTACCTCAGACGTGAGAAAACACTTCCCTCTTTTGCTCTGCCTGTTGTTTTTGTAGCTCTGATACTTTCTTTCAGACCTGTGCTGGATATATTGACCAACATATCAATTTATTTGCAATTATTTTGGATATCTGTATTTGAAAGCAACCCCACAGACATCTCCCAAGGGACCGTTTTGTTTAGTGGTTGACTCACGATGTCTTGAGGGCGAATCTCCAGTGTCAACCAAGGGCTTCCCATAAACACATTGAAATGGCTTTTTTTCTCCTTGTAGGAAGAACTCAAAAGGCTCCAGCACACCTTGGAAAAGGTCATTGATGGCAAAGACTCGCTTCAAAGGTAAATGTGCAATTTCTGCTGTGTCTCACACGTGATAACGTGAAATGGCTTTTATAAAGCAACAAGTCCTTTCTGAGGGACAGTCTCTCTGTTGTAGACTTAAGTTTCTCATTTGGTAATATAGTAAATAGTCAAGATTTTGCGTCTCTCCCGTAAACAATTCTTATTTTTAGTTACAGGAGGATATTTTCTGAAAACTGCTGCTGATTGAGTGATGTAATTAAGTGTCCAGTAAAGTCTCAAAATAACTCCACAGGTCGGGGTCTAGTTTTACCAATTTCCATGCCAAGACCTTTCATTCATGTCGCTGGGCTCATTCAAAGCAGCATCCCCGGATGTTTGATTTTTATCTTTTAGCATTTGAAAATTGCTTCCTCAAAAAGATCCGTTTGCAGCATCAGCTCCTCTGTCATCATTTAGTACAAAGAATTTTTCCTTCATATTCCTGTATGGCTTTTGCTGATGTAATTCATTTGCTACCAGCACCACCATTGTTACTTTCCATTTTACTCTCCAGCTTTTCAAACGTAGCCCCAGGGATGAAAATTAATTTAGCAAGACTATCTATTGTATTTGCCAGTGTTTTGGTTTTATTTGCAGCAGCTTCTTTGCTGGGTTTGCCTGTCTCTGGAGCTGGGGCATCTGGAAGGTTTAGTGCAAAGACTCAAGCAGCTTCCAATCTGGCAACTGGATCCAAATTCCTCCTTTTTGTTAACAGTCCAATGGGGCTGGAGGTGGGGACACAGATGCTTTTCTCCAAAGACAGCAACACCTTATAGTGAGCAGCTCTTGTATGGTCCTCTCAAAATTTCTGAATTAATTACAAAATCATAATGCTGAGACACATCAAACCCATTTTCCTTCCTTTTCCATAGCCATCAGCTCGCCATGGATGAAGAAAATAATTTTGAAAAATACAACATCAACTTACAGCCCTTGGAATCAAAAGTGAAAATGTGAGTAATGAAGAATGTCTTTTCTGCCTTTAAATGCAGCTGAATTTGTTTGATTCATAGAATCACAGAATGCTAGGGATTGGAAGGGACCTGGGAAGCTCATCCAGTGCAATCCCCCCATGGAGCAGGAACACCCAGCTGAGGTTCCACAGGAAGGTGTCCAGGCGGGTTTGAATGTCTGCAGAGAAGGAGACTCCACAACCTCCCTGGGCAGCCTGGGCCAGGCTCTGCCACCCTCACCAGGAACAAGTTTCTTCTCGAGTTTCAGTGGAACCTCTTATGTTCCAGCTTAAACCCGTTACCCCTTGTCCTACCATTGTTTGTCACCCAGAAGAGCCTGGCTCCATCCTCCTGACACTCACCCTTTGTATATTTGTAAATATTAATGAGGTCACCTCTCAGTCTCCTCTTCTCCAGCTCCAGAGCCCCAGCTCCCTCAGCCTTTCCTCACACGGGAGATGCTCCACTCCCTTCAGCATCTTGGTGGCTGCGCTGGACTCTCTCCAGCAGTTCCCCAAATTGATTCTTGAACCACAGAACCCAGACTGTGTCCATCACGGATTTCGGTGTAGCTTTAAGTAGAAAAAAAAAAGCCCAATTTTTCAAGGTAGCTGAGCGGAGTTGCTTTTTATTGGAAAGCACAGCGATTTCTATCAGTCAGCCAAGGCGCAGGGCTGACACCTAGCTGCACCGCCTGGAACAAGCAAACAACCATCACTGTCTTGATAAATAACTCCCCGACTTCCAAATGCAGTCATTTTAGCCTTCGTAACACATTTCACACGTTGTACAGTTTACCATGCGCTCGCTTATTTTAAAAGGCTTGACTGCTATAATACACGGGAATATAACTTAAAACTCACCCACGTGTCTATGGGAGCAGAGGGTTCCTCTTGGTGCCTCTTCCAGCCTTGTTGCTCCATCAGGGCAAAACTTTTGTGGCACAGCTTTACAGAGTTGGATCTGTTGCTAAACTCCATACTAAATTTCATTTTCAGCTGCAAAGCCTCAGCTGACTTGCTATACGGGATGTTAAAATATTAACGCTCTATTAAAATATTAAAAGGACATGACGTTTCAGATTAAAATCCAGCCAGCATCTTTTAGTCATGCAAATATCAGCCAGATGAAAGAATACATTTTCAGAAAGCTTTCTATAAGGGTGGTTATGGCTTAACCTGGGCATATTCTCGAGCTTTAAAATAGAAAGTACAAGTAAATATAAATATGTAAATACTAGTTGTATATATTATGTAAAGTATATATTACCTAAGTAAAGCTTGAAGCTGAAACAATGCAAAGTAGATGCTTGAGATGTAGATAGGGTTTTTTTAAAGCCAAATACATTTACTGAAGGCTTCTCCATTGGCATCTTGGGGAGTTTTGATAGATATTTCTGTCTGTTTTAAAGCTGTTGTGTGAGAGCAGCACAGGCCTTAATCTCCCTGCCTGGTTCTGGAGTGCACTCATCCTGGTGAGGCTGAAATGGATGCTGTTCCTGATCTGGTATTCTTCTAAAAGATAACAAAATACATATACTTTAGTTCCTCAACCTTGAGGTGTTCAAAATGCCTTGTGTGTTGGGAGTGTTGTTCCCTGACCGGAATGAAAAATGAGATGCCAGGAGGTGCTTCCCAGTGTCAGGATGTCCCAGCGCTGTGAGCAGTCACTGAGAAGTTGTGCTGGTCTTGAGCCTCATCCTCCTCCAGCCAAGCCAAGCAGCACCATTTGCCTGTTGGACTCACCCATGTGTGATCAAACACCTTTGCAGTGGTGTCTGGGTGCTAAATGTTTCTTCTGGTTTATGGAGATGGGAGCAGAAATGACATCTTCACTGATAAAAAGGCAAGGTAAAAGAACAAAATATATAGATGTATTCCTAGTGCAAAGTAAATCCATGCCAAGGGCTTTGGCCTCTTTGGTTTGAACCATAAAGCACGTGGTGAGGTCCTGTTTTAAACACAGCTTTAATTCCCAGCACCTCTCACTGGTGTCCCTGGCACCTTCGTGAAGGCACCGGTTGGCCAGTACTGCCACCTGCTGAGAACGGAATTTCTGTACGGAATTTCACATCCGATTGCAGAAACACGGTCAAAGTGTAGAGTTTGGAAGCAGAGCTCTTGGAGACATGGTTTAGTGCTAGAGTTAGGCTAGGTTATGGTTGGACTTGATCCTGAGGGTCTCTTCCAACTGGAAGGGTTCTATGGTTCTATGATAACAATGCCCACACGATCTTTTGGAGGAGGTTTTAAGTCCCCGGCTACCCAGGATGGAGGAGGAGATTTTAGAGGATACTGGTCCAGTGCTGAACTTCCAACCGTATCTGCATTATAATCTGAAAGCCGATTTAAGATGTTGAAGGCTCTTTGTTCGTTTAAGCAGATAATTGCACGTTTTAATTTTCTTGCAAGGTTTAAGAGAATTACTAATGTAAGACCTCCAGGGATTAGCTATATGTGGTCGTTGTCCAAATCAGAAAACAAAGTGCACAAGACAAAACAGAGAACCACCCAAACCCACCTATTCAGTCAAGAGAAGATGTTTTTAAAGCCTTTTTTTGCCGCAGCATCCAGCGAGCATGGCGGGAGCACCTGCAGCGCCAGGACCTGCCGCCCCAGCAGCAGCTGGACAAGCGCAGCCCGTCCCCGTCGTCCTTCTCCTCCGACAAGATGAGCCGCTCCGTCAGCATGAACACCTTCTCCGACAGCAGCACGCCCGTGAGTACGGCCCTGGGGCTCCTTGTCCCGCTGCTTGCTTTTTGTTGGGTTCCTTTCTCGGACTTTGGAGAAAGAAAAGCTACATTGGGGGTTGATCATGAAAGAGGGACATTTTCGGGACCAGAAGTGCCACTTGTAGGTACAGCCGAACGCGTGACTGTGCGTGTTAGATGTGGGTCTCGGCAATATTGTGTATTGGACACAGCAGATAATAGCGGTGATTTCAGTGGGAAAAGGTGTTTCCAAATGGTGATGTGTTCTTCTGCAGAAAACAGGTGTCTTCACATGTGTTTAGCACTTTGTGTTCTCCAAAAAACCAAATTGTGCTTTTCCTAGAAATAAATGTGGTTTGTAGAGTGTGTTTTTTTTTTTTTTTTCCTTCCTAAAATAAAGGGGTTGATTTAAGGTTTAAAAATTAAACTTGATTTTGGAAGAAATCTTCACGCCATCTTACACTGGGCGACTGGCAGATGGAGGCTGTACGTCTGTTTTTAAGGTGATTCTAAACTAGAGATCCAAATATAGAGGACATTTCTTGAAAACAAATGGCTTTGTGGCTGGCTCTGGAGTGGAGTCTTTTAGGTCAATAAATCTGCAAGTAGATCCAGGGTTTATAAATATTGCTTTGTGACAGAATACATCGGTTCTGAGGGAAGTGTAGACTGGAGCATATGGAATAACTCAATAATTTTTAAAAAATTCTGGAGGTTGCAATGGTGTGTGTTAGACCAGGTAAACAGAAGCAGGATATGTCCCCCAGTTTGACTGAGATGTGGACAGGAGGTGCGAATGGATTGTCTGGATATGAGGAACAGTTTCTTCCCCAAAGGGCTGTGGGGAATTGAACAGGCTGCCCAGGGCAGTGCTGGAGTCACCATCCCTGGAGGGTTGGACAGACCTGAGATGAGGTTCTCAGGGACATGGGGCAGTGTCAGGCATGGGGTAACATTTGGACTCCACGATCTTGAGGGTTTCTTGCAGCCAAAATGACTCTGTGATTCTATGACCCTTGCTACAAGTGTGTGTTGCTCAGCTGTAGGAAGCTGTTGCCCATCCCAGGGCAGCATTTGGTGACTTCTGAGTTCACTACAAAAATCTAGGAATCATTGCTAATGAGTTTCTTAAAGCAGATGGAGTTCCTGTGCAAGGAAGAGATGTTTCTTAGTTTAGTTCTGCCTTCAGTTGTGGAATTGGAGCAATGCCACCTAATGTCAAGTGCAAGGCAGGTTCACAGATCCAACAGAGCTTTTCTGTGCTAAGAACTCTAGTCTTGGACTTACAGGGACAATTTGACACTTTTCTCCATTGAAGCAGGTTCAGACTGAAGCTAGGTGAGCTCTTTCCAGCAGCTGTTATTTTTGTGACACTGTGGTTAGGCAGGCTGCTTTAGATTTGACAGCATTTCATAAAATATTACTGAGGGTGCACTGTTTTATTTTTAGATGCTTTGTGTTCATAACTGGATACCAGGATGATAAAGTAGATTGTGATATTGGGTTATGTGCTAATTTCTGATGTATTAAATGAGTTAGGTTCCTCTAATGAGAGAGATAAACGTGGATCTCCTTTTTCTGTCGCGGATGCTGGTTGGAACCGGGTGCTGTGCAGGAGCGCTGAACCAGTGCGGCCACCACAAGAGGCCCCTCATACCCTGCACACGGAGGCTCTTGGATGCTCTCAGAGGTTCTCCATCAGTAACCTCATTTGGGAAATGATACATTTCCGCTGCTTTCGGGTCTTTTGAGGTAAAATGAATGCATTCAGGAGTTACGTATTTGTGGGGAAATGCAGATTGGATGCTAGAATTGCTACTCGCTCATCTCATTTCTGCATCCTGCTTGTTTAATGTAAAGGAAGATGGGAACATTTTTTTAACACTTTCCTAGTGCCAAGCCTGTCAATAACCTTTGAAAAACTAGGGAACATTTCTGAAGGCAAAGGAACCTTTATGTATTTAGTGTGACTCACAAACTTTTTAAAACCAGCCCTGCTGATGGTAAATGTCATGTATTTTTGGTTTGGAATTGATAATGTCAGGTTCGGGGCAGGACAGGGATAAGACCATAGCAAAATAGGGACAATTAACCTTCAACTGTTGATGTGTGAATGGGAGAGTAATTGATTTCCTTAAGCAAATAAAGACTTGGGCAGAATTAAATGCACCATTTGGACTGAGCCACATTTTCTGCCCAAGTGTTGAGTAGACTCAAGGAAGGAGGAAAAAAACCAAACATCTGAGCAGAGAAACTGCTGTAATTTTATATTCTCTTGAAGTTTTGTGTTTACAAGACCCAAACTAGAAGCAGAGGAGGGGAGGTGGGGAATAACCAAGCAGTCAAACATATCCATTTGACAAGTCCTTGATTGGTTCTAGGTAGCTGAAAATCAGGTGCTCCGTTACTAATCTTTTAAAATACATGTATTTACAGATAATATACTTTAAGACAAGCAGGAAGGTTAGGAAACCTTTCCTGGGATGCAGTGACTGAAATACAAGATGAATGATTGCTGTTCTGGAAAATTCTTGTGTAGGAAGATGTGCATCTCTTGGGAAAGTTCAGCACCACGGACAGCGGCACCGGCCAGGCTGGGGCCTCAGACGGGGGTCCCTTCGCCCGACCCTCGTGGACCCACTGGATGGTTTGTGTTGGAGGGACCTTCAAAGCCCATCCAGTACCACCCCTGCCATGAGCAGGGACATCTTCACCAGCTCAGGTTGCTCAGAGCCCCGTCCAGCCTGGCCTGGGATGTCTCCAGGGATGGTTCATCCACCACCTCTCTGGCCAACCTGGGCCAGGCTCTCACCACCCTCAGGGCCAACAATTTCTTCTTCATGTCCAGCCTGAATCTCCCTCCTTTAGTTTAAAACCATCACCCCTCATCTTATTGCAACGTGCCCTGCTGAAAAGTCTGTCCCCATCTTTCTTACTGACTGCTTTTAAGTACAGAAAGGATGCAATAAGGTCTCCTGGAGCCTTCTCTTCTCCAGGCTGGACACCCCAACTCTCTCAGCCTGTCCTCCCAGCAGAGCTGTTCCATTCCTCTGATTATCTTGGTGGACTCCTCTGGCCCCTCTCCAACAGGTCCATGTCTTTTCTGTGCTGAAGACCCTCGAGCTGGATGCAGAACTCCAGTTTGGGGTCTCACCAGAGCAGAGCAGAACAACAGAATCACCTCCGTTGACCTGCTGGCCATGCTCCTTTTGATGAAGCCCGAGGTACAATTGGCTTCTGGGCTGCAAGTGCACATTGCCAGCTCATGTCCCATCTTTCATCCATCAGTATCCCCAAGTCCTTCTTAGCAGGGCTGCTCTCCACCCCTTCATCCCCAGCCTGTGTTGATACCAGGGCTGTCCCCAGCCCAGGTACAGGACCTTGCACTTGGCCCATGCCCAGGCATGTGGCAAAGAACATGTTTTTTTTCTGCTAATAACATTCCTTCTGATGTTCATGAGAATGGGAATAACTAATGCTGTAGAATCATAATTTTTTTACATGAACACAGTGCCTGAGTAGGTTGCTTTCTTCTAAGAAATAGTCATGTTAGAGGTATAAACACATAAATTGTGGTTTTGCAGATGTGACCATATGGTTATCTGGTTGATGTCACAGAAAGTAATTTCTGAGGTCTTGCCCCTTCCCCATAAGCTGAGTTTGTTGCAAAGACCACGTTAAAGACCAGCTTCCTATTTTGTCTCACAAGGATACTGTTAACAATAAATGTTACTTCAGGCTAATTACAGTGTCAGGTACCTGATATCCATTCTCTAATGTTCAGGACAAATACCACAAACTTAAAAACGTCTCCTATGAAATGGGGATTTACTTTTTCTTACTGTGAGGGCAATTGAGTACTAGCGTGGGTTGCCCAGAGAGACTCTGGAGTCTCCATCCATGGACATATCCCAAACCATCTGAACATGGTCCTGGGCAAACTCTTGCAGGTGACCCCGCTTGAGCAGAGGGGTTGGACCAGGTGACCCCCAGAGGTGCCTTCCAACCTCAGACATTCTGTGATTCTGTAAAGTGGTACTGAGGAATTGGAGTGAAATATTTGGACCTGGAGAATACTATTGAGTCGAAGATAATGCAGAGAACTGCAAAGAAATGTTTACAACTCATTCTGTTGATAATTAAGCCTCTTATCTGGCTGGTGTTCTTATCTTGTAGCTTGGGGAATTTGTGCTGCAATTAAAAAAAACCCATTTTTACTTAATAAGAACTAGCACATAATTTAAGAAGTTTGCTATTGAGGAGGGAGGGTTCCTTTTGCAAAGCAGCAAAATAAAAAGATGCAAGACATTAGATTTCTTTATTAAAGTTTTTTGGTGTACTTTAATAGTGATGCATGTATAGCTTTGCAGGCTTCCACCACTTATCCTGTGTGTGTATATAATTTTCTCCATTACAAAATTTATGTAGTGCAGATCTACTACTGAAATCCATAACTACTTACTGTGGGCAGAAATTACGTGACTGTTTTTCATTAAATCATAAAATTTACAAGGTGCAAGTACTCAGAATATGTAGGTGGGTGTTTCCTTCATGACTTGCAAACTTCTAAAGATGGAACAAAGGAAAAGAAGAATAGCCACGCTGTTACCACATGCTGCTCGCTGGAAGTTATTTAACTCTTTGATAGCAGACCTAAAGGCCTTTTTAACTCTTACCAGATGTTATTTTTAAACACTGTCTTGTTTGGATGAAATGTATTTCTTTGCTCTAGTACTGGTTGCCTTTGGTGATCTGGGGCTGGTGTAGCCTGGGAGTTCAGAAATGTGGAGTTCTCTAGAAAGAGAGTTTTGGATATCATGTGTTTTCATAATTGATTTGCTCTACCAGAAGTTGTCACTCTTACGGCTTAGGAAAAAAATGTCCTGAATGCTTTCGAACATCATATATTTATAAATCTTGTCACCTTTAGCTAAACTGATCTTGGCTTTGTCTACTGCAATGCAGGGCTATTTAGAAGCAAGAAAAAAGGTGTAGGGTAAAACCCAGGCTAGGTTTAAACCTTCTCTTGACTTAACAAAGCCAGAACTCAGCCCTCCAGGATCTGTATCTGGGGGCTGCACATTGGGATTTTTTGCATTATTATCAAAACTTTATTTTAGAAAGATAAAAAATGTGAAATTTGACATAGAAGATTGAAGAGATTTTTTTCAGTCCATTAATTCATCCCTTTTTTCCTCCTTCTGATGGAAGGTCATACATCATCCTGCCTGATGTAACTTGAAATAAGACGTTTCCAAAAGGAACCTGCCTGAAATCAAACATACTTTAAGATTCAAAAGAAAGGCCTTGTGATGTGAAGTCTTCACCCTCCTCTTTCCAATGGGGCTTGTGGGCAGATTGTCTCCTTGTTCCCATTTGTGGTGTCAATTGGATGAGGGTTCATTGCTCTTATTTTAGAGGCTAAAAGAAGATCCTGTGTATTAGAGCCATGAGAACTCCACGGTTCTTGCTGTATCCTGTCTATCCCCCCTAATTCTGTTTCTCCTGTATTTTCTGTTCTGTTCCTCAGTTCCATCTGCTTCAGCACTGCACACCAATCCTGCCCTTCTGTCCTGCTTAAAAAAAAAATCAGAGTGCACACTGTAATGCATTAAATATATATAGAGAGAGTCAAAATTAGGGTTCCACATTTGGATAGCCAAAACAGCTCCAGTTTTCCAAACAGAATTTCTACCTTTCTGGAGCCCGGGACAGCCCTGGTGGGAGGGATGTGTTTGAGAACAACAATAGTCTTCTACAGAATAGAATAGGAATGGTAAGTACGATTTTGTAAAGAATTAGGAACACTGGGACTTGTTGCTTTGCTTGTTCAAGCTAAATATTAGTTTACTTGGTTTTCGCTGTGACTGGTTTGTTACTGAAAGCGAATATTCAACTATTAGCAGGAATTTTTCAAACACAACCCAGTAATCCCATGTGGGGATGGATTAAGGTAGCACAGAGTACAAACGGGACTGTGAAATAGATTTTCCCTCTGGCAGTAATCAGGCAGCGTTTGCAGGAAGGTGGTGGTTTGTTTAGGTGGAACTTCCACCAGCTAATGTAATTTGTGCTGATTAGCAGAACGAGCTCCGGCGCCAAACAGAAAGCGTGACTTGATTCCCTGCTCATGAATCTGGGACTCAATATTGCAAAGAATTTCAGAGACGCTAATTGTGATAAATGTATTAATGGTCTCGATGATAATAACGTGTTACATATTTGCAAACCGAACCCCTCTCTCTCCCTGTGGCAGAGAATCTCATAATTTTGTTCTGGAAGGTCAAATGAAGAATTGTTACCACTATTTCGGATTGTCTGGAATGGATTAGTAGAGCCCTGATTGCAAAACTAATCCAAAACTAAGAGGTTTATGACATAAGATTGAACATAATATAAAGGTAGAAAGATGGGAAGGAAATATCCAGCTGGGAAAAGACCTCAACCACCAAGCCCAGTTTGCTTTGCTGTCCTTTCTGCCCCGTGTGGTACTATGGGAACTAAGATTTGGTTCTAAAAATGGAATAAAAATCTGTCCACAGCTTTTGTGAAACTGCCACTAAAAGGAAGGGAAGGGGAACGTGCTCTTTGTCCTATAGAACTGGTTTCATGGAGCTGAGAACAGCCAAGGAGAGGGAGCCACTTGATAAATATTTACAGTGTGATTTCTATAGAATGTAAAAATGAAAACCTTTGTGTTTGCTCTTGAAAAACATAGATGGGAATATAATTAAAGATGAGGAAGACAAATCCAGCTTTGGGATGAAAAGGGCTTAATTAGAAATCAAATATTTGACGATTTAGGAGAAACATTAATGCTGGTGTAGGCGATAACACTTGAACGTGGAAACACATGTTATTTTCAGTCCCTATAATTTGCTGCAGATAATTTCAGCTTTAAATGCAAGCAGAGAATACACAATGCTTCTCGTCTGACATGGCGTTTATCTTCTGAATGGGGATTTTACGTAGAAATAGTTCTTGTGGTGAGTTTGTGTGTACGTGTGTACAGACACGTAATGATCTGCAATGACGATCTATGTTCAACTCGCTTACAAGTTGTGTCCTGTGGGGCTTTTAAATGCTGGGATAGCAAAGGACCATCTCAATTCCTTCCTGCCGGGGGTATGAGAACACCAATACATTTATTTTACTTTGTGTTGTGTATATTGAATGTTCACTATAGATGTTATTTGGTAAGTTTGATACATTGCAGTGCCGTAGCAGCAAAATCAATTCAAAATTCAAGATAAATTCATGGCTTTGGTGTGGTGGCTCACAATGGGATTACCCAGCTTGGTACTTAAAAATAGCCAGTTTATTTTAGAACATCACGTATTCCACTTTAGAAAACTAGGCTGACTACGTTACGAATGTTTTCTAAGACAATTTTATCCACAGTATGTCATTTATTCCCATGTCATGGGAATTCCACACCCTGCCTTTTACAAAGCCAGGCCCCCAAAAATGAAAATAATAACAATAATAATAATAGTGAAGACTTGTAATGGTTAATCCTGCAGGTGGGTGCAGACCGTTATACAAAGTTCTTGCCGGTTGTCTCTCCAGCCCTATGGCAACATCTTGAAAACCCAGAATTTCATTTGTCGAAGGACCATCTCCCCAGATCGCATCTCTCCATGTTACAAGATGTTCTGTACGTCTGCCCTTTTATTTCTCAGTTGTTATTCTCATGCAGACCAAGGCTGAGTCTTGGTGACGGTATTTGCAACCTCTTTGGGGAGAGATCCCTCTCCAATTGAAAATGGTTTATTTTCTGCTTTAGACCGGGTATTTTTCTGCTATTTAGGGTGCGCGGCTAAAATATACTCAAATCTGCTATTCCTCCAGTGCTACGTACAGATTACTACAAAGAAAGTCACTTTTCATAATGATTTTTCTTTCCAACAACTGCTGTCACTGTTGAATTTTTCCATCTCGAGTTGTGCGGGAAGGGACCGGGGTGGGATGTCTTCAATGCAAAATTGTTTGAGACTGGGAGATTTCCAGCCACAGGATTGCCCTGGGGCAATTAACTTCACTCACTGGAATTAATTATGTTCTGATGTTACCAAAAATGGGGGAAAATGCAAGAAATCTAAGTAACAGACAGTACAGTCATGATTAGTAGGACCGGGAAGAGTTAAGTTATAAAGTACAAGTAATAGAAACTCATTAGTATGTAGGGGAAATTCTTTTGAAATAGCCAAAGCCAGATCCATTAAATTATGTTAGTGACTCTATCGACACTGAAATGTGGCAGCATCACTTTAATGGTGTCTATTACAGTGGATCTTTCCAGATATATTCAGTTTATATATTCCAGTAGTGGAAAGTATTTATTTCTGCTCATAAAATGTATTTTTAGATTAAATCTACTGGAAAAGTGTATTTTTACCTGAATAAATACTAACTATTTTAGCTATTTCTCTCACTGCTATGAATTTAAACAACCAAATGGCAAATATTGTCCTGGTCTTTGAGAGATTCTGAATCTCTTTTAATAACTGTATTTTTTGAGCCAGCTTTACTGCTTTACACATACGAAATGACTTCTTAGGGTCAGCTAACGTTCATTAATAAGATGTATATGACATTTTAGGAGGGAGAATGTGCCAAACAGCTCTGCCAAAGGGATACATTTAAGGCAAAAGACCTTATTTTCTTAGGCAATTTCTCTCAAAGTGGTGAATTATTTCTCCATGGCCCTCATGCGCAAGAGAAAATAATGTCCACAATGAGTTCTTGCACAACTGGGTGCCGATGGTATCAGTTTTGTGAGCGGGTCCTTCTCTGGGGTAATAATTTTTATTACTCAAATGGATTAAGACACAATTTTTGATGTATTTCCTCATTGTTTTGTTTGAGAAGTGATCCCGTGGATAATACCTGTCATAGATATATTGTCACGGATGACGTGAATCTAAGCCCAGCCTTGCTCTGTGCCCTCTATACCATACATAGACCCTCGATGTGATACAGGACACAAAGAACAACCTTTGCTTGTAGCTGAAATTTTGGAACGTGTTGTATTAACTTTCACTCCAATGGATGGAGATGCATGTGTTTTGTTAATTTAGGTCTTCGTATTTTCTCCAACCCTGATAACTGTGTTTTTAGCAGGGCTGTTCTGCTTTATCAAGGCCTTCAGGAGATCTAAGGAGAGCGCTGGACCTTTGAGTTTTATTCTGTGTCATTAATTACTTCCGTGGTTTGTTTGATTCTATCACTTGGTTGTCGTGTGTGTATGAAACCCCTTTGGTCCGTGTGTAGAGCTGAGGGAAAATTGCTGCTTTTCCCTGGGTAAAAGTTGTGGGAAAATGGGAAAATGTTTTCACAAATAGAGGTGAGGTCCTCCAAAGAACCTGATTCCTTATCTCTCTATATGATACACATGTATTTTATTCTGCATTATATTCAGTTGTATCTAAACTATAGCTGCAATAGGAACAGGTTCTGGTTGGGTTTTTAACTGATTAATTTTGTGTTTCTCTTCAGAGGTAACTGCTGCTTTTTTACAACTTTATTCATCCTTGGGATTTTTTGTGTTAATAATAATCGCTTTTGACCATTTTCCTCTAATGCTTTTCCTATGGCGAGGCCCACAAACAGGTGTGTACTGAACATGGAGGGGGGAAGAAATCAAAATCCCTTCTTTTCCACTTCTGCAACTCTTTCTCCCTTGCCTCCGAAATATCAGCCATTCTGAGCCCCCTCTGCTTGATATCCCACAACTTCCGCTGTCCTACCCATGTGATGGTAGATGTCGAAGGGGTTTCCCATTTCTTTGCTCTCATCTCCTGCTCTTTTATACAGGAATATTTCATTTATCATTGCCAGACTCCCTAAACCCATGAACTCGTCGCGTTTCTTCCCCATGGGGCTGAGTTGTGCCCAAGGCTTTGCCAACGCACCGCTTGTGTCCTGGTCCCACCTCATGTGCTTCAAATGTCTCTTCAGTGGTGGCTTTGGAAATTTTAGACTTTATTTTGCCCGTTTGGGATGGTTTTATCCTCTTTAACATCTTAGCCTGCCTGCTTGGGAGCCAGCCTTCATTAGGGCGTGCTTAGATTGCTCTAATTGTCCCTTCTTAGCAGATATTTAATTAAACATCTTTTCCTCCTGTTGCACAGGGCAGTTTGTTGGCAGGAGCAAAAATGGTGGGGGTGTGAGCAGTTAACATCAGGATATATGTGAGTACAGGGTGTCAAAAAAGCCACAGGTGAATGTCGACTATTGCTGTGCTATATTGTATTTGACATTTTACTGCTGTGTCTAATACCACATTCTTCACATTGCATGCAACAGTCATGTTGCTTCATTATTTTAAAACTGAGCAGCTTTTGTTTTTTTCAAACTAAAACCCATGTTTCCAGTTCCTCATTATGGAGCTGGTTTAATTGCATTACTCCTCTCATTGTGGGATTGAATATGGCCATTCAGCTAGAAAAATGCCACTAGAATAATGTAAATGGCCAAGCTTTGGTCTTTCCAAGGTATTTAAAATTCTATTGCTGTTCCCATAAGCCACAGACAGTGGATTATTTTTCATGGACAGACAGTACATCGTTCTCCTGGGGGTTTTATGGACAGACTGTATAAAATGATAACGCAATGAATGGGGCACCTGCCATACTCTATCAGCTGCCTAAATCAGCTGTTTCAGACAGAAATTCAATAGAGTAGAATATGTTTCAAATAGATTTTCAGGTACAAAGTATAACAAGGAATTTCAAGAGTATTCTTGATAAATTTGCACTGAGATAGCTTTAAAGACATTTATGTAGCTTCAATAAAGATGTAGTTAAGCTGCTTTCAAACCATCTTCAAAATAATAAGATTATTTTGGTACTCTGAGGAGCTAAGAAGAATATAATATTATTCTTATTCTATTTTATTATTATAGTGTCCAGAAGTCTTAGATATTGTAGCACTTGTTGGATAAATTACCATTTTAGTGAGGAACAAAAGGAGAATCTTGTTCTGAAGACCAGTGTGGGGATGGAAAGGAAGAGAAGGTTTTGTGTGCAGGAGTAAAATCCTTCCTGGTAATTTTATTTTTATGCAAAATCAGCTCCATGATGAAATATAAATAGATGAGCCTGTCTTAGTACTTTCCATGGTGTTTCGGACACCGCGATGCTGTTTAACCTGTAGAAACCTGCTCCACATTCCTGAGCAGCCCAGAGCACTTGTGATTTATGTTGGCTCCTCTGCTTAATTTTGAAAACCTGTAATGAAAAACCCCCAAATTAAAACTTGAAGCCAAATTTCAGAAACTGGCTTCCTGCCTCAGAGGAAATTGAAACGTGACGTGGGGGTGCTAAGGAGAATTCAGAGGTTTTACTCCAGAGCTGTATCTGTTGCCATGAAAAGTAATTAAATCGCTAGCAAAGGTTGGCAAAATGCTGTAAACACCAACACAGGAAATCCTGCCGTGGTTTCGTGCCCATTTTGATGTTTCTCTTCCCAACAGTAAGTAATTTTCTAGATCTTCTTCTAAACTCATTTTAAAATTAACATCATGATGTGGAATGACATCAGTTGTTGCTGGGCAGCTCTGGACAGCTGTTGGCTCTTTCCCATTGCTGAGCTTTCTGAATCTCTGCAAAAACGCCCAAATCCACTTGATTAAGACATAAATCTTGTCCAGGACAGCGAGGGAAGGATCAGTTGGGCTCAGAAGAGCTTAGACTTTGCACGCACAAATCCCAGGTTGTGTTTTCCATTTCTCTGTTTCCATCCAGTGTTTTTAATCCTGATGTACTTAGCATATCTGCAGGAATTCCCTCATTCTCTTCTAATGAAGCGGATCTTTTGCTGATCCTTCACCCACAGGAAAGGGAATTGGGCACCTGGTACTTCGTACAGGAATTGTGACCTTTTGGGAGAGACTTTTGCTTTGTGGGAGCTCTGACCTGCAAGTGTGAGCTTGAATTATGATTATGAGACATCCCCAGACCCAAGTCGATGCTGTAAAAATATCCCAAAGTTTCTTAACTCACTTTCCAGAAGGAGGGTTAATGATCCGGAAAATTAGGAATATTCACATTTTGTCCATGAAGAGATGTTTTCATTGTAAATATTCATACTTCATTTCCCTTGTGGCTTTTAGCATAAGCACAGACCTCTGCTCCTGAAGCCTGCGTGTGGTGTAATACAACATTCTTTCAACTGGCCTTGGCTTGGGGAGTGTGTTTGTGCCATTCACCTCTTTTAGACCTGACTTTGTTAAACAGGAAAACATTATTTTGTGCATTAGAGTCTTTGCACAACATGAGATTCCATATAAACATGCTGAAGAAATTAGAGGCCGTTACTAGATCTCACAATGAAAAAAAGATTCCACCCCACTGGCTTTTAATGAATATATTATATTTTGAAGCATCACTGAAGGACATTATTTGGGTCTTCTACAACATCACAGTCATTTGTCTTCAGCTTTCGCCGTATGCTGTAACTCGTGTGATCGAATGGGCGATGCCAACAGTGTAAAAGGTCCTAAGAACTTGTGGAATCTCTTGCTGGACACGAGTCTCACTCTAAATATCGCTTTATTGCATCAACACGAGCTGCGGTAAAAGAGAGGTGGGGTTAAAACAGACAGAATGGGTCACGTCTGGGTAGGGTGGTTTAATCTCAGTTTATTCTCAAACTGTGGCTCTTCAAAGAATGATTTTTAAAAATAAATTCATTTTTTGTGCAAGTCTAGACTCTATATATGGTTGGCTGAAAAGTCATTTTTATCACAGCCTGATACTTTTATTCTTGTTTTCCTCTTAATTGGAACTAAAAAGCAACTTGAGTATAAGTTTGATATTAGAGCTCTGTGTTAGGTGTAGTTTAGTTTGTCCCCGTTAGATAAATGTGCATATTCAAAGAAAGGAAATATACTTTGCATTAAACCTCCTCATTTCTGAGACTGAAATGCACACAACCTTGTTGCTGAAATAAGCTCCAATCAGAATTAGTGTAAATAACATGCAATAACGTGCCTAAGTTATTTTCCTTGTTATGCTGTGGGTTTCACTTCTGCTATTACAAACCTACCCACCCCACAGTGAGCTAAAGAGTCATTACAGGTTATCATCCAATGGTATCTTTTATTAATTGCTTTAATAGATGGTGGTGGCAAAGAGAGCCATACGGTCTTCTCCATGTGAAATGGTGGGTCAAGAGTTTTAGTACCGATTAAATCTGATCTTCGCTTAGTCCCATGCATTTTCCTTCTGTATTTTCCTCCGTGTTTTGCTGCAGCCTCACAATAACTTTCCTCTGCTGCCCAAGATTGGGAAGAACGCTGGAAATACAGTATTTAAACTTAATTCTGTGAGATAGGGGAACACCAGGTTACGTGTTAACTTGCAAAGACGTACCTATGAAAATTTAGGGCTAATTCAATAGATTAAGTACTATTGGGGGGAAAATGATGCTGTGCACGAGTTTAGTCCCATAATTTGGGAAGCTGGAGCTGCAAACAGAGGCAGAACTGAGCACCCAAACAGAGGTGAACGACAATACCTCGTTCAGCATCTCTTTAATGATTTCTTACTGGTTTAAAACCCCAAAGTCTTCTAAACTTAAAAATCTACATAGACATTCAAGTGAAAGAGTGGGGAGTGTTCTTCTGAAACTATTCAGAAATAGCTGGAAAAGAGGGAATTTGTTTGGTTGCAATAGCAGAGTTCCTTGGTTTATACCATTGTGAAGAAGTTATCTATTTGGAAATAATGTAAAGAGTTTATGTTTCATAGTTTTCCTTTATTGCAGAAATATTTTATGCAAATATTCAGGGTAGAAAGGTGTTGCCAGATGGAAATGCAATAGTTGCGGAATTTTTCCTGGCACTTTTGACAGAATATATAATACTGAATGGCTTTATGCTAATGCCTCGCACCGGAATTCATATTTTATAGCTACTTTGAAATGCAAATTTAAAAAGGTTTCGAAACTGAAACCCTTGTCCTCTAAGAAATGCAGTAGTATGCAAAGAAGCCTTTAGATACACAGTGCCAGGGCTGGTGGGTACGAGCGTGATCTCTGCGCCATGAAATGTGAGCTGCAAATCTGAAAATGCCACCTGTCCTGCAGGGATTTCCCTGTTGAATTGAGCCATTGTAAATACCACAGAATGAATGTGTCGGGTAGTTAGCGATGCCCTGATGGTAAAACTGTGCCTTAGTGCTTGTGTCTATTCACAGCCACCCAGAAAATGCAATTGGGGTCTCGGATACCAATTAAGAAATATCAAGATATCAGGGAATCTGATTTCCTACCAGTTACGTCTCCTCTGAGTTACTACTAAGGCAAAGTTTTCTTGATAGTCATAGAAAGAACTCACAACAGGAAAGGGAAAAGGCGTTTTAATCAAGTTTATCCACTCACAGCTCAGTCCCATTTCCACATCTCTCCATTCTCCTCCACTCGTTAAACACTAATGTGGTCAGATCTGGTTTAGGATTATTTACACCCTAACATAAAAAATTATCAAATTAGGAGGAGTTTATGTAGTGACTGTAGTGAGTTTTTCTGTAGCCTGATGTTCCTTAAACCTGCCCAATTTTCATGTCCAGCTTTACCAGAGCAATGAAATGATTTGTAGCAGCTCCAGCAGTTACGGTGTCCTGGGCGCTTGCTGCAGCACCGCCAGTTCTGGCACTAGAATAAATAAGCTTAAATCCCCAGTGTTTAAGAATATATATATATATATAGATAGATAGATAGATATAGATATATCTATATATATATATAAAATCCAAAGAAGTGGTAATCTCCACCTCCCACCCAGCAGAGCAAAAGTCTGGAGGATGCTGAAGGTTTTCCAAGACTCGGGGGTTTTTGGACAAGCGTTCAGCCGCCACAATAAACTGCAATTCATAATCTGCTAATGTAGTGCCAAATCATGGTTGCTTTGTCAGTTTAATGTATAAACCATGTATTTCACTGAGGTGCAAGAGGTGTTTTACATGCTGGAAATATGAAGGTTTGTTGTGTGTGTGATTTGCTGTTTCAGTATGGTGCTGCGAATTCATTCGCCATCAGTGAGCCTTCCAAATGAAGAGCTGAAAGAAAATAAAGTGTGTAAAAGTGAGAGGAACCACCTCATATTCACCCGTATTGCAGCACAGATTTTTCCAATTAGATCTTGAAAGTGGTTCTTCTGGAGCTGACATTGGGAACTCCATGGGCCGGACGTGGAATTTATACGAATTGCTTTGACGTAGAAAACGTGATATATGACAAAATATGTTCTGCGTTTGTTCTTTCTTAGGAGTCTTAACAGTGGAAAAAGCTACAGTTGAGTTCAAGTTGTTTCATCGCAAATAATTATTTTAATGGCACATAATTAGTGTGTTCGCTGCCAATCTGCAGATGAGGAGAGAATAAGGAAGGAAGGACCCACACGGTCATTTCATGGGGTTATTTCAGCTCATTTTTCATAGCAAAAGCCTTATTTTACACATCTGATCCATCTCAGCGAATCAGGAACAAATCACGCTGCATGCAACACATTGGAGGTAAATTAGGGCTCACCATCTGGCAGAAAGACTCCCTTGAAATGATTCTCCCTTTTTAACTGAAATACGTTCTAATTAAAAACAGACGTGGCAAGAAGTGTTGTGCATCAATTGTTTCGGTGACAACAGTTACCAGTTTTTGAGGGACAAATGCTCCAGGAAAGGGTCTTGGTGTTTTCTCAGGTAATATTGTGCCAGCTCAGGACAAGCATGGAAATAAGCATCTTATGTTGCATTAGTATAACACGTAATATAATTGGTGACCACTTATCAGAACCTAAGCTAAACAGAACATTAGGGATGTAATTAGTAAGAAATTGTCCTTTTATGTTTTGCAATCTTGATCCCAAGATTGCCTGGGGTTAAAAGTGATGGGGAGGGATCCCCGGTACCCAAACTGGTTTTCAAAGGGTGTTGCCACATGGGGGGATAAATGTGCTTTGGACACAAATGATGTGCCAACTCATTAGGATTGTGCGACATTCATCGCGACAAATGTGTGGGTATTTTTACACATTCCATTAATCATCCACATGCACAGCGGCTGCTGCTGCCCACACAATAATAACTGTACATGTAATAAATGTGTGTTGTGATGGGCACGGTTTTCAGACAACCTGTTCTCTTAGACGTGAAGCTTTGCAAGGCTCAGCCCACCTCAGGTTGGCACGTGGCGTTTGTAGCGAACATTAAGTTTTTATCATTATCTCACTGTATCTCCCAAGTTCACTGGGCTGTGGCCATGGCAGTGTTAATTAATTAATGATGCACAGCTCCAAAGACTGATGGGGAAGAGAAGCTGCCCACTCGCTGTCGGAACATACGTTTGCAAGGCAAGTGCTTTTAACAGTTACCAGCTTATTTTAACGGTTCATTTGGAGAAAGACTAAAATATCTTTAGTGCGGTAACGACTTTATTTATTGCTGGTGACACCAGAGTCATGAAATAAAGTGACCTGGATACCATGGACTTGAAACAGATTTTGTAACAGCTGGCAGGTGGGATTTATTCATTCATAAAATGCTGATTTATAGCATCGGGGGGAAAAAAATATCAGAAAATATGAAAATGCAATTTGTCCCTCAGGTATCCTGGTGCAAACAACAGATCTACAGGTAATAGAGAGAGGAATTAGTGTTGTTAAAAGCAAAGCTATTATAGTTTAATGTTTAATGTCCATCACTGTAGCTGGCAAGGTTTGAATGTGGACTCATATGTATTCAAATGACTCTCAGATCTCAGGCACTCGCCCTTTGGGAACAGTATTTCTTGTTCCCATTTCAGGAGGGAAAAGCTAATAAAAAATGAGCAGGAGTAATTTTAGAAGTAGCCTCTGTTTGAAAATACTTTATATTTATCATTTTGGACCTTCAAACTCCCGAGATATTCAAACATGAAATAGCAACTTATTCAAGTTGCTTCATGACTTCTGTTTTGAAGGCATTTTATCAATGTTAATTAAAAAATAATTTAAAAGATCGTCAGATCCTGGAATCCAGAGTCCCGTGTGGCCTTTTATAGTGAAGATTTTACAAGGTGGAAATTAATTGGAGAGTTAACTTTGTTAAAATGTGACTCATTAATTGTCCCTGTCCTGGTTGGGGTTGGAGTGCACTCTACGCAAGTCCTGAGTTCAGCACTAATTTCACTGTAGCTTTCAGTTCCCAGACAGTCAGTTTGGCAACAGAAATTCAAGTACGTAGAAGCAGAAGTTGATGGTTGCATGGGGAAGCTGGGGTTTTAATCTACTCAATTACATTCATTCTATGAAGATTTTAACCTTTCTTTAGTTTCTGTCTGCAAAATATTTCATTATTTTTATTACGATTGATTATTTCTAAGTCGGAAAGTTTTGTCTTTAGTAGGTAAGCCCTAAACTTATAGTACAACAATAAGCTCTAAATAAGCTCTTGGAGATGCTCTCCACCCTGTCTCCATAATTTGGGGATCCTTCAGAGATACCTTTCCCAGTGACTAATAGCTAAACCCCCTACGCTTAAGTACCTAAATTCAATGGTGTGAAAGCCTTGCTCAGTGCAGCTTAGTGATTACGGGCATTAGAAATCATCGCTTATTAAATATTTCTTATGTGTGGTAACCCTAAAACAAGCAGAACTTGGAAAACCAGCTGATTTGGAGATGGAGAAGGTGCAGTGAACCTCTCCCGATCCCAGCCAAAAAGCCTAGAAAAATGTTTCCACAGCGCTACTAAAATCTTAATAACCTGTCAAACGCGCTGCTCGGAAGACATTTGGGATGAAAAATAGATCCAGGATTTCCAGCTGAACAATGCAGAGTTCATTATACATCCATCAAAAGCCAAAAGGAAACTTAATTTACCTCGAGTCATGTTGCTGATGAAAGCCAGGGCCTACTATTTAATTTTAGAAGAGTAAACTAGTAGTTTCAGCTGTGACTTTGGAACTGTCTGCGTTCATAGGTACCACAGGAGCAAAATCTGAGCAAGGAAAGAGAAACCTTTTGGGAAGGTGTATTATATGGGAAGGTGTGTTATACCTAAAATAAGTGTTACCCAAAGACAGACACTGGGGAAAAATCAAATCAAATAAACCCAGAGCTCTGTGGCCTACAAGTGTGAGCTGCTTAGATGTAACTTGATAATTATAGCACTCAGACAAGTTTTTTGGGGGCAATTACAGTACACCAGGACCACGCAGAAGAGAAACCAATCACCCCGAGTCTGTTCTCGGGGAGTTTGTCTCTGAGAATAGGGAATTTGTGCCTTTTCGTGGTGTTGAGCTCACACAGATGCTCTCTCAAGCTTTGCACTTTTGCCCATCACACGGTGTTTGGCTTGGAAACCATCATTTTATTTCGGGGGAAGCCAATGTGGTCATAGAAATACTCTTGATTTTCGTTTAGAGCAACATATTTATTTATAACAGGGACTTTTTAGGAGGGATGCTGTTGAAAAAAAAAGATTGGTTTGGTTTATTTTATTTGTTTTTAATCCAATTTGAAGATGATTTTAGTATGAAAACTAAAGCTCCAAGTAGACACAGCCCCATTAGGAGCAGCAGCAGATCTCAGAACGTTTCACCGCAATAAGCGAGAACTGTTGTGCAGAAAATCTTTAACGAGGGTGGGACAGACAAATTGATGACTTACCTTTCCATGTAATTAAAAGCTGCTATCTCTGAAGTCGTTGGCATAGAACAAATTAGGTGGAACCTGGAACAGGAAAGAGCCGTTACTCTTCAAATAGGAGGCTCCGTTTCTCAAGTGCGTGAGCTGTTAATTAGGATGTGGATGCTAATTTAACAAAATGGGGGAAGCTCAAATTAAGGTGTTTCAACTAGAGATGAAATGAGGAAATTTGAACTCCTGAGGTGTACAAAAAGCCACCCAGTGTCCCAAATGGCCACCCAGTGTCCCCAGTGGCCACCCAATGTTCCCGTGCCCAGGACGGCACCCAGAGCCAAAGGGCAAAGACTCAGAGTAAGGTTTTCTTCTTTATTTCCACTTTTTTTCTCACCACCTTCTGAGTTTCTTCTCCTGAGATTATGGAGTTTGTTTTTTTGTACACATGATACATGGTGATAATCATGAGATCAACTCTTTTATTACAGTTCGTGTAGGAAAGGTGCAAATTAAGGGCTTGTGCTACTCATTGCATGTGTTGACATATAGATCCTGTCTTTGGCTGGTTTTTTTACGATGAAGATATTGGAGTGAGTATTAATTGCTGATTTAGTTCCAGCACACACAGTATTAGGTACAGGACACACGATATTCCCGAATATCAACCGCGGCTTGTGGTGACTCATCCCCACCTCTGCAATAATTAGAGTTCACCCAGGAAAGACGTCACAGGATTAATTCAAGAATGTTTAGCCTGAAGGAGCATTTAGAAAACCTGCGAGATGTTTTTTCTTTGGGTAAGTTTTTTACAAATAAGGCTTTTTGTAGCTTGACAAATCTGAGCAAAATTATCCAAAAAATCCACCCCCACCACCCAAACCAAGGGGATGAGGTACCCAGGGGTACTTTGCTGTGCGTTTTGTTGTGTGCTGGAGGAACAAAAGGAGGAGGTTGATCCCACTTGTTCCCACCTACCCAGCCCGAACACAGCTATTTTTGCTGGTTTTTAAGGGCATTTGGCATCCTCTGGCCACAATTATGAACAGCAGCCCAGGGTGGGCTCTGTGTGCCCCTTGTACAAGTATGTACGTAATAAATACAAATCAGTGCAATAGCCTTACCTCTATATTGTGTATTTTTGTGCTAGATGCCTCTAATTTTCTACCTAAATTAGCTGATCACTGTCTTAGCTTTGCTTTTCATTAAAAAGATCTTAATTACACAATACGTGGAGCACAAAGCCTTGTCTCATCAGCCTCCAGACAATGGAAATCCGTGATAAAATTCATTAAAGCCTTCACTGGTATTGCTTACACATTTAGAGCAGTGGTTATGGTCTCTGGCGGTGGAAAAGGCAATAAATAAAAGCTGTTAGGATTGTTCTTTTCATTATCATATGATTTTATAGCCTTTGGTGTCTTAACCGTTCATGCATAAAACTGACTGATATCACTTGTAATTACTGGAAATAACTACTCTTAATTCTGCTGGCTGCTATTTAACACTCGATTTGGGATCCCAGTGGCATCTGAAACCTCACATGGAACAAGCAGAGTTTGGGTCACCTGGTGACCTGACAATTGATAGTGATCCATAATGTCCATGGATGGATGTGGTAGGGAAGCTGACGGTACAAGACACAAATGCAAATAAACCCCCTGTTGCTGTTGGGTTTTCTGGGTCTGTGCACAGTGATGGGACACCAGTGTCCTTACTGGGGTCTTGCTGGACCAGCAACATGGAATTACAGAATAGTTTGGGTTGAAGGGACCTTGAAGACCATCCAGTCCAAGCCCCACCATGAGAAGGACCTGTTGTGGTGGGAGAGGGTGTTGGGGTGAGCACAGGTGTTGCCTCCATCTGGGCACAGACTGGTATTTCATAGAATAGAATAGTTGGGGTTGAAAGGGACCTTCCAGCTCCCCAGTGCCACCCCTGCCATGACAGGGACATCTTCACCAGCTCAGGTTGCTCAGAGCCCCGTCCAGCCTGGCCTGGGATGTCTCCAGGGATGGTTCATCCACCACCTCTCTGGCCAACCTGGGCCAGGCTCTCACCACCCTCAGGGCAACAATTCCTCATGCACCCCAAATCTCCTCTCTTTTAGTTTAAAACCATCACCACTTGTCACAGGGGAAAGATCTTGTCCCTTCCCCTGTGGGTGGCACCAACCTGTTCCCCTTCCGCGTGGGCAGGTTCCACTTTCCTGGGATGGGCAAGGACCTCGCTCTTCTTTTTCCCACTGGCCAAATTCCTTCAGCTCCACTCTACCCTATGAAGTCTCCTTGACTTGTTTTTGAATAAACTATATTTGAAATAAAACGTTGAGACCTGGCGCCTTCCCAGTTCAAGTGAAGTGAAAAAGACGAAGGCTCCATCAGTTCTCCTGACAGGAGGTAATTCGTTATCACTGCCAGCTCACCCTTCGCTCTGCTTCGTGGCTGATGAAGAACTGATCATTCTAATTCATTGATTTGTTTCCAGCCTTTCTGTGACTTTGGTTTGATCGCACTAGCTTTCCATCCGAGTAAAACCGCAGTGCATTAGCCAGATAATAAATTCGCTTAAATGTAGATTTATTTATTTAACCTTCTTCAAATGAAATCTGAGGAAAAGCCCCCAGAACTGCTTTATTCTGCCATGAATCATCACCTCTGAGTTTACTGATAGTCTGGAGGAGGAAATGTGAGAGTCACTGAGCTCCGCTCCCCCAGAACCCCCATGGGGTGCCGTTGTTTTGGGGCAGTGGTGACACCAACCCCTGTGCTGAGCTGCAGGGTCAGCCCAGGTCAGTCCCCAGGACTCACCGAGTTATGTGGGAAGAGTTACCTTTCTTTCCTTTTTATTTATTCATTTTTAAATTTGTATTTTTGCTCTTGTCATGTGTCCTGCTGCTTTCCTCTTCCCTGCAGTAAATTATGTTACATATGCGTGTCAAGGGTTTAGGTTGCGGGGTGACAATAAAACCCTGGCAGATGTATTGTTAACAGGCAATCAGAAGGGAAAGGAGGACAGAGAGAAGAGAGCTGGAAAAATTAAAAATGTTTTACTAATGCTACTAATGAGAATAGAGAAAATAATACAAAATATACAAAACCAGTCTTCAAAGTCTCAGCAACTGCAGAGCGGCACCCGAAGTCCTGGACTGGATTCTGCAGCCAACCGGAGCTGGATTCAGTCTGTCACTAGGCCTCAGTTCACAGGGACGACTCGCAAGATCCTCTCCTGATGTCGGCCATAAGCAGAAGGATAAGAAGAAGGGAAAAGGAAAAGGGACGAGATGCTCGTGATCTCCCACTTTTATATGAAGTATTAACATGAATGGGATGTTATACACAGTTGGTCAGTTTCTTGGTCACCTGTTTCTCGTTGCCCCTCTTGTGAGATGTCCATCCATGCTTATCAATAACTTTGCATTCCATTGCTATGTTCACCAAAACATGGATCTGGCTCTCCAGGAAAATGCAGCTGATATGAAGCTTTAGCTGACAGGCAAATTCGCTAAAAGAGAAACTTGTTTTTTAACAAAACCAAGACAATGCATAAGAAAAAAACAGAAAAGAGCCTAATTCTGCGGAGCTGTGTGAAGTGCGTTTTAGTTCTACCTTGCACACAATCAATCGTGCCTTTAAGTGTAGAAATTGTGACGGACCAGCTCTGAGATAGTGTCATTTTTTCTGTTTAAATGTCTCTCAGTTTTACAGTATTTGATGAAAAAGCGATGTCTCAGTAGTCAACGTCAGGACTGTGGAGACATAATTTAAGGAGTTTATTTTAACCGTTATGCATTTAAATTGTTCCATTAGAGTGGACACGCTCTCCCTTCTGCCAGTAAAGATCAGTCTTAAGAGAGCAATGGAGGCTCTTCAAGGAATTATTTTCTCTATTTCAAAGTTTAATCTGCTACTCATTTTAAGCAAACAATGATTTTATAGAAATGAAGCTGTCCTCAGTTTAACCTTTGTGGCCGTATATTTATTTTCTGCGGTTGCCACGTGATGTTATTATCTGTTATTACAGATCTAGGGAATAAATGAGTTAGCAGCAATCTGATTGGGCCCTCAAGGCATAAATTGTAATATTAGAAGTCATATATTCTAAAAAAAAGACATTCATACCTGAAAAGTATCTTTGTGGAAGTCTAAAGCAGGACTTGTTAAGAGAGGTGATATTTGCGGGACTCTGGAGCGTGACTGATGCCAGAGACCGACCGTATTCACCGTGGTCTCCAGGGGACCTGAAAACCTTCCCAATTGCTTGTTAAATGACAACTGGGAAATTGCTGTGGGGTCTCTTGGACTCAGCATCGCAACACTTAGTTCTATAAAAGAGAATGGAAGAGAAGAACAGTTGATATTTGCAATTACCTCTTATTAAGACATGAAAACAGATTAAAGCAGTTACTGACAGAATCCAGTATTCAGAACAAAAGCAAACCCGCCAAACCACCAACCACCTGCATAAACAGCATTTACTCAATAATAGCAGGAGACTGCCAGGACAGTTCAAGTCAATTGGATAAATCATCTATTAATGCACCAGCCCGGGATCCATTAGACTTTGATGATCCCACTTCTTTCCCTTTATGTTATTCCCAACTATTAGCGGTGTACAAAGCCTGGCGAAACTTGCAAATAAATTAAATTAGTAATGTAAACCTCCATGGCAAAACTTCTGAATTAAGGAGGAGATTAAAGTAAGATTTAGTAAAATAAAACCAAATACATATTTATGCTATTTTTGTTGGAATTTAGCTCAAAGGGTAATGGGTGGGTAGGACGTCAGCTGTCCAGCCCAGTGTCACATATAACGTGGTTGCCGTTTCAAGACACACAATTTATTTATCTCTCAGTTTTCAGAGAAATTTTAAAGTCATTTAAGACTCTCAGTGCATGTGAAAGGGTTTGTGCTGTGCCAGCTGGCAAGTGTTTTAAAAACCAGGTGTCTGAGCATGTCCGTGCCCTGAAGATGCACATTTCTGCGGAGCCAAGGGAAACAGGACCCAATTCCTTAGCCTTTGGGGCTCTGGCAATTCAGGGCATGCTGATGATTGTGCACCCAGAAAATGACCTAATTGTAAATCCCATTCCAAAGTTCATTTTCCCTCCGTGCCTGGTAGCACTGCCTTTCAGACGAGTATTTTGTGGAGCTCGCTGCAATTTGTGCATTTCCAAAAGCCGAGTGGAGAGGAACCTGCGAGCTGCTTTGTGCTGTTCCCAGGGGTTTGGTCCAGATTCCAGAGTCTTTTTTTTTCAGGAAAGCTGCTGTTTGCAGAAGTGGAAGAAAAGCGGCTTTTTCCAGGGAAGGTGGAGGACATGGCTGGAGGTCCTTCATCAAGGGTCCTTCATCAAGCGTTGGCTCTTCTCCCCGTCTCCACCGTTGCTCACCTAACTGAATTAACGTAGAATATTCTGAACTACAAAGCAAATCTTCTGGCCACAAGTCAAATATTCTGCTCAGACTCTTCCAACCATGACTGGTTTGTTCTGGCCGGTGTTGGGTGAAGAGTTGTCCCACCAAGGATGTCCTACCATCTTCTCTTAGTCTCCATCTCTATCAAATGTGGCCTCATGTTTCCTGTATTCCTCTCTGCAGCCTATTAGCATTATTACTTTTTAAATTACCTTCATTTTCTCATTTTACCTAAGAAGCTATTTGGAAAATATATTTAAGTATCTACATCTCTTGACTTGTAGCTCTAATTACAGAAAAACGACTTGATGGGGCGAGTTCAAATGATCATCCTGGTGAGTGAATTGCAAGGTTCAAACAGCCAAGAGCTCTGTCTTACCACCTGTGGGAAATTCAGGAAAGTGAAGTGTAGAATTGTGTTAAGTGATGATTTCCATCCTTGTAAGACATGTGCTGGCATCTTCTACATTCTCCCAATGAACATCTTCACAGCAAATAGGGCAAGTTTCACGGTGGACACTTTCCCCATGATTTAACCTTGTCCAACATCAGCACAAAGTATTGAATGATTTTCATTTTATTTTAATTTTAGGGAGTTCTCTTTTGAAATGTGGTGCAAGGAGATGTGCTGACCTGGTTAATGCAGGTCAGCTTTGAGTATTGGGTGGCAGGTCAAGCTGGAAAATAAGATGTGGTCTTGTTTGTCAGGGATGATATGGATAAGCTGTGAATTTGATCACATGGAAATAATTTGGAATGACTTGAAAAGAAAAATTTCTCCCCCAAAACTGTCTGGTTTTGGAAAAGTTGCTGTCGGTCTGTGCCAGCGTGGAAATGGGACCATTCGAAAAGTTCTGGTGCTTCTCCTTCAAAACTGGTTGGAGATGGAAAAGAACCATCCCGGGAGCCGAAGGGACCGGACAAACAGGCACGAAGCGCATTCGGTGTTTCTTTCCAAATCACAGAAAACATAAACACAAAAAAGAGATGGAGAAAAAGAAAAAAGGGACCAAAAAAGAGAGAGAAAGAAGAGTTATGACATTTCTGTTGCCACCTACCTTTGATTTTCAGACCGATTTGTTTCCAAGGGTTATGAGTTTCACTTAGATGGAGGATAAGCATTAAATCAACCTGATGGTTTTGCCAAGATCTTTATTTAAAACCTTACCCCTTAAATTATACAGCAGTTATCTGACAGAAAGATGATTGAATTAATGAGGGATTATTACAATATTCTTGATTTGAAAAATTAGACAACACCACCTCCCTCTGCCCCCAGGAGATCTGGCTGTTTCATTAACAATTAATAGAAAAAATTGACACAGTGAGAGCTGCAAATCATACTTACCATGAATAATATAATAATATAATTCAACTAATTTTTCTTGGGCATTTTTAGATGCTTTAGTGTCGGGAGCGTTGTCAGCTGGGAGGGTGAGCTCTGGGGAGCACGGTCACTGTGGTGAGGAATGCTGAGGGCTTCATTTAATTTGATTTTACACGCTATCAGTGATGTGCTTTCCTTTTCCTCTTCTTATTACTTCACCTGTTCTGCCATGCAAATGATTTCTAGTATCTGTCAAAGGAGCGGTTATTGGCACAGATGTGCTGAAACACCCAGGCAAGGGCCATGTGTCGTGGTTGGGATGGACAAACGACATAGACCAAGTTCTTCCAGGATGGAAGTAGTAGATGCCGTTTAGTGCCACAAGTGCATTTTTATACAGTTTTACTGATTCATGTGTCTCTTCACTCTTGGTTACAAGTTACAGCAGTACCATCTCATTGGCTATTTTTGCTATCATCAACATTACTCTTCTACTCCCTTCTCTCTCACGGGTACATCCTTAACATCTCCGGATACTCCTTTACTCCCATCTTTCTCATGTGTAGGCCTTCATATCTTCAAAGCTAATTTCTGTTCCCATGCCCTCCATCAGGGAATCCATGGACCCACCGTGGTCCCCCACGGCCACAGCTCTTCACTGAGAAAAATAACTTGATGTGTTGAAAGTGGGACTGAGAGAAGAATTTGATGGAGCGTAGCCTTCCTGGGAAATTTTAAATGGCATTGAACCATCTTTACATTGTTTCTTCTTAGTTGCTTGAGTGCAGTAAGATGTATTTTGAGTAGAGTCACAAGCAAAAGCATCACAAACTGTGAAGATGGTGGATCCTCCTTATCCTTACCATAAGTGAGTCTGCAAGAGCAGAAGGCAGCAGATCTGTAAATGTCCCTCTGTTCTGACATAGAAGTGACAGAAATGACCCAAATTTCATTTCCTCTCGGTTCCTGAGGAGGGACAGTGCTCAGCAGAGTTTCTGCAGAGAGGACAAGGAAATTCGGCAATGTGAGCAAATGCTTCCGAAGCCCAAGTTGTGTCAGTTGAATATTTGTGAAGTAGCTAAAAATGTGAAGAAAGTGTCCTGTAGCTTCAGCAAATGTTACTTACTTATTTTCTATACTTCCACTGAAGCTCTTAAGAAGATAGCTTAATTTAAATATATATATACTTTTTCAGGACACAACTTTTATGTTTACCACGTATTATTAAATTGCCATGACCTATGACAAGGTTTTCAGTTGATGCATTTAATGAGTGACCATGAAAACAGCAGTCAAGGGTTTTTCCAGGGAATTCCTCATGCCAATGCTCGGCTGTATCAATACCTGGGCAGGGTGTATCAGTAAATACCCGGGTACAGCACATCAATATAATTCACTTGAGATGTTCCTCTCAACCTAAACAAGAGCTGGACGCACTTGGAGTACAATATTAATTCTCCTTAGGAGAATAAGCTATAAATCAACACGTTACACACACACACACACACACACTGTTAATAAGTTGCGTGTCATTCCTGGAATAAAAAAGGCTCCTGATTAATATAAAATATGTATTATATTGAGCTTCCAGGCACCCATGGGTGGGGAGGCAGCCAGGGCAAGGTCGGACCTGCTCACCAGCATCCCCCTGGCTGAAGGAGGAGGAAGATGAAGGGTCCATGTGTTCACCCCTTAGCAGGTCAGTTAAAATGTTATAGATTGCTTCACATTAATTAAAGTTAGACCGCTCCTTTCCTATAGTAAAAAAGTAAATCAGTGCCATATTTTCCCCTCAGCGCGGTGGCTGGTAGGCTCAACTTGTCAGAGGTATTTCTCAGAGCTTTTCTCTCCCATCAGAGTCCCAGGTATTTCCAGTCTCAAAGGGGTTTTTTTTAGAGTTGGTGATTTTAGCAGCCTGAAAGGGGCAAGATGCGTGTCCCTGCAGCCTTCCTGGGTCAGGGCCGCTCGACACCGCTCCTCGCCGTCCTCCCCAAAACTCTCCTGTTTCACATGAAGTGAAGCAACTGAGGTGCAGGGTGAAGCTCTGTTGTGCCTGTTTATACAGCCGAGGAGCAAATAGCAGATCTTTCTGAAATGTTGAAGAAAAAGCATTTGGATCATCAGATGCACATGACCTGGTTGCAGTGAGGGTCTCATGGGGGGCAGAGGGAGAGGAAACACCGTCCCCCGGTTGCAGTTCCCCCCCAGGGATCCTTTGTGCTGCTCAAGAATACATGTAGCTTCTGATCAGGAAACGTGTAATTGCATTTAATTAAGACCGCTGCCTTCAGTAAGAGCATGAAAATAGTAAATAGAGAAGTCAAGTGCAGATTGAACCTCGAGCTGTTAAGTGGTGAAATGATTTAGCGGAGCAGCAGCTTTAATGGGGAAGCCGGTTGTGTTTATCAGGCGATTGTTTGCTGGCAGGGGAGTAATGAGCTGCTCCTCAGCTGGGGCTGAGACATCTCCAGCTGCTCAGAGGTGTTGGTGATGGAGCTGGAGGTGCTGGTTGGGGCCGGGACGGTCAAAGTGCTGCAGCAGGAGCCTGCAGGCTTGGTGACAAGAGGAATTTTTATTGTGAGGGGCTGTGATTCATCCCCAAACACCGGGATGGCTGACGAAGGTCGCAGGCTTCACCTTGCAGAATAAGAGTGCATCTCTCCGAAAATCTCAGGTATGGCTTTATGTTTCTGTGTGTACATTAACCTTTGTGTTCAGGGCTGTGTTTTCTGCGCCTGGTGAGGAGGAGTTAAGGTGGGGGGGTCTCTGTAGCGGAGCAGCCGAGGAAATCTTCAGCCTCTGGGGAAATAAATATTATATGGAATGGTGCAGAAGGTGCTGACACTGGTGGGTGCGTCGGTTTGTACACCGTCCTCGCCAAACCCCGTCCTTGTTCAGAGCGGGGACGCTGGGGACGGGATGGGGTGCAGGGGAGGGGAACTGGACTGTCTGCAGCCCCTGGGGAAGAAGCTCCAATCGCTTCAGTGATTTTCTTTTCTATTTTTGTGTGTACAACACTCAGATGTTAAGCAAATACTCTCCTGGTAACAATTCAGCTTTCTGAGGAATCCTTACATCCCTTCTGGTGCAGCACAGCGTAGCGAATAATCTCTCTAAAAGGCTTTTAAACTTCAAATGTAACAGCACAAGTCCCGACTTCGTTCAGTTTTGGGGTTAAAAGAAGTAATGACAAGCACCAAACCTGACTTCACCCTGAAAGACAAAGCCCTTGGGGAAGAGGTTATACTGGGGCGATTGGAATTGATAACACAGGGATTATATTTGTGCATCCGAGAGGCACAAAACAACTGTTATACCAAATTCCCTGTTTGTCTTTACTCCAAAAATACCTTTTCTCATGGTGACAACCGGAGATTAAAGCACAACAAGCTTCAATATTTCAGCAGAGTGTTAAGCAATGTGGGGCTGCGTGTTGCTTTACCAAGCAGCTTGTCTTTCTGATGGTTGTAATGAAGACAATTAAACCTGGTTTTGCCTTTTTTTTTGTCGTTGTTGCTCACAGTATGGCAAGAGCATTTGAACGGCTCCCGCAAACAAGCCCTTCAATCACATTTATTGTTCCTTGACATTCTTTACAACATCTTAAAACTCGCAGCTGCATAGCGATGTGGCCGCCCTGTGCATCGGGGCCTTTATAATGATCCGGGAGTTAATTAGTGCCATTAGGGGTTATGGCTCAGGAACTGCTAATCAAAAAATGGTAATGAAATGCATGTTAATTTTTGCCCTTTTTGGCTCCCTATTGTAGGGGATCGGTGCAGTGTGCATCTCTTCGCTGTTTCCAGGGGATTTTTGGAAGTAAATCAGGCTTTGCCTACTAATAATTATTGCAATTTTCAGAGGCATAGGAGCTATGATGGAGAAATCAAATCTATATAACCCCTCAGAGCCCTGAGAAGGGATCTTTTAGAAGAGAAGGGTGCAAGACAACAATATTTTGAAATATAAATCACTGTATTTTAGAAAGGGGACAGGGACCCATAGTCATGTCTGGGCCTGACATGGAGATGAGAACGTTAACTCCTCATTCGTTCAGCTGCAGAGAAAACGTTGTTTGCATGTTTGCTGTGGCAGACAACTGCAATTTTTCACTGTTCTCTATAAAACAGGAGGGGTTTGTTTTCTTTAACTTACTGTCAACGTTTGGTCTCAAGTAGAACTGATGGGAGCTCATCTGTAATTCTTTTTGCCTGAATATATCACAGCTTTGAGCTGAGGTTCCTCCGTCCCAGCCTGTTCTCTCAGGGCTGCCAATGAAAACTTCAGGTGACTTTTGGAAACCCTTTTGCTGGCTGCGACACGCTCCTGTACATTTTCTAAAGCATTTAGTTGTTTAGTGCTTTTCTGTGTATGCATTGAAGATGCGTTTTAACGACAATTGTGAATCCCTGGAGCAGATCGATGTTATTTTGACGGATCGCTGCGGGATGGTGTGGATGTTCCTTACAATACTAATGCGTATCTGGGCTGGGTGTTCTGATTGAATTCAAATGATGAACCATTGGTTTCAGAGGCAGAAAGATGAGGTTTTTAAAAAATATTATATTTGGTGAGGAAATCTCCTTATTTTTGTGTTACAGTAGGTGTTTAGTATTTTATATATATATATATATATATATGAAAGAAACCTTGAATAGTTACCCACCCATTACTACTGTGGGCAGGTATACGGAGGTTAATTAAGCATAACCTAATCACCGTTATGTGAACCTGAAGAATCAACACATGCTATGAGAACGACCCCTTGTAGCCCATCCTGACCCTCCTCTCAGAAAACCAACATCCCAAGTGCCTCCAAAACTGGAGATAATCATAGGTGCTCTCACCTATAGATCACCAGTTTTAGACCACAACAGATGTTATTCAAGAGATTTTTCACTGACAACATATGTAGATGTGACTGCACAATGTTGCAGGGAGTGTTTGCTGTGTAGTAAGAAATCCCAGTAAAGTATCTAGTGGGGGAAATAATGTAAAAACTTTACTAGGCAAATACTATAAGAATTTACAAGCTTGAATATAGTTTGTGGATGAGTGTTTAAACAATGGTTGTTACAAGATGTGCAGCATCATGCAGCTCCAAATGGTACAGAGATAAAACAAGCGATGCTGAGCAGGCTGCTGCTGCTCTTAAAAGATCTTTACTGTTCATTAAATTATCCGATGCTGTCGTCTAATGTTTTGGGATCAACGATAGTCTGGACTGCGTTTGCGCTGCTATTAGTTTTTGTTACCGTATTTCCTGTGAATGACATTTATACTTGTGCTGCGTTAACACCATTTTGCATCCTGCTGCCCGGGGATTTGGATCAATCGAACCAGAGAAGCCTTTGCAAGCTCATTGATTTTCATTTATCCAAACCCAGCTGTTTAGTCTGGGTCCAGGTATGGGACTAGGGCATGTTCGAAGCATCCATGGTATAGGCTTGGTTCTGTGATCAGGTATTAGCAACGTGTATGTGGTGGTAAATGAAAACCGATCCAGTACTATGGTTTTGGAAGGAAAAAATAAAGTAAAAATAATAAGTGTCACCCCAATTAAGAAGTTGTGGGTTCAGTTTAGAGCTCTTGGTGCTGTGGGTTTGTCTGGTTCTGCTGGTGTCAAAGCTGCGTGCGCTGCACCCCTGGTCTGCGCCAACTTGCTCAGCGCAACTCACTGGCCTGAAATGCAAGAATAACTCAAATGCAAAGCACTTACTGTTGCTTCAAAGTATTTCTGTCTATCTGTCTGTCTGTCTATCTGTCTATCTATCTGTAATCAAAGCAAGGTGTTACTCTCTGCAGGTGGACTCCATCTGTCCTTAGACAGAAGCTCTTTGAGATCAGGCCTGGCCTTTCTCGTAGAGCAAAGAGACTTTTTGGTGCTGCTCATCTTGCTGCTCAGATGTCCTTGAGGAATGTGTGATGGCTTCTCCAGCACGAGGCTTCGGACCTGTTTTGGGGGATGGAATTGATAGTGCAGGAATTCTCTCATATCTGAGTAGGCTGTTGGTCTCTTGCCCAATCTGAAAGTCGCTTTACAGGGGAGCGGGGATGGTTCGTGCAGCCAAACCCTGGGCTGGAGTCATGAAAGGAGATGTCAGTAGGTGGCTGGGTGGTGGGAAACCTCCGGCTGGCTTCGTGGTTTGTGTGTCTGATAAAGAGCGTTCACACTTCAGCCACCTATAAAACCAAGACCAAACTTCCCTCCCACAGCGTGGTACTGTCATAATTATCTGGTTCGGCTTTTTTTTTCCTTTAATATGAAAGTGTTTGGTTGTAGTACATATCTCTGATTATAATATTAACTCAAATGCAGCATAAACCTTTGGCATCCCTGCAAAGCAGCAAATAAGTCCTCTGGAAGCAGAGAGCACGTGGTGCCATCCAGCCCCGAGCATCACAACTCAGCAATCAAACCATGAGATGTGGTTGTGGCCTCCTGACGTTTTCTGTAGCCACTCAGTATTTATTGGCAGTCTCTGTTCCGCTGAAGCCTGGTGCTAATGCTCCACTGATTGCGTTAGGGACCTCAGAGGGGACCCAAATTGCGTTAGGCTGTCTGGGGAAGCCGGATGGGTTTGTAGCAGTGTGGGGTCTTTTTTCTTTTAAATGCACCATGCTGGTTTTTCCTCCCAAGTATTGAATTTCATTTGACTTTCAGGGGGTCCAGCTTGGGTTTTCTAGGTCTACATTACTCTAGATTTAAACAACTCCAGGAGCCCACAGCCTCTGCACAGCACCGGCCAAGCTCTCCCTCCCCAGACAGAATTTTCTGATGCCAGGAGAAAGCTGGTGGCCACCCACACCAACAGGTGACCATGAAAATGTCCTGCAGCGAGAAAGTGGAGGCCAGACAGTATAAATTCCCCATCAGATATTTTCATTAGTAACTTCTGCCCGTCTCTGCAGCTTGAGAAGGTCCCGTGGGATCCTGCTGGGTGGTCAGTGACGTTGTTCCTGCTTAGGCTGAACCTAAGCTGGGGCCACCCCTTGAATCTGGAGTAAGACACTCAAAGGCATCATCCTCAAAATACCCTTTGGGGATGGAAAGGTGAGGGCAGGAGAGGAAGATGGAAAAAGCACTTGGGTTAAATCATTGAAATAACCGCTTATTGGGTAATTTTAACAAAATCTCATGTGTGATGCGTGCAGACGGGAGTATGTAAGCTATAAACTTCATAAAATGCTGTGTTGCACGGTCTGTGTCAGAGTGGTAGAGAACCGCTGGCATCAAACCTGACCAAGTGCCATCCGAAATACACTGGATAAAATGGCCTTTCCTGCTCTGTGCTCTTACTGGGAGTTGTATTTACAGAAAAATGTCACCTTTCCCTGCAATAAATGGATATCGAATGGCAGAAACTGAACTAAAGAAGCCTTCATCGCACTGATCTGCAGCTGCTCTTCCTATGCACCAATTTTGGTTTGGGGCTTTGGGAAGTCTTATCCATAACTTGCACATGTGTATTACGTGTAAATGTTGCCACAAGATCTGATCTTAGCACCTGCTTTTCTCTTTTAAAGTTTATTTTAGATAGAGAAGGTCTTGCTAAAGTAATGAGCCTCTACTGCTGTTCTTGGTGCCTCAGAAAAGCGTCATCTTGAAGAAGAAAAGCAATTTGGGGCTCAACTTTGTCTCAACGGTTCCTTTTCGTACACGCTTGTTACGCTAGCTCAACAATTGTGATTTTGGGCAACGTTTTAAGTGCATTCATTTCTTGTAGGAAGTAGCATAGAATAAGCCATAGCACTGATTAATTTTACAGTTTGATTAAAGTGTGAAAATGCAACATTTTTAGTCTTAATCATGCTGCACATAGATTTACATACATTCACATGGACCTTGCAGTGGGATTTTGGTAAAATCCCAACTCGGGAATGACTTTTGAGGATTTGTACTTGTGATAGAAGTGGTATTAAAGGTGCTGGAAAGGGAGGGAGTAGAAAGGTAGATAAAAATCGGAAAAGTAGTCTCCTAAGATTGTCGTTATTGCTTGTCCAGTAAGGAATCTATGTTATAATTCAGACGGTGGGTGTTAGTGCCATGGGATGTAACCAGCTCCCTGCATCTCACCCCTGGATGGTACCTGGATTTGTTCCAACATCTGGGGACTTGGGGGCCTGGGATGAGAAACCCAAGCTGAGGGATTAGGTATCTGCACATCAGGTTTGCAGAACCCATAGCGATGAAGGAACCTACTCAAAAACCACATTAACTCTTCTCCTCTTTCTTTTCCAAGCCGGCTATGGCTGCGGTAGGGGATGCTCTGTGCTGGGGGGGTGGTGGAGTAATAACCCCAGCTCCAGGGAACAGTTCCAACAGAGCTTTTAATATCTCTGAAAAATGAAATCCCAACAAAGCCTTTGTGGGGGGAACACTACAAGTTTGTTTATTTGCAAATTCACCATTTGGGCTGCGATCTCCCCTCCATGCCCAGAAGCGCCCGCTCACCTGCGTTAACAGAATTAAATGTACCAAGCAGGGTAAAAACATCTCTACCCGTTGAAATTACTCTCATCGTGCTGATGGATGTGCCTCTGAGGAAATAAGCAGCGGTTCTAGAAGTTCAACTCCTGTTTTAAATTAGATCTACATAAGCAGATCAAGCAATTAGCTTTGCCTGCAGCTTCTCCGACGCTGGCGTTTTCTCACTTCAAATTTTGTTCTGATAATTGTTCCAAAATAACAGAGAAGGCAAACCAGAGGTAATTGGTTTACTCTTTGGTGTATTGTGGGGGACGGGACATGGAGAGGACAAAACGCTCTCCCAGGGCTGGGTATGAGAAACCAAGAACGGCCAGTTCAATGGTGATCAAAAACCAGTTATGAGGGCCAAGAGGAGCGAACAAAACGCACACAAAACCACACTGGGTAACATGGGGAATGTGTTCCAGTGATTCATATGGTCACATTTCCCCTGAAAAAAGATGTATAGATAAGGCTCTTAGGGACACGATTAATGCTACAGTTAGGCTATGGTTGGACTCAATCTTCAGGGTCTCTTCCAATCGAAATGATTCTATAATTCTATCAAACTCTGGCTGCTTTTGTTTATTGAAGTAGTCCATTTGCAATTATATCTTTGGTTTTATCAGGGTCTCTGCCAATAAACGCTTTTCTGCCTTGGAAATCGGCTTGGTGAGGGTCTGTGGTCACTTCTCCGAGTGATGCTGGTCCTGCTGTTGCGGACAATCCCGTCGAGGGGATCCAAAGCTTTTCTGTAGCCCGGGGTGTCTCAGGTGGACCCACCATCATCCCATCCCACCTCTGGGCATTCCAGCAGCTGCTCAAAACCACACAACAATAATCCTGGGTGGCATCATTCATATCCAACCCCGGTACCACAGCTTGCAGTTAATAATTAGACAAGATTCCTGAATAAAACCGTAAGTTTGTGGTGTCAGTGCTGCCGAGTGATGTTACCTTAAAAATGCAAATTAATGCATTTGCTGACTGCACTTTCTGTGGTTGAATTGAGCTCGCTAATCACCTGAGGCCACCAGCCAACTAAATATTTGTATCTGTTTGACTAAACCTAATAATAGATGGTTGCAGCGTTAGGACAGAAGGGGATATGCATTTATAGCAGGTATTTTGTCTCCACTATCTCACAACGTGATTATCGTCTACTATAATAAAATTATCTCATTGATTAGATTTGCATCATCTAAAACCAGTTATGTTTTTTTCTGTTTAAGTATCTTGGTAAATACAAGAGAGGTTGTAGAATAAATTAGTTCTAGGATCAGAGTTTTATTGCCTTTAAATATTCAGTACTCCTCCGGGCTCAAGCTGAACGTGTTTTGCCTATATGAAGTCTATGTCTGTACTAAGTCACAAAGCATTTAGATGCTATTTTTGTTGTTATCATCTCATTATTGTGGTGGAGTTTTTAAGTTTCCCTCCCGCTGCAGAGTTTCTTCTGTGCTCCAAAAATTGGGGAAGCAGAGCTGGCAAATGGGAGGGGGAGGTACAACCAGAATGAAGCTTCTCTGCCTTATCAATTCGGAGGAGATTTAGGTGGAATTAGCAGTTACCAACTCTGAATATCACAGATTAATAGCGGGAAACTACGTGTGGTATTATGGCAATTCACACTGCATTCGAGTGATGCAGAGAACAAAAGCCAAATCATTTACCGCTTGAGAGAAATTATTCAATGCTATAATTTGAGTGACCTAATCGCGTGCTGCCACGGATCAAGGGAGATTATCCATGTTGCTGTGCAAATAAATTAGGAGTTGTTCTTTGGAAGAAAACGTATGAAAGTATAACACATAATTTACATATAATCAGAAGTATTAGTGCTAAAAGCTCTGTTTGATTTTAGAAAAGGGGAAAATCTGCTGTATCACCACAACTGCTTTACCAAGGTGAATTCAGGCCAGGCTGAGGTTTTGTTGGGGATGAAAACTCAGGGTTGTTTAATTTGTGTAATTCCTGGGCTGGGGTGACCAATGTCAGGACAGAGCTGCTGTGGGTCAGGATGCGTTGGCCATGGCTTCTTGCAGCTCTTGGTTGGTTCCACCTCCCATTAAGTGTCTCCTTTTATCAACTCTTGCTCAATAGCGTAGAAAATAGACCTGTTTGGAAGCCGTACCTGGGAGTCACTGTAACCCATGCTGATGCCGTTTCATCTGCGAAAGCCGCAATTTATTGCACTGAATATGCAGCATTGACAGAGAAGCAACGATGCATTTAATAACTTCATGCTTGGTTATATCAGGAATTATTGTGGGAATATCGAGTACAGCACCGTCTGCGCCCGCTTTCCTGCTGGTCTTGTGTGAACATTCCAATGGAGCAACCTCTGTCCCTGGACAGTAACATAGTTCTGGTCTAAACAAATTAGTCTTCTAGCATTGGTTTAAGACATCAGATTTTGTGCTGGTTAGAGAATGAAGGTGCTTGCATTATCCATATGAGATGCTTTCTGTTTACCGTAAGGGAGGTGGCTCCAAACAACCTCTGGTCTGGGACTTGTTTGCATGCCCAGATGGACCTGTTTGCTCTTTTTTATAGCTGTGCTATCAAAAAAACCCAAAACAAACTAATTAAATGCAAATGGGAGTTAATCCTTAGTTGAAGTTTATGCATTTGAACAAATGCTGGTGGAAACTGTTGTGATTCCCTGGGCTCTGGTGGTTTGGAAAGTGCTCATCAGAGGGTGGAAACTGCTCCTCAAACCCCCTCACCTCCCCATTTGGGTTCGTGTTCCCAAAGACACTGATAATAATTGCAGTAACAGGGCAGATCTCCAGGTTCCTGTCCCTTATTTCACTTGGACCAAGAGCTATTTTATTTGTTAAATGTTCCCGTAGGCTGGGTGGTCCTCACAAGCCATGGGCTGTAGAACTGAAGGTGCCCCCAGACCCAAATATCAGAACCCCCATCTCTCCCCAGGACCCTTGGACTCCCCATCTCCTTCCAAGATTTATTCCTGCATCCCACATGCACATCAAGCAGGGCTCACATTGATGCAATTAGTGTAGATTTAACGAAGGAGCCATCTGCTCAAAGACAACGGGGGTGTAATTTCTTTTACTTGGCAGAGTCTATATTATATATTTCACCTTTTTTGTCTTGGCTGGTAATTGTGGATGACCCATTTCAACCCAAGCGCTGAGCCATGAGCTCCTTCTGTAACGGCGCTGGGACGAGCAGCACCCTTGCTGTAAGGAATATTACCTCGTTACAGCTGGCTGCTTAATTGGAAATAGAGCAGTGGTCCAGAGGGACCGTACAGGTGTCCCTTTGTGTCCCACATCCGCTGTGCCCATCCGTGACCTGGTGGCACCACCATCACAACCACATGAGCGGTCCATCATGCGATGCAGGTGAATATTTAAAAAACAAACAGACAAAAAAGGAAATACATCTTGTGTAAACATTTGAATTTTAATTTTCTTTTTAATTTCGTGAAGCCTGTTACGTGTTTACCAAGGCGTGTAACAGCTTCGTGTTAACAACGCAACAATTCATCATTAAACGTGCGCCAGCTGTTCCTGCCCTATTTCCCGTTACCGACAGCGCTCAACGGTTCCTGTCAAAGGGAGAAAAATAAAACATACATGCTTTGCTTTAATAACTAACACTAACACTGCAGAACAAGGAGCAATAACAGAAAGGCCGTGACACGTTTCTTGATAAAATGCTGCCTGGGTACTCGTTAGCTGAGCGGGCAGAGAAACACCCGGTCCTGAGCGGGATGCGCAATTTGGAAATGAGGGTTAATCCCAGGGATCGAATTGTTGATGTTAATTCTGATTACAAGTTTAGGGACTTCTTACGAATCCCAGCTCTAGAGCAAACACTTTAAATTATGGGTTTGCTTTCTGCAATAGATATTTAGCAAACCTGATCCAACTGGGAGAGCTGAGGGAAGGAGGTGACTCTGGGCTCTGCTGGTACATGAAAGGTCATTCCTGTTTGGCTTTCGTTTTGGTTTTTAATTCATTTTTTTGTTGTGTGTGCATGATTTTGATTTGGTTTGTTGTTGGTTTTGTTTGTTTTGTCGTTTGTTTTTGCTGGGTTTTTTTAAGTTAAAAAACCGTTTGCCTGTTTTCATGTTATACCTTTGCATTTCTTGAAGAGCCCAGAGCCACGGTTTTATTTCACCATCTCTTTGATCCTTTCCATGTACAAAGACAGTAATGAAGAGCCAAGTGGGGCTTGAACTCCTGCAAGAGGCTGACGTAGGAGATTTCGTTGGAGGATGTATTAAGGACCCTTAGCTCTGTTTGATGCCAGTCTCTGCTGACAGAATGGCTCAAACCCATTTATTTAGGGTGGCATCGAGCAACCAGATGATGCTAAATTAACAGACGGGAAAAATTACCTCCATGTCATGGTCCCTTAGGGTATTAATTAGTGTGTGTATCACTGACAAGACAGAGTATCATGAGCTGCTGTGAGTCACACACACTGATTTTAGTTGCAGTTTTTGCAATGCTATTGCTTAGCTGGCCAAGGTACAATAATGATGTATTTTAGGTACAGCTCATACACCAGCACCTGCTTTTCGTAGGGAGGGACGCTAAGAAATCCCTGGAGGGTGGTGTAAGAGTTTTCATTTTGTCTGTGATCAGGTCTGACAAATGAGTAAAGGGTTTAAATTTATCTCAGAGGGACAAATTATAACAGGTATGGTTTGAGATTCATCACTGTCTGATATATTAATACATAGGTATTGTTCTCTATTTCAAGGTTTGGGTTGGAAACTTTGCTGTGAAATTTATTCCAGACGATTTCTCTGGACTGTTTCCTCTAATGGTTGGGAAATGGGTGGTTTGACCCCAAAGTTGGGATTTCTCTCCCTTGGGTTTAGGTGAGTGCGAAGGGACTGTCAGGCCTGGGGTTCATCACCAAGGGACCCAGGTGACTTGTTAGACCAGTCGTTAATATTTCTATTAACGATAATAGTAAGAACATCTTTACTAGCTGATAGGCAAGATTGGTTTAGGAATTTAGTGTTGTATTTTATTTGTCTGTTGTTTTCCCTTGGTTTGGCAAACACATTAGGTTTCTTTTTGTTGCCAAGTAACCCCAGGCCTTCAAAAACTTAAACTAGGTCTGTAAAGAAGCTGGTGAGAACACTTGTTGCCTTCCTGAGCTCCCATTTTGTGGTGTAGCTGTGGTAACGATGGAAAGAGTGAATTAAAAAGGGTGGCAGATCGGGATGACTGTGATACAGCTGCAATATTGTGTAACCACGGGTGGTTCTCCACGATGTGTCCATGGCCATGAAGATCTCCCGACCCTTGGTGTGTTGGCTTGGAGAAGCTCCATGCAGATGGACCCTCAGCATAGGAACCATCATCCCCAAAGCACCAACCCAGGCTTTTCCAGTTTAATTCTCCATCTTGTTTTATTGTAACCCGATCATGAGGGGTTATTTTACAGAAGAAGCCTTTGATCCAGATTCTCTTGATACTCATGCTCACCCAAAGTGTATAACTTAGTAGTTGGTGTCTGTTATGGAGTAAATAAAAGATCTGCAAAGCTGTATAACGTAATCTATAAAAACATTTTAATTAAGCTTAAACCTCTTATAAAATAGACATGGCATTAAACACATCCAGGGTAAAGAGCAGCATTGCTGGAGGCAATTACATGGTGCTACTGGGCTTGTGCAACACTTGCTCTGAAGCTCCAGTCACCTTTCCCTTAAATTCCCCATTGATTTAAAGAACTTCCTTTATTACCTGACAAGCTTCCTCATTCTCGGCATTTATTTTGATTTTGTAGAGCTTTCAGCCATGCCTTTATTGCTGCTGAGGAGTAAAATATCTCTTATAGCCAGCGCCATAAATCTCCTCTCTAGCCGGGGACTATATTCTCGTGGCTGTACATCACTTTAGTTATTGCCAAAAAGCACCATCGTATCACATCGCAAATTAGGGGCCGAAAGACGGGGCTTTGCTGATTATGCCGATTATGTGTGTCTGAGGAAAATCCTTTATTCCCCCAAACTTGGTTTAGACAGTTGGACAAAGTTCAGGGAGAAAATTGGAAATTGATGGTCGGTGGCGGCTCTTTCCATGGTTTTATCTGACAATAAATCCCAGGAGGGGCAGAGCGGCTGCTGGCGTGTCCCTCAGGGGGTGAGCAGGATTTGGGGACCGTGTCACCCCCAGGCTTGTGTCCCTCAGTATGGGGGCTTTGGTGCTCGCACCCTGACAAACAGCTTGCTGAGACCTCCTACAAATGATGGGAATACCCAAGGCTAATTAAATTCTTTCCAGAAAGGGCTGTCGAACATTGGAACAGGCTGCCCAGGGCAGTGCTGGAGTCACCATCCCTGGATGAGTTGAACAGATGCAGAGATGAGGTTCTCAGGGACACAGGTTAGTGCTAGAGTTAGGTTAGGTCGGACTCGATGATCTTGAGGTTCTCTTCCAACCAAAATGATTCTTTGGTTGTATAATTAGCATCCTTGTAATCACTGAAAAATAGGAGAAGTGCCTGGCTGGTGTTCTTGGTGCAATGGTACCCACCAGCAGCATCCCTGGAGATGCTCTGTCCCCATCTTGGGGACCTGTTTGCACCCTACTGTGCTCTTGTATCCCCTCAAAAACATCAAAAGCTTTTCAAAATAATTCTCTCGGTGATGGTGTAGACCCAAAATCCTGGATGGGGTGGTTGGCAATTCCCCCTGTTGATGCCTGAGGCACATCTCATTCATCCCCCTCTGTGCGAGGAACAGCTTAATTAATGATGGCTCTTAACAGGGCTGATTTTGAGACACCTTGTTGATATAAATGGAGATCAAAGTGCACTTCCAACGTGCAAACTGTAGGGAAATGTGTTTCTTATAACACTGGCAGTGCAAGGGAGGAGAAGCAGCTGTGGGGCTGGGGACCGGAGCTTTGGGCTGTCCCAGTCTCCCCCTTCCCTCCACAGCCCCATCCTTCCAGCCCTTCTTTTCTCTCTGGAACATTAGTAAAGTAAAGAAATATGAATAAATTAAACGCAATATCAATTATTTACCAGTCTGAAGCGTCTCTCCCTGCTTTTTTTAGAACCCAGCATTCCCCTCCGCAGCACAGCTCTATTTTATTTTTTAACTTATCTAACATTTCTTTCAATTTTTAATTCTCCCCCACCATTTAATAATTAACGGGCTAACTTCCCCTTTAATATCTCTTTCCAAGCAGTGCCGTAGGGCTTAAGGAAGCCTCAGGGACAGACTGGGGATGAGGCCTCTACCGCTGCCACCCCACATTCATTTTTATCCCTTTCTTTTTTATTTCTTTTAAGATCCTTTCGTTGCATGTTTTACTGTCACCTCTACTCTTTCAGCGTGGTTTTCACTCTTGCTTTGCTCGGTGGTGTCTCCCATTAGCTGCCCATGCTGGAGATTCTTTGCAGCCAGTCTATTTTCATGATATTTCCATATTTTCAACAGCAGATGGACCTAGAATGCCAAATTCTGGATTTGGGTTTATTTTGGTTTGATCAGGGTGTCATTTGATCCTCACAAATGAAAAACTCTCTCTTGACCGATATTCCCTGCACCTCTTTTTAAAAAGATCTGTAAGGAATTTCTTCCCCTGTGTCTCCTCCCAGAAGGAATCCCCTGAAGCTTTAGCGCATCCCTTAGCAACCACGGTGGCAAAAGATAATGTAGAGCAAACATCTTTTAATACAACGTCTTTTTTCCTGAGAGAGGCTTGCGGTGGTGGTTTGTGCGGAGTTCTCAGGCGCTCATCTAACACCATATTTTAAATAAACCTCCACGAAAACCGGGAAGCGGGGCACTGAGGACACCTCCCCGGGGGATCCCCTCCTCCAAGTGTCAACCTGAATTTCCTGTAAGGAAGCAGAAGATCCCAGCGTCTGCGGGTGAAACTTTAACAGCTTCCTCGGGGTCCATTAGGAAAGAGGATTTCAGCGTTCAGAACCATTATCGGAGTGTTTCCCCCGACAGGGAGAAGCTTTCAAAGCTTCTTTAGGGAGGAAGCGGATCGTGACGGCTCAGAAGGTGAAAAGGCGGCGGGCAGCGTGGTGTTGGAGATCAAAATTGATTAATAATTAGTCTGTGAGCGCTTTAGCAATGGGTTGGCTGAGGAAATGGGAAACCCCTTCCTACCCCCGCTTCCCCCATGGAGCTGATAGAGATGGGGAGAGAGATTCACGTACAAACTGCCCAATATCGGTGCTTTTTTCATTAATCCCTGTTTCTGGACTTTGGGAATATTTCTAATTGTTGTTCTCAGATGATTTACAGTACCAGAGGTGGGGTGACATGGGGGATGCCCCAGCCGGGGGGTGACAATGCAGCATGGCCAGTTGGTCCCCCCTGTACTGGTCTGGGTGGCACAGTATGGGGAGGACTACTGGGTTTAGGGTTCTTTGTTGGTTTTATTTGCTTCAGGCAGGTTTCCTCTTTTTTCATTTAGCCAGATTGTAGCATAACAGAGAAGCATCTTGATGTCAACACAAATGATTCAAACCCCATACGGGCTGTGGGGAAAAGGGAGAGCCACGATCCTAGAAAGCTCCTTAGAAATCTCGCTTGCAATGTATTAAAAGGGCAAATGTGCCTTTGGGACCAGTTTTCCTATTTTGTTTTTGCAGCCCATGCCCCACAAGGGTGCTGGGGTGCAGCTGGTGGGAGGGAAGGGGCGACCTGGCCCCATCCCACCTTGGGGCTCCCAAAAAACATAATCCATGAAGGCAATCCCTGCAGTAATGCCAACATTTAACCGACTGCCATAAATCCTGGTGCCCTGTAATACCTGCACAATTGAGTGGGCCGCACACTTTAACCATATTAGAAGTATACTTTATTCATAAATTCAAATTATAACCATTTACATACCAGATAACACGTAATTGCGGTTTAATACTTTTACATCCTAATACTGTTACAAAGGACAAAGAATTATTAGGATCTTTCTCCAATGATCTCTTTTGATGAAGAAAATATTAGCTGGGAGTCCTTGGCATTAATTCTGAATGGCTGATATTAATGGCTTACTCTAAGCTCAGCTTGAGCTGGCAAAGAAGATATTTCAAAGCCCAAAGCAATACAAAGACGTGAAAATGAAGTGACACATACATTTTGAGAAGAGCTCAGAGAAATAAGACACGGCTTTACAAGTTAAATCTCCCAAGACCTGGAAATGCCGAGCCCCAGCCCATTTGTATTCGGCGTCCCTGGATGCTGTCGGCACTTCGCTTGCCATCAGATAGGCAGGCGGGTTTTTGCTGGGATTATATTAGTTTGGGATTGTTCTTTACGCCTGTTTTATCGAGTGAAGAGGAGTGATTTAGCGCAGTGCTCGGCTGCTGTGTGGTTACTGTACTGGTGTTTCCTGCCCACTGGCAGAGGTTGAAATGAAGATAACACAAAAATAAATGGAGTGAATATAGTCCAGGTCCTGAGTTCCCCGCCGCAGCCCCGGCACCGCTGTCTGAGCCGTGCTCTCCACTTCTCCTACTACCAGAGGCTGTCTCCTGATGCTTGATCCATCCTATGAAACCCCAAAGCACAGAGATTTGGACCTAAAATGTTGCTTATTGCCCAACGAGGCCTCCCCGTTTGCTGCAGATGGCCAGGCAGGGTGCGGAGATGTAGGGAACATATCCTTGCTATGGGTTACACCCTATGGAATGTGTTTCCATGTGTATATTCACATACGTATCTTCACTTCTTGGCCTTAGCAATGAGTAGCACTAAGCTGTGGCACAAATTTTAAAGCTGGCAATTGAACTGGCTCAAGAGCAGCTAATGCGTCAACACCAGATAGAAGGTTTTATGGGTTTCATTCACTCCTTTCATTCCACTCGAGTCCCTGCAAGGCTGGTATTTTACCTGGGGCTATTCGGGCTTCTCTGGTGTGATTCCGTGATATGGAATGGTGAAAAAAAGACAAAAACTCGACCACCTCTTGCACAGACCAATTAAACCACCAAGTTTTGGTGGTCTCGTCTGGACGGCGTCCTCCCATCCTTCCCGCCTGCAGCTCTGCTCGGGCTCTGCCACTCCATCACTTTGGCTTTTTCCCTTTCTTGGAAGAAGAAATGCTGTTTCACACAATTGTATTTCTTTCTGATAAGACTTTTACAATCAAATCTCTGATTAATCGCAGCCTGGCATGTCAAGGTCTGAATAGATTCCTAAAATATTTTATGCTTGAAGAATTAGGCTGATCTCTTTGAGCGTAACCTCGGGGAAGGCAATTTGGGAGAGGGTTGTGAAGCGATACCCATCTTTCAGAGGTGACTGCTGTCTATCACCCTCCTGAAGTTTAATTAAAATGAATGATTGAGCTGTTATTGCCTGAACAGTCGTGCTGACGCTGTGCTCTTCTGGAATGGCTCCATCCCAGTCCCTGTTGTTTCATGGGCTTGGGGCCAGTGAGTGGGACTGAAAGGCACTTGCTGGTACCAGGGTGAGAGGAGGAAGAGGAGGATGAGGAAGAGGCACGAGGGGCTTTGCAGGCTGAGCAGCCCACTTCAGACACCATCCAATTCTGCACGCGTAGCAACTGGCACCGTCTATCAGGTTAATGAACCACCAAGAGGATTTACAAAGGAGCCATTAGTCTATCAGGCCAAAGCATTATTTTTAACACGCCTTAGTATTAGTTTTCATAAAGAGCCATTACCATCAGCCAATAACTTGAGCAAACAATTTGTCTGTCTTTTAGGGAGCTTTTCTCTCCAGACACCTTGGGGTGCTGTGTTAAACTGCAGCTGGAAACCTCAAACAGGGTCCATGTGGCAGAGGAAGGTGCGAGCAATGGGCAACCTCATCTTAAAACTGCAAACCTACCTATAGAGGACCTGGCCCTAAATCTACTGATATTTCTTTGACTTGAGCGGGTTTTATTTTAGATCAGGCCTGTTAAGTAAATCTCTTTTTCAAATATACATCAGGGGAATAAACAAAGCACCATTATAGTGGCGTATTTAAAAGGCTGCCGCGCTAAAACCAACACGCTGCTGTGAGCCACAGTCAAGCAGAAATAAATGGAAGCATATAAACAGAGCTTGCAGTAAATGTTAATGCATTTTAATCTGCTCTACTACCTACCTGCCAATTAAATTTCACAATACACTTGTAATAATGAAATAAAACACGGGAATAAAAGTATACAGCAGTTAACCCTTAAATGCCTGACAGAGGTGTGGGAAGAACAGGGTGTAACGGGGTTGAGCCCATGGCTGTGCGAGGAGGCAGCCGCGCTGAACTGAACCTTCTGAGCAAATGATAGGTTTTTAATTGCAAAATTATTATTGCTGGATTGCGAAAGCCTCAAACGGATGGAAAAAAGTCTGCCAACTTTGAAAACTATGAGGGGCTGCGTAATGCCTGGTGCTAATGATGTAGTTCCGACGTGAGCTGAGCGAGCAGACTGAGAAGGCAAAAATGTAAGTAAATAAAAGTGACGGTGGGATTTAATTAAAACAGAAGGAACCACGTGAAACCTGTGAACTTTCTGTAGCTGCTTGTTCTTGCCAGTTCCACATGTGACGGGGGAGGCTGGGAAGGCAGGATAACAGGAGAAAAGGTTCTGTCTGTCTGTTGTCCCCCCAGTTCCCTTAACCATGAGCAGCAAAGGCTGGGACGTGATTTTGGCGGGGGGACGGGAGCAGGTGATGCTGCTGGAGATGTCACCTCTTCCAGCAAAAATCATGACTAATTTCTAGGTGACTTTGTGACAAATTGTGTGAAGGTTTCTATAGCCCTGGGGCTGACACCATAAAGTGCCCCAGGGGTAAGCGCTCTCCCAGCAGCTGGATTTCCCTGTGGTTATCGTGCCCTGGCCACAGCAGCAATGTCCCCAGTGTCCCCCGCGAACAGCCTGGGCTGTCCTGCCCTTGTCCCACGGCTTGGGGGGTGCCACATGTACCAACCCATGGCAAGGAGTCCAAAACGTGGTGTCCCCTCACAGCCTCCCCCTGGGCCGGGCAGCCCTGCCAGCTCAGCACTTCTAAAGGTGACTTGATGAAATATGTTTGCAGGTGACTTCAGGGCAAGCTGCCCGAGCTATCAATTTATGCCAGGTCGGCTTTGCACAGCCCTTTGATGAAAGAAAACTGAAATATGATGCAGGTTCCCGTTGGCCGTCATCCCCTGAAGGTGGATGTGGGGTTTGGGTGTGTGTTGCCAGAGGTGCTCGTGCGGTGGTGGGTGTGGGTGGACGTGGTCCTGGTGATGGCTCAGCAGCCCACACCTTTCTGCTGCCTCCTGCCATCCTTTTTTCCCCATTCCTTCCCATGAAAGATGAGGGATGGGCAGCACGGGAGATGGGAAGGCTCCTTGGAGCTGATGGGCTCTGAGATGCTCCGTGTCCTTCAAGCCAACCTCAGGAAATCCGTCCCCTCTGTGGTGACGAGCAGCAAGGACAGAGATGGTGAGAGGCAGCAACCCCCAAATACCACATCATAGACACAAGAAGCTTCTTGCCAGGCCAGGCGTGTTGCCCAGGTGTCTTCTAGATAACAACCAGACTTCTGGATTTTTTTCTTTGCCTATCTCTGAAGGTTTGAGGATGGGTGAGAGTGATGATTACAGCATCATGTGCTGGGACCACAGGGTGGGGGGAGATGGGGGAGTTTTGGGTTGTGTTTGAGCTGGCACGAAGCAGGAAGAGAAATAGGAAAAAGTGCTGGTTTTGGGCTCGGGAAGGAGAATATCCTGGGTGAGATGGGAAAGGGGCTGGAGCACAAGTGTGATGGGAGCGGCTGAGGGACCTGGGGGTTCAGCTGGAGAACAGGAGCTGAGGGGAGACCTTCTGATCTCTGAACTGCCTGAAAGGAGCTTGGAGCCAGGGGGGTCGGGCTCTGCTCCCCAGGAACAAGCACCAGGATGACAAGAAATGGCCTCAAGTTGCACCAGGAGAGGTTGAGGTTGGATCTCGGGAACAATTTCTTCCCCAAAGGGCTGTGGGGCATTGGAACAGGCTGCCCAGGGCAGTGCTGGAGTCACCATCCCTGGAGGGTTGGACAGACGGACATGAGGTTCTCAGGGACATGGGGCGGTGCCAGGGGTGGGGAATGGTTGGGCTTCGTGATCTTAAAGGTCTTTTTCAACCTAAATGAGGTGCGGGGAGAGGGGACCACAAGGAGCTGAAGCAGCTCCCTGTGCACAGGGCACAGCATCCCGGCATCTAACCCACCCTGCTGGCTGTAACACAGGAGCCTCGAGGTGGAATGATTGCATTACAGCTGCCAAAGTGAACATACATCATCTGACGGTGGCCTCTGCTCTCTGAAGAGATTTCCACCTCTCCCGCTCCCCGTGTCCCTGCACCTCTGCAGCCCCAGGCACGTGCCAGTGCCTGGGTAAAGGACGCTGGTGGCTTTTCCCTAATGCGCCTCGTCCGAGTTCCAGTTCTCCCAGCCCTAAAATATCTCCATGCCTGAATGTTTTGCTGATGGGGAATTGTGTTGGTACAGCGCTGCCTCGCTCCCAGGAAGCAGCATCAGCCCTGAACACAGCGGTTCCCAGCCGGGCGTAATCAGCGCATTCACAGCCTTTCTTTGGGTGACTTTCATCCTTTTTTGCTATTCCAAATTTTGCGCGGGCTCCTCGTTACCCCGGTGGTTAATAGCAGCTTCAAATGCAAATCCAACAAGGCGCAGGTGAGATTGTGGTACGCAAAGCAGCCTCGAGCATCTCGTCCCGCGGCTGCGGAGGCGCGAGCTCAGCCCCACAGCTGCCAGCAGAAGGAGATGTAGGGTCTTCCCATGGGAACGCTGTGTTTCAGAGATCTGCTGAAACCAAAACTTGGGCTTCCTGCTTAACAAGAGCAGAAATATTTACCTGGGTTTTTTTAAGATGCTTTTTTGTAGTTATTACCCGAAATAGGCTTATAACTGAGGGGTTCCTCAGCACAGCAGCGCTTGGGTTTGCAGACTTGGGAGCTCCCCTGGCGCTCAAGGGGAAACGAGGGGTCTGGGGCCTCGTGCTGCTGACTCCATGCAATTATTCCTTAATTTTTTTGATTTTTTTTTTAAATTCATTACTTGGAGTATCTCGTTAGCCCCCAATCTGCTCCGCAGAACCTCGCAGCTGTAGGAGGGAATTGCCGCCACCTCTCTCCAGCCTGGCAGCTCCCTGACCATGCTTAGAATCAGAGAATCACTTGGATTGAAGCTCAATAGCTTCTTCAGGACTCGGGCTATGAAAATAATTTGTGGTTTCCCACAGGCAGTGGTATGTTATTTGCATTATGAGATTTGCTCAGGAGCCTGTGGCAATGGCAGGGGAGGAGGATATGGCATTTTGGACCCAGCGCTGAGCTGGGAGGGATGCGGGACGCTCATCGTTGGTGATGGAATCACAAAACCCTGTGGGGAGAAGCGTACCAGAGCTGGGCCGGACTTCCGTACAGCCTCTTCCCACAGGTACAGCTCTGCTGCCTGCAACCCATTGCTACCTCCTTGCTTTAGGCACTGAGATGGAGACTTTATTGCCACCTTTCCATACTTAAAAGGTGCCTGTAAGAAAGAGGGAGACAGACTTTCTAGTAGGAGCGTCTTATGACAGGACAAGGGCTGATGGTTTTTGAACTAAAAGAAGGGAGATTCAGGCTGGCCATGAGGAAGGAATTGTTGGCCCTGAGGGTGGTGAGAGCCTGGCCCAGGTTCCCAGAGAGGTGGTGGATGAACCATCCCTGGAGACATCCCAGGCCAGGCTGGACGGGGCTCTGAGCAACCTGAGCTGGTGAAGATGTCCCTGTCATGGCAGGGGGGGCACTGGGGGAGCTGGGAAGGTCCCTTCAACACAAACTATTCGGTGATGGGCTCACAGGCAGCACGGGCTTTGTGGTCTGTGCAGATGGTGAGGGAGGCAACGTGCTCATGGCTACTTCGGAGTGATTATTTTGGGGAACACAAGCACTTGCTGAGATGTATCCGAAAGATGGGCATGCGGCAAGGATGACAGCACCAGCATCAAGAAAAACTTCTTAGCTGCATGTGTTTGTGCTCTGCTCTCTTAAGGAATTAGCAGAAACCGATTAGAGAAAGTCCTAATCCCATATTGGAAAGGGGGGATTAAAGCAACCCAAGGAATCGCTGCCATTGGGACTGGCCATGCTTGTCACTCGGACACGGTCCCAACACCGCGGCTACAGGACATGGATCTGTGGTTTGTACCCCCGTTCCGCCTGTCCCCACCACCGTGGCAGCTGCCAGCACCACTTTACGTGTATGTCACTGTTATTTGTTGGGAATATTTGGTGAAAGGCATTAGGAAAACACTGGAATATGTAATATATTAGTAGATCTTATGCCAGAGAGAAATGAGCCAGCACAACTACCACTCAAATTGGGTTTAAAACCCTTTATCGGGGAAACAAGCTTTGCAGTTCCCGTGTGCCCAACACTTGAAGCTCATTGTCATTTCTACCTCAAGCCCCAATACAGTAGGTTATGCACCAAAATCTTTGTATTTCATCATATCTTTTGTTTTGAACTGATAGCACATTATGAACAGTTCATTAATTATCTCTCAGCAATAAATCAGGGGTGTAGGAAAGCTCCACAAACTTGCCTGTGGGGCAAGAGGTTGGCAGGGATGTGAGTGTCCATCTGTCCTGGGCACCGCAATGCTCAGATTCCCATAGCATTTCCATTATAAAACCAGGTTTGGTTCCTATGTAAAACCCATAAACAAGGGGATTTTGTTGAGATCAGTGGGTTATATGTGTTCCTCTTTCAGCCGGGTTGGAGCTGCAGCACCCTGGGGTGCCCTTCACCCTTCTCCTTTCACATACCCAGCCCAGACTCAGCAATAAACCCACCTCAAGTACCGCAAATAATAATTTAAGGGATAATGAAAGCAATGAGTTCAGGCTGTGATTTTATTGGCAGCGGTTCCCCCGCTGCTGAAATGTCATTTCGCTCCTCAGATACAAGGGCAGAAATTTCAGCTCTTCCAGCCTTGAGCTGAGCAGCGGGAGCCGAAAGAAGCATTAGCCTCCCGGCGACCGGCTAATTGCTCCGTCCCACTTCCAATTAATAAGTGTTGTCCGTGGGAGGACCACGGGGGACAGATCCTGGTGTAAGCCAGAGGATGCACCCACCGGGGAGCAAAGCCTGGCCTGGCCAGCATCAAAACCACCACGATTTGCCATCAACTTTCCCTAAAAAGGATGAAAACAAGATATTTTATTGACTTCACAGCACAGTTACCTTCCTTGGGTGGTTTTCTTCTCTTTGTGATGCTGGGAGCCCACCCTGCCTCCTGTTACCAGCGTTGGGAAATGCTGCCAAAAGCATGAGCTCCAAACGTGGGTTGTGCAGCTTTAGCTCCAACCAGCCGGTGCGATCGCTCTTCCCAGAGCTGTTCAAGTGGTATTTCCCACCAGCAAGGGCGTGCATGAGGATGGAGACGGTTTTTTTACTTAATAAATCAGAGGAACGCTAATTAATATAGCCGCGATTGCGTTATCTTTTTAAGCGGTGAGTCGTTTAGGAGAAAAGAAGTCCAAAAGCTAAAAAGTCATGACATATTAATGATTGAAAATCTATGCTGGAGCTGGCAGAACAGAAAGTATTATGAATAATTCAAATGAGACAGGATTTCCCTTGCAAGGTCGAGGCATGTAAAAGGGGAGGCTTTGGGAAGGAGCAGCATCGCATTCTCCCGGCATTGCAGAGGGATCTCTGTCCATCCGGAGGGTTAAGACGAGTTCAAGCATCGTTCAGTCGTTCGGAGAGGAGATTATATTGGAAGCGATTGGCACCACGGCTCCTTCGGCGGGACATGACAGCTGCTGGGAAGAGTGAAGCCAGAATCCTTGTTGCCAAATGAATTAAAAGTCAGTTTTTGAACTAGAATTGGCAAGTCCCGGAGGAATGGCCAGCGGCGGGAAGGCAAAGGAGGGAGCGGAGCCATAGGCACAGGGCACGAATGCCTGGATCCCCAAAAAATGGCTTGAAAGAGGAGCCCGGGGTGGAAGATGAATGTGAGTACGCTGCGAATCGGGTGCTTTCAACCTGCACTCTGCTGTGCCTTTTTGGGTTTTTTTTTTCTGTAGAAACACAGTTTGGGAGACAAATCCTTTAAATAATACTCATTCTGCATGGCTGAGAGCCTGACTGCCCGTCTGGCTGGCCGCCTTACAGATGGTGGTGTAGACTGTAATGCAGCAGGAAAATCAGGACTTGAGCCCTTTTAATATGATATGGATACAAGTGGAGAAAAATCCTGTACCTTGTCTGAAGGGGCTCAGGCACAGCAGGATTTCTATGGGCACTGGGGAGGAAGCCAAAGGATGGTGAAGAACTTCAGTGGCTCTGGTTTCAGAGCCCCAGCTCAGCCTGAACCCATCGCTTGCTGCTTTTCAGCAGCTCGCAGAGATATTCAGGGACACGCAGCAAAATGTATTAGCAAGTGCTTTGCATAATCAAATGTATCGCAACTCCCAGTCTGAAGCGTTCGCAGGGGCATCTTCTATTAACCGGCTACAGCTACAACGTGGATGTATTTCAGGCAAACCTACCAGATCCGTGACAGAGATCCTAATTCGTCCTAAGTCAATATTTTTAACCTTAACTTGATTTTATTTGATGAATTTTACACAGACTGTTTTCTTGAGGAGTCTATCAGGGGCAGTTGATGGGTTTCTCGGTGTGACCTTACGCTAGCGTGTGTGTCTGGAGATTTTAAAGGGACTTATTCCAGTACCATTTTTAAGCTGTGGGTGTGAGACCCTGCAAGTGTTTAATTGCCTCACAGGAGCGTATTAGGACTTGGATATCTCACCATAACACATTCTGCTCGGATGGGCACACGTCTACCTGCAGGTCCCAGGTGCGAGGGGCTGCAGATATCAGTTATTTTTGGTGTTTGGCTGCATTTGTGACTCAGCATCTTGCAACTCCCTCCCTGTGGCTCTTACGGGAGGGAAGGAGCCGCTCGGTGCATATGTTGTGTCTCAAAGAAATGTTCCATCCGTACTGCATCGATGGCAGCAGAGAAACCACGCGGGGATAGGGTTTGACAAGGTGCGATTTGGCTCCCTTCGTTTTTCAATATTAATGTGTGGGCTTTTAAATATAAAATTAAGTTGGGTCTTTAGTGTCTCAGAGGGGCCACAGCTTCAGAGCAGCTGGGGTCCTGAGGGTAAATGGGGCTCTTGCCCACATTGGTAGGAGCCACAGGAGTGATACTTAATTAATTTTAATGACTTGGACAGGACGTGTTCACATAACCGTGCTCTCAGTAACAGCTGGACCATTCTGAGCAAAATTGATGATTGGAAAATATGGCTTCGATCTCGCTCATGGGGAAAATAATTCTGCCTGTGCTGGGCACCGCTGGCCTCTGCTCGGCATAGCCAGCCCTCCACGAGCAGGGAAAGGCAGAATAACTCGTGTGGGGAGGAAACAGCCCTTCGGGACCGAGCCCTGGCAGGACCGTGCATGGAGGAGAAGCGATGCTGGAGATGTACATGGAGGACAAGCAATGCTGGAGCTGTATATGGAGGAGAACTGATGCTGGAGCTGTATATGGAGGAGAACTGATGCTGGAGCTGTACTTGGGAAGTGATGTTGGAGCTGTACATGTAGGAGAAGCGATGCTGAAGTTGTACATGGAGAAGCGATGCTGGAGCTGTATGTGGAGCAGAAGAGATGCCGGAGCTGTACGTGAAGGAGAAACAATGCTGGAGCTGTATGTGGAGCAGAAGCGATGCTGGAGCTGTATGTGGAGCAGAAGCGATGCTGGAGCTGTATGTGGAGCAGAAGCGATGCTGGAGCTGTATGTGGAGCAGAAGCGATGCTGGAGCTGTATGTGGAGCAGAAGCGATGCTGGAGCTGTATGTGGAGCAGAAGAGATGCTGGAGCTGTATGTGGAGCAGAAGCGATGCTGGAGCTGTATGTGGAGCAGAAGTGTCGCTGTACTTACCCCCTGCCCGGAAGAAAAGCTGAGCTCTGGTCCTGAGTCTCTGCAAACCAGCTGCACACTCTGGGGAAAGGGTATTTCTTGGGCTCCTGACAACACAACTTGTCCCTGGCCCTGGTTTTTATATCCCTACCTCTGTCTGTCTGTCTGTCCTGCCCCACCCTTGATGGGCTTTTTCCTCCCACCCTCACCATAGTTATTTTCATTTTCTCCAGCCTCCAGCATCCAAAAGCTGCACACTTATTAATTTCCATTCAATTAATAGCTCCCCTAATCTTATTTGAAGCTTAATCTCTTTCCGATTGTGTTGCAATGTAAAAATTACACATTTTTTTGTTTTGACAAGTGTGATAAGAGGAGGAAGCTGAATGTGATAAGCTGCCTGTGCTCCTGCATTGGTCTGGTTTTTCTCGCAAGCCTCTGGGCTCGTGAAATATGGGAAATATGGGAAAATCAGCTTCTGGAAGGTCCTTCTTCAGCTGTCCTTGCAGGGCATCCCTGTCATCATCCGCTTCACCGCAGCAGAGCCTGGGCTGCCAGAACTGCACTGTGTCGGCTGCCGGAGATATTCACATATCTCTACCCAAAGAGCGACAAAATACCCAAAAGCACAAGAGGGAAAAATCTCCTCCTGTGGGATGTAACAATGCTGAGCTCTCTTAAGCATTTGGGCCAACGCAGACTGGTTTTAAGCACACAATTTTACCTGGTAGCCCAGTGGAACGTGCTGGTTTGCGCCTACTGAAGCGATTCCTGGCATCTTTTACCTGAAGTGTGTTCTCATTACTTACGGGGTTTCACTGTCAAATGGAAAACATATCAAGTGTGCTAAAGTCTAGGAAAATTATTGGAGAAGCACAACAATGAGCATGTCTGGGTGTGGGGCAGATGGGACCAGCGGGTGCCATGGGTCCCTGTCCCCGGCCGGGCTGGAGGGAGAGGAGGATGCGACGGCTCCGGTCCCGTCTCATCTTGTACATGGTTGGGAGGGAATTCTTGCCTTTTTTCCAGAAGGAAATTCATTGCAAACTGAATTCTGTGTTTAAAACAAGCAAACGAGGTTTTTCCTTTGAAAGCAGCACAGCTTTGAGACCCCAGAAATTGCATTCCTAAAACCCAAGGTACTCTGCAACCCTCTGTTTGAAAGAATAGCTGTAGATAAAATGTCAACTTTGAAAAGTGACGGGGTTGGCTTCCCACTCCAAAATCAAAGTGGCAGCAAGGCTTGAGCTGTGTTTTGCAAGGGTTTTGATGAGGATGGGAAATGGATTCGGTTTGGGGAGCAAAGCGAAAGCTGAGCTCCAGTCACGCTGCTGGCACTGGGTGCACAGGGGACACCTGGGGACATTTCCAGACCTGCCAGCTCCAGGGGAAAGCAGATTTGGGGTTTCAGGAGTGTGTCCTAGGGGGTGTCTGTGGTGAGCCCTGTGAGCAGGGGCACTGGGGACACGTCCCCACCGCCCCGGGGTGGCCGGAGGGGTCCATCCCCCATCGCAGGGTTGGTGGCGATTCAGCGCAGCTTTCAAGGCGTTAATGATGGGTTTTTCCCCGTGAGTTATTTTAGGACGTGTCCTTTCTCCCAGCCCAAGCAGCCGTGCGCTAAGCGTGCTCCATTCTCCCTCCCTCCCATAATTAACAACAAAACCTGCGGCGTGGCTGAGCTGCTGGTGTTAATTGGAGCGCAGCACAGGCCATGGCAGCCGGCGCCAGCCCCGCTAAGAGGATTATTCACTTTCTGTTTCATCAACTTCCACTTCCAATGGGAAAAACCACAGCGAGAGGCTGTTGCCAAAGCCCTGGCTGCAGGGTTGGCCACAGGGACGTGCGGTGACGTGCGACACTACCCTTTATATAGTCTGGGTTGGTCTTGGGACTCAACTTCAGGTTTTTTCTTCCATATAATGTAGGATCAGGCTTTACAGTGCTGAAAGGTGCATCTGTGCCTTAGCTCTGCTGCCCGGCTTTCCTGCAGAGAAATGCAAATGTGGGTCCCACGCTTTCTTGCAGAAATACCCAGCCCACCCACTTGGCAGTTCAGGAAGAGCTGGAGATGGAGTTTCTGTAAAATAAACAGATAAAGCTCTCAAGAGCTGGATTAAATCTACCTCTGAACTCCTGCACTTGGAGTGTTGATTATTAAGGCATTTAAATAGGTAGAGTTGGTTTCTACAAGATATTATCCTGGAGTGACTGTAGGGAACTGAATGTGTTTGGGAGCCAGTGGTTCCTGTTAGACACAGCGTAACCCTAATGCCGATTCCTGAGTGAGCACCTGGGTCTCAGTTTCCATCCTGCACCTTAAAAGCCTTGCTGGGAATAGGATGGGGGAGATGCCCTGAGCAATAACATCTCGATCATCCTGAGCTTTTCACCTTTGCAGGGTCAGGTCGGGGAACACTGAGAGCTGGTGTCAGGGATAATCCTGGCCCTGTGGGCTCACATAAAGGACGGTATCATCCATCACCGTTCCTTACTGAGACAGAGCGTGCTGTCCAGTGCACAGAGCGCATGTTGGCCGTCCAGTGTCCCCAGGACCGCAGGGGACGTGCTTTCCCATCCCAGCGAGCTCAGAGCTCACACTAAGGACCCGTAACCTGCCTAGAAACCCGGAGATTATCCCTGTGCACCGATAATCCGGCTTTTAAATATGTCCCGTGCTGTCCCCTCTGTGATAACGCGGGTGGGTGTTGTTCTGTCCCGCTGTGTCACCGGTGAATAAGCAGTGACGTTGCTTTGCGCCTGAAGCTTTGCCTAAGTGGGTTAGAGGCTGAGCCTAGCCAGCAGCCTCTCTGCTTAAATAGTGCATGCATCAGAAATAGATCTTTTCTCTGGAGTAATAGGTCACAGCAATTCGCTTTCTATTTTTTGCCGTCTTCCCCTGCGCCGAATTCAGCAGCGTCCCCTCCACTTGCTGCTCCGCGGCGGGAGCTTTGGGAAAGAGCGCTTTAGGATTTTCAGTTTTTCATTAAAAAAGCATCAATCTGTCCCTGCAAACCGTGGGGCCTTTCTGCCATGGAAATGGCTTTGGCTTGGTGGCTTTGCAGGACCAGAGGGACCAGGGGCTGTCGGTCCCCACGTCCTCTCTGCTGTCACCAGCACCACTGACTTCCCCGCATGGACAGACCCACCAGCAGCGCCAGTAAAGGTTGTTTATCGGTGGGGATAACAACAGGCTCCGGGACAGCAAAGCTCTTGCCTATGCGGGTCGAGATGCTCATTGGGGCTGTAGGACAAGGCTGCTCCCATTAACAAAACACCACAGTAACTGTTTGCTTGCTTCGTCGCTTCAATTTCCAGCGCACAGATATTAAATAAGACTCCTTAGAGGAGAGCAAAATAAATTCTCTCGGAGAATTATGTTCCAGGAGATCCTGTAGAGAGAGCCATAAATTCATCAGGCGCGTTTTGTAAAAACGATTAAAAATAATTTAACTTGACACCAATGGTGTTAAACAAGATTAAGAAAAGCTGAAAAAATGGGCTCGCCGTTTAATGAGATAATTATATTTGGTACCTCTCATTTTCACCTTTTCTGGCTGGGATGGCAGAATATTCCTCCCACCACCCGCACCACAGGACATGCCCCCGCTTCTAGTTTTTCTCCAGGAATAAGGACCCCGAGGCAAAATAAATTATAGGCGGAATAAATCAAATTGCAGAAGAAGCCCCGTGGCTCTGGCAGCAGCTCCTGCCTCCGGGTTTGGGGGCACAACGCCCACCCCGCGCATCCCTCCCCATTTCGGGGGTGCTCTGCCCATCCCCAGGGACCGGTGACCAAGGGAAGAACGGACATCACAGTGTCTGCGTGGTCAGTGTCCGCCCGCTCCCTCGCTGGGATTTTGGGGCAGAAAAGCCACAAAATGGGACTGTTGGATGGAGCGAAGCTGCGCTGGGCGGCCCCACACTCCAGCGGCTGAAAAGAGCCGCGAGTGATGGAACCGCGGCAAAACAAAGCACGTACAGTTGCTTTCAGGCTAATATGTAGATTTATGCAGGAAACAAATATGAAGATCTGCATCTGTTGCGAGCAAAGTATAATTCATCATCAGGGAAGAGGGCTTGTTTCCTCACAGCTACATTTGCTGTAGTTACAGATTTTATCTTCCCCGGTTTTGCATGTCATGTAGATTTGGGGTTTTTTCTTTTTCCAAAGTTACATTTCTTACTTTGAATACAAACGAGTACCAAAATACCTCCCAGTGCCAGGTGACCAGACTCCTAATGTGGTACGTTAGGAATCTGTGGCCATGGGCTCTCCAGTATGTTTTGCAAAACTAAGTGGGTAAAAAGCCAAAAACCGGCCTTTGAATGAGTGCAGAGCTCTTAGGTTTGATAACAGATAAGGCTTGCCCGGCCTTTCCTTATTAGCAGTTTGTTCAGTCTTCTGTGACACAAGGGATGATGAAATTTAGAAGGAGAAAACCAAGGAAACAAAAAAACCTAAGAAGCAGTTCACTCTCAGCCTGTTTATTGAGCTGCTGTGTTAATATTGCGTTGCTACAGCCGCTGTATTAAGCATATCATGAAATATTAGAGAAAAGCGAAGCAGCAGCATGTGCTCCTGTAAACCTGAACTGCATCTAAATGTAAATGGGCTCGTAAAGATACAAAGAAATAACAAAAGATAATTGCCCTTCATGGGAAACTGGGCATCAGCAACACTTGTAGACTCCAAATTAAATGGTAATTGAGCAGATTGATGGAACCTGATCCCCACTTTGAAGGGCACCTGCAGCTCTTCCAGCAGGAATTGCACCTTCCCAAAGGTTTCCTCCGTGTCCCAAAGTTTGGCTGCTTTAAGCTGGGCCTATTTATGTGTAACCTGAACCCACCCCTGAGCTGGACTGAACCAAGAGTGGCGAAAGGTAAAACCTCTCAGTAAACATTATTCACGGGAAGAGATTGTCTGGCTGCATAAGGAATGTCTTAAATTTCGTTTCCAAACCATTTTCTGTGAATTTCATTTAATAGGTTTGGGCAAGAAATGATTCCCTATAAGATATTTACGGTCCTAGAGAACGAATTCTCAGCCTTAAATCAGAGAGCGGACTGGATTGCACAGGGTGTGATGAAAAGTTGGGAGAAATTCCTGGTTCTTGCCCTAAACAACATCTGCTGCGATAGTGATGGAGCTGAGCCCTGTCCTGCCTGCTTTGTTAAGTTGTGTTAACAGGATAACCAGAGGCAAACATCACTCTCCTCGTTGAAATTTAATCAAGGGGCCAGTTCCTCCCGCTGCCCTCACCCCTGCAGGGGTTGTGCCCTAAATATCACAAACAGGAGAGGTTTCTGTGCAGAAACACTCTGCACATGCTGAAATTCCTGAGTTAATATGTTTAGGCCAACCAACGTAAGTATTAAGATAGGGCAGCGCTGCTGTGGACTCACGCATTTGAAATATTTCAGCTATTTCCCTCCTTGCATTCCTTCCTCACGTGGCTTTGAAAACGGTTTATAAAAGGGCTTTTTTTTTTCTTGATGATTACACCAAATTCCAGAGGCCTTTGGACAGATAAGGAGGATCCCGATTGACTTTGGCTTTTTTATTTACCCTGAGCGTTTTACTGGCCCTCCTGTGCCTGCCAGATGGGAACGGGCACAGGGAAAGCAGCACCAGGACAGACAGCAAAAGCAAAGAGGAATTAAAACCCTCCCCAAGCATCGATCAACCCCAGCAACCTGTCCTTGTTGGGAAAATATGGGACAGGGAGTGTTTTTCTGGTTGGTTGAGGGGAGGAGGAGGGATGACCATGAGGTTTCCTAAGGTACTGACACGTTTGCCGGTGTAATAACTTAATTGCAACCCATTTACTTCTCAAAGGGGATTTTTTGGTAATTGCCTTTAATGCACCTTTGTTAAAGCAAGGAGGCAGGATTCGCTTTCAACTGATTTCAGCATCATTTCAGTTTAAACACGTTCAGGTGGTGACCCCCCCCACTTTGTTGGAGCCGTGATAAACCCTCTGGTGTGTGGATCAGCACATTTCACAGTGTTTGGGAATAAATTTAACTCTCCTGGCCGGCCGCTTTGCTCTTCTGAACCACAGATCTCAAGAGGTATCAGCAGTTTTCTGCTCTACCATATTAAAATGGTCAAGAAATAATTTTAATTTAAGGGGATTTTTTTTTTCCTTCCTTGTTTTCTCCTTCATAATCCACCAAGAAGCAGGAAGATGTGCTGAGTGCTGCTGAAAACAAAGGTGGGCCCTTGCCTTCTTCTTTAACCCCGTGGTTTTCTTTCTGAGTATTCTCCACATGTCAGGATGTGAATTTGTCATTGAATTTGGTCATATAGAAAGAGTTAACTAAGATATGTGTGAGAGGTCGTATAAAAAGCTGAGGTTGCCCTTCCATTCATCCTCCAGCCCACAGCAAATTATTTAGAGGAAAAACAGTTTGAACAGAGACTTTCTTTTTAATTATCCTTGAAGTTGTGTGAAGGATCGGAGACCGAGCGGCCCTTGCAGGGGTGCGTTAGGACACCAGCGATGCCCATTTTTGCAGCCTCTGTATTGCTGTAGCTGAGGAAACGCTGGCAGGGGATGAGCCATCCCAGCAGCTCTTCTTGCTGTAGAAATCGAATCCCAGCATGGGAAACCAGGGCCTGACAGAGCCAAAAAAGATGAACACAACCTAAGAAGGGGATTAGTTGTGAGACGCTGCTGTTATCCCTCTCCACCTCCATCACCTCCTCTGCCAGCAGAAGAGCTTTAATGAGAGCCTAATCACTCACACTCTTGCTGCCTCATGCAATTCCCACCCCCCCCTTATCCCTCCTCTAAATTAAGCAGAGGATTAATTTGCTAAATTTAAATAGTTAAACCTGCAAATCCAAACAGAAACGATTCCTACGAAGGTTTTGCTTGCAGCCACGTGCGAGGCTGCAGGTGAGCACCCCACCCGGTTAATTTTTACATTCAATTGCATTATTATATGTGTTTTGGGGGTGACGTGTGTTTGGTTTGTTGGCAGAGTCTCAGTTGTGGGGATGCGCAGGGCTGGCTGGGAAACATGGAGCAATGCAGCATCCCTGTGCTTCTACATCTCAAAGCCAAACCATCGGGGTCACGGCCTGTGATGGGGATAAATCTGAGAGCAGAGGGACTGCAGTTGGGTATTTCTGATTTCCAGAGGGAAGACAAACCTCTATCTATTAATAAGCAGTAGTAAATCAGAAAAAAAAGTGGTTGAAAAACCAGATGCAATTCAAGTTCCTATGGGATGCTGTGAGTCAGCAGCACGTGAGAGTATTTGGCTGCTTGAGTTGTTCTGATGAGTTTGTGAAGGTGTTGAGGGCCACAGGGCAGGAGCTGCGGCAGCGTCTGGATGTGCACCCGCTGTTCTCAAATATTGATCCTCTGAAGCAGCCACAGGATTTCTGTTCCGATCTCTAGACCGTTCTCTAGCATTTTTTATCACGAGGCTCTTCCCCTGCTACTCTCAAGCCAAAGCAATCTCGTTTTCTTCCTTTTCTGGTTTGGTTACTGGATGGGGATGTAAACTGCCGGCCCCATAGCACCTAAATGGGGCTTGAACACCACCTGAAACCAAAATGCTGAGCAAAATCCCATCCCAGGGCTGAGGAGCGAGCGCTGCTGAGCGCTCCTTCACTCGTCCCAAGCCGATGCAAGAAGCCCCGGTTGGGTTTGATCACGGCTGCTCCCACAACAGCAGAAATCCCACGAGGTGGGAAAATCTTACAGGTGAGACCTTGCGGTCAGTATTTAAAAAGTTAGAGTAGGGGAAAAATAAACCAAAGCAAGAGATGGCAGAGATGCAGGTACAGCCTGTGGGACACGGCACCAAGGAGAGCTGGTGGGGGGAACAGCACCTTGTATACAGGTATATTTATAAAGACATGGCAGTCATCACTTCTGCGTGAGTGATACATTCCTTTTCCCAGCAGCATCGGAGCTTAAACGTGACCTTTTCTCATTCCCCTGCCTACTCTGATGTCTGCAGAAATGATTTTAGAGGCACTAATGTGTATCTGGGGCTCTGAGCATCACCTGGGAAAATACCTCAATGACAACAACTGCAGCTGAAGGTGATGAGGAGAACAGCCCAATGGCCCCAGGTTGGGGCTCCATCCTCCCACAGTTGTCCCCAACCCCTCTGGTAGCTGGTGGTGGGACTTTGGCACGGCTTGTCCTGCTGCGAGATGTGTGTGGGAGGCTGGCACATCTTGGCATGGCTTGGCACATCTTGGCATGGCTTGGCACATCTTGGCATGGCTTGGCACACCTTGGCATGGCTTGGCATGGCTCAGGCAGGCAGCAAACCAGGGCTGCATCACCAAGGAGTTTGTTAAATCTCTCCCATAGCACCTAGAAAGCGTGAGCAGCACCTCCCAGTGCTGGCTGGGAGCTCGGCTGGCTGCGGGGGATTAATCAAGCGACGGGTACTAATAGGAAACAGCGACAGATGTCAAGCATGTGGTGCTCCTATATATAATTTGGCCTTAAAACACAAATTCATGAGTTCCTGTTTGCTTTTGGAATGTTGGAAGGTGTCTGTCACCATGGTATCTGTGCGCTGCAGGCAGGACGGAACCAGGCTCTCTTCCACACCAAAAAAAGCAGGTTTATTTTCCTTGGAAATGGTGTAACACCCATCCCAAGCTGCAGGGAGAGGCTGGGGGGTGTGCAGGGGATGGTGATGCCAAGGGACACCCGGACGAAGGCGGCTTGTGGGTTCTCCTCCCTCCTCCTCCTCCTCCCCATGGCACACTGGGGACAGCCGTGGTTGGGGACAGCCGTGGTTGGGGACAGCCGTGGTTCCTCAGATGGGGAACGCTTACCAGGGTGAACATTTTAAAGATGCCTCAGAACTGAGGCAGGGATGTGAACGGAGCCAGGAGCCCTTCTGGCTCCTGCAGGCTCAGGAAGAAGAAACCGCAGCTATTGCGCTTGGCTTACGCTGCGTGCAAAACCTGGCAGACGCGTTATTTGTAGTGAAAGATTAGAATACCTCCACGGCGAGGTCAGCAAGGACGGACACACAAAAAGGAAACAAAAAAAACCAAACCCAACCAAAACCTGAATACAAATGGCCAGTTTAAGCGCCAAGGAGTATATTTGCCATCTGATTTTTGGAGCGTTGGGGTCCAGGGCAGACTTGAGGCAAATGCTGAGGAGCCTTTCTCGTGCCCATGGGATGACGAAAACCAGACGTACTTAGGGGAGGATTGTAGTGGGAAAAGGAAATGGGCATTGGTCTCAGCGCAGTCCTTTTCCTTTTCAGGGGTGGTGGGAAGTATCGATTCTTTGTGTTTGGAGGAAACCGCACGTTCCTGTGCGATCTCAGGGCAGCATCATTTCCCTGGCAATCCCCACCTGCATCGTGGCAGTGCTCAGATCTGTGTAAAAGTCAATTAAAACCCCAAGAAACCCCAGTTAGACTTCTTAGGTAAATACAGTTGCCTTAGGCCAATTAAGGGTCTAATCTGGAGCTCTCAGTGAGCTCCAGGTTGCAGAGGTAAGAGGCACAAACGCATTCGCTATGAGGAGCATGGTCCTGTTTCAACCAAAGGCACCCACAGGCCACAGTAAAATGGAATAAATACAATACCTTATGATAATAAGTAAACTGGCTTTTAAACCTGCATTCATTCCATGAAAGCAACATCTTCTTTTTTAATGATCTAGTTGTGTTTCAGAATAAACTCAACGAGTCTCGTTTGTATTAAAACCTCCGTTGCGCTGAATGAAACAACTGTAAAGCACATTCTTTCATCTGCGAGGGCTTGTGTTCACACTCTCCACCCTTTAAAATTTTGATGAAACTCCAGTTTTTCATTGCGTTGGGGAAGCAACCTGTTTGATGTAGGCTTGTAAAAGAGAGAAATTACATATGTGTTTTGAATATCAATACCCGGGTTCTTCTTGTGAAGGGTCAAGTGGAAATACACTCCCCATACGTAATTAGAAATGGAGAGGGCTTACTACAAGATTAAAAATTATTGCATCTGTCTGCAATGAAAAAAAAATAGTAATAAAAAAGAGAGAAAATCATCAAACATGTATTCTTGTTAACCTCCTAAGAGGTTTGGAGGCAGGGAGGTGTTGGCAAGGTCTGGCAGGACACAAAATCCGTGCTGGGGAGTCAATTGTTTTGGGTTGAATGATGGTCACAGCAGCCAAAACAGCCACATTCCACCTGGAACGGGCACATTCACAACGGAGGTGGCTGCACCCGCATCACGCTCCCCTGGGCATTGCGGACGAGCGCTCTCATCTTCCATCGATGTTATCAATGCACTCGCCACATCCAAGAAATCTTCCTAATCCGTTGTGAGATCCTATAAATGAAGCTTTCCACAGCCCGTGGCTGCCAGGCTGGAGCCAAGAGGCAGCTCCTCAGCTTGGCTAAGCACGTATTCTCTTCTTGGGGTGGCAGTGACATTAAAATAGACTCAAGTAAAGAATGACACCCCGGAAAGTATGTCAAACGCCATTCCCTTCCTAACTTTACAGATGCCTAACTGGTCAAATGTTTTGCCAATATAATCCATTTCCAGGATGGAGGTTTAACTCTTGCTCCCGCCAAGTGCAGGAGTTTCTGGGACTGAGATCCTGACCCTCTGTGGCACTTGGTCTCTGCTGCCAAAGAGATGAATGTCGAATAAGACTCGTAAGCCGGTGGAGCAGGCGTGTCCTCGCAGGTCTGGAACCCCACGGGTGACCAGCTGCATAGCAACGAGTTCAAAAATCCCAGGGGTTAATGGGCTGCAGATGTTTCCCTCCTTCCCCTTCTCCCTTTACCCTGTTTGGCAGAACTGACAAACCCAGGCTGGACCTACGTGGCTTTCCCTATTTCTGCCAAAAAATAAACTCCGATTAAACGTTTGAATTTAATTATAATTACAACTAGGTGCTAGCTCTCCCTCTGACGTTTACCATCCCCTATGCTCTCACCTGCTGTATCTGCTGGGTTTGGTCTATAGGGATCTGCCACCCAAAGCTCAGAGGCTGGCTGGGTGCTGCTGTATCTCCTAAATACCACATTGAAGGTGCTTTTCTGTGTGATTAATGCTCCTCATTTCGGCCACGCAACCTTAAAAGGTCTTCTTTAAATGAATTTGGGAGGGGGAACATCTGCATGTTAAACTCGGCTTCGGTGACCCAGAATGTTTAAACTAGATTATTTTTTTTTTAGCAGAGTTATTTATAGGCTGCTCTTACCTCGTTACTTTAAATTACTAAAAAAAAAAAAAAAAAGGAAATAAATTGAGAGTGTCAGAGCAGTGATTTGTAGCAGGAGCCCGTGTCCCTTGGGGTGCATGTTGGAGGATGCCACTTGCTTTGTAATTAACAACGAAGCCACCTCGCAAACCCGGGCATCCTAAGTCTGATGCAAAAGCGATGGTGCCGTGTGCCACCCCCTTCCCAAAAGGATTTCCTCCCCCGCTAAGAACCGTGTTTCTACGGCAAAACATCGTTTCCCGCAGGCCTGGCCTTGCCCGGGGCACCGCGACCGGAGGTGCCGGAGGTGCCGGGATGCGCCGGGCGCCACCGCGGCGGTTCCCCCGGCCCGGCCCCCCCGCCGCCGCCCCGGGGAGCGCCGCCCCTGCCCCGCCCCGCTCCGCCCCGGGGCCGCCGCCTCCCGCCCGCCCGGGGCCGCCCCGCGGCGGCAGCGCCGGCTCCGGTGCGCGGGGGGGCGGCCCCGGGCCGGCGGTTCCCGTGCCCGGCGGGCAGGGCCGGTCCCGGTGGTTTTTCTGACACGGCGCCTTCTCGCTTCTCTCCGGCAGGACTCCCGGGAGGATGGGATGGATTTAGGGAGCGACGCCGGCAGCAGCCGCTCCAGCTCGGAGTCCAACTCCAGCAAAGCCACGCCGTGCTCGGAGGGCAAGTCCTCGCCGTCCCCCAGCAGCCTGGACCTGGCGGCGCTGGAGGACTCGGAGGAGGAGGAGGAGGAGGACGGGGGCTACCTGCCCTCCCCGCCGGCTCGCCGGGAGCCCCCGCGCTGCCCCGATGCCCGCCGGAGCGGCTCTCCCGCCGCCGCCGCTCCCCGCCGCCCCGCCGCCGCCCGCCCGCGGCCGCACCAGCACCAGCGGCCGCCGCCGCTGCCCCCGCAGGAACGGCGGCGCGGCGGGGCGGCGGGACCGGGCGGGCGGCGGGCGCGGCGGAGCGGAGCGGCGCAGCCCCCGCGGGAACCGCAGCCGCCGGCCATGGACTGGGCGGCCCTGGAGAGGCACCTGGCCGGGCTGCAGTGCCGGGAACAGGAGCGGGGCCAGCGGGCGAACCCCGCCTCGGTGAGTCGGAACGGGAGGAGCGGGCGGCGGGCGCGGTTCGCCCCGGGGCGGTGACTCCGTGCGGGGGCTCCGCGGGGCGACGTTCTCCCCCGGTGGCGCTGGGGCGGTGTGGGGTCGCGGTTCGGGGGGATGGGTGGCCCCCAGCCCGATGGCTCCGGGGAAGCGGGACACCGGAGGACGGAACTTTCCCAGAGCATCTTCGGGGGGGGTGGTTGCTCCGCTGGTTGCTGTGCTGGGGAGCGAGGTGGCTCCGCCAGCCCTGGTTTTCCATTGGAGAGGCTGAGGAAGAGCAGCTTTTCTGCTGGCTGGGGGCAGGCTGCTGGTGGATGTTGTCCTTCTGTAAGGGATGTTGAGAACCCAGTGTCAGCTGAGATGAAACCCTCAGACGCGTTTTTACAGAAAAACCTGTAAATTGTTAAGTGCTCATGTTATCTACTGAGTGTTTTAGAAATTGTGTGTAACTTCTGAGCTGCAAACCGCAACGACGGTTACATGAACAAGCACTGCACACGTGCCTGTGGCACCGCGCTGGTGGAGGCTCTTCCATAATGTATGAATTGCAAGGAATCTACAAAAATCTCCTGAAACCGCTGCAGGAGCCCTTGGCTGTGATGACACACGTGATGAGAAATGTGTGCCTCACCACCCACGCCCTCCAGCCTCGCTGCTGGCGCACTTCATCTTTTTTGTGATTTCTTTCTTATGAGGCATCCCATCCCCTTACTTCCTGTGAAGTCATCTGGCTCAGGGAGGTGGGGATTTCCCCCTAAATCCTTGAATTTCAACTAATCGGTGAGAAACCTGGGTGGGTGCTGGATGTGATGAATAGGCTGATGAGGAGTGGGACAGCTGCCACGCAGGACAATTTTTTCCAAAGCCTGAACACTGTGGCCTCAGTGCCCTGAGGAACTGACAGGTAACATCCTTAATTACAGTCATTTGTACAGAAACCTGGCTTAAAAAAAAAAGAAAAAGGCAGCTCATTTTGTGGTTTGGGAGCTTATTTCTACAGCGTTATCTGGTAAGCTCCTTCCACGCCGAGCTGCTGGCAGCATCCGTGGGGCTGGAAAGTCTTCGCCTCCGGGTATGTGCTTAACCAGGTGAGGTGTCACCAAAGGAATTTTGCCTGTTCACCTCTCTGAGGATTTTCCTCCTCCCTCCCGCTGTTGTCACTCACGTCTGCCTCACGTCCCGACTTGTCCTGCCCAGAGTCCGGGTTTGCGGGCTGTGTCGTGCAGCCCGAGTGCTCCTCACCAGCACGTGGAGCCGCTCTGAACCACCACGGACACCCAGGTTTGGGCACCGAGGAGCCCAGCACCTTGAGAGCATCTCCCATGGGGAGGGCTGAGCTGCCAGTCCTCTCACAAGCAACTGGAGTTTTCCAGAGATGAGTTTTTCCTTGTATGCGGTCCTGGAGAGACTTTCCTCAACCCTTCACCCAGCCCGTGGTCCTGGAGGCACCGCAACAAGGCGGCTTTCAATTTGCTTTCCCAGCTTTATCTTCGCTCCTGCAAGGCCGGGATTCCCATTCTCCTGGCACACAGGAGGAGGAGGAGGAATTCCAGACTCAGCTGGAAAGAGGCTCTTCATGTGCGATGTCCCTTGTGGCACCGCTGTCCCCTCCCGCGTGATTTGGGCTGTGTCTGTATCACCAACGAGCTACAGGGACTTGTACCTTCAGGGCCAACTAAAACCAGATTGAAGAGAAAATGTCTCTTTTTATTTTATTTCTTTTTTTCTGCCTCTGACATTTTCCTGCGGTTCAGTATCTTGCTATTTATAACAAAACCTTGCCTTGCCCTGCTGGAAGCCCAACTGTTTGTAAACATGAAAATCGTGAAGTGGAACCAGCCCGGAGGCAACTACAGAGAAGATGGACTGGCTTGCTCCAACTTCTAGCAGGCTATATCAGAAAAAGGGCAATTTGGGTATTATAGGCCTTGGCTAGTGTAATCTGAAGTGATCTCGTCACCAGGGATGTGCTGTGGAAGTGGAAAATGTTGCTTTGGGTGGCGGTGTTTATTGGGCTGGTTTGTGTTAATAGGAATCCAGCGTAGATGTTCTTCTTTGGAACATTAAAAAATCCTGAGCAACTCCTGTGAAATTACAGAAATAGGGAATTTTTTCTGCTCTCGGTACCTATATTTACTTGATTTTTCTCATGCTTCAGGAGGAGGTAGGGTAGAGGCTCCTCTCTGGGGCAGGAATGTCCCATCAAGGCTCCATCTGGCTTCAGCTTTAGGTTTTAGGAGGTTTTCTAGACAAGGAAATGCAAGGAGGGGCCGGGAGGGCTGCAGCTGGACTAAATAAAACGTTTCAGCTGAAGAGGGACCTTCAGTCGCATCTGTACGTGCAGAGATCTGCTCCAAGTCTGGGAAGGCTGGAGAAAGTGGATATGAATGATGTGGGAATGGCTGTTGTTGTTTAGCTCCCAGGTGCAATTACACAACACGAAGAAGCCGTGAGGACCAAGGCTGGTTCCTCAGGTCACAAACAGGGGGATGGTGGCTGAGAAGCTCCTACCAGGGGCGTTCAGGAGGAGGCTGGTGACTTCTGCTGGGCTTCAGCAGCCCCGTTGAATGATGCTGGTGAGGCGGGAGCAGCCAGGTTGGATGATGCCAGGTTGTGGGTCTGTCCGTCCCGGCCATGCTGTGTCCATGGGCAGGTTGTTCTCAAGATGTGGGCTTGCCATAAGGCCACCCGGGTCCCTAACGCCACGTCAGTCTGGTGGCTCTGACGGGGTTCACGCGGGCCAGGTACCCATGGGGACATGATGTCTAGAAATGGAGGATGTTTCCGTCCTTCCTTCCCCAGAAGCAAGGATGAAATGAGGTTCTTAGAGACATAGTTTGGTGCTAGAGTTCGGTTATGGTTCGACTCGATGGTCTTCAGGGTCTCTTCCAACCAAAATGATTCTGTGGCCGTTTCTGGAGCTGCAGTTTGATTGTGACACGGGGCCTGAACTTACTCTATGATGTTCCTGCTCCCTTGAACTTCACCCAGCTGCTGTGTCATTTTATGGGGCCTCACGCTGTGACCGAATCTGCTGAGAGATGGGACTGAGACACTTAAAAAACACACTTGGAACCACTGATTTCAGGCACTGCAGTGGGCTGAATGTTTCTTGCCTTTGAGGCAGGTGGGTACTCGCACTGTGTGGGTATCAGCACGTTCTGCGTTCCCGGGGGTTTCTGTCTTTTGGGGCAGCTCTACCTGCCTGCGAGCTCTCTCTGACACATGCAAACCCAAGGGATTGTGTTAGACAGCTCTCGAGCTTGCTGGACATCCACCCAAGAGAAGAAATGACACCTTTTCCGAAGGCAGTCGATGCTCAGAAGGCTCGTCAAAAAGCTGCTCGGACCAATCTCATCACCCAGCCGCAGGAAACCCGCCGCCCCCGTTTTCTTCCCTTTGCTCAACTCCTGGCTGTATCCGAGGCGGTAACAAATGTGCCATGAGATGATTTATGGCGCTTAGGAGCTGTCGAGGCGCTCGGGAAGCAGCGGCGCTCCGCTTGCCGTTTCGCTAATGGCTCTAATAAAATCCAAATCAGCGCTAATGGTTTTAATATTCTTTCCATTGCATCTCCAAGGATGGTAATTGCAATCAATAGGATGTGTTTGCTGAAAAGAATATCTGCAAATTCCGTAGTCAATTAAAAAAACACTTGCAGGAGAGGAAATGGCTCAGCCAGATGACTTACCCCTGTAACGAGACTTGGGTGCTTGTGACAGTCTGTGGATGGATGGCACTGCTGGATGAATTTTGCTGTCCACAAAGCAGGTTTATTGCAGGCAGTGGTGTAAAAGCTCATCCCTGCGGCTTCCAGTACTTCTGCAAAAGGCTCCTGGTTGTATTTTCCCTTTTCATCACTAAAGTGTTCCTACACACACTGTTGAGACAGACAGATGCCAATTACCTGGTATCTTTGGCAGTGCAGGTTGGAAACCTCTGCGAAAGCCTTTAAGGGCTAGCGGGAGATGCCAAAAGTTAATAGGATGGAAGTTAGCACGCACCAAATAAAGATCTGTTTCTTCTGCCGGGGGCTTTATTGGTGTCTTCTCTCATGACTGCTGAAAATTTGAGATGAATTTGAAGTGTATATTACAGCATGGGATGAAAGTGCAAGGTTCTTCATCCCTAGGCGATGTTCAATGTTGGCCGCGAGTGTTGCGAGTGGGAAATAGCAGCCAGGGGTTTAGTGCCTGAGAGCAATTTTCCCCAGACGAGAACTGTCGGTGCATTAACTTCTGACACAATAATTTCCAAAATCAAACTCCTGGCTTGTAGGAAATTGCATTTCTGTCATTTCTACAGCATAAAGTCCCAGCATGATCACCTCTCTCCACCTGATGGCTCTTTTACCCACTCAATTGGATCGTTTAACTCTTCATTAGGCAACTGAAGAAAGTCATAGTCATGCTGAGAGAGGTTCTTCGGGGCAGTTCGTTTGCTTTGGGGCTCAACCGACATGAAAACCAAACCTTTTAGCAGTGGAAAACACTGTAATTTCCATCAAACCAGGCGTTTGTGTTTGCTTTGTGCTGGTGTCCCCACAGCATCCCTGGGTGTGGGATCTGCGGGATGCGTCACCAATGCGGGAGGCGTTCAAAACGTGGAGATGAGCCTCTCAGGGACATGGGGCAGTGCCAGGGCTGGGTTAGTGGTTGGACTCAATGATCTAGAGGGTCTTTTTCAACCAACATGATGCTGTGATTCCATCGTAGCGGGCGATGCGTCGTTGCATGTTCTGCCGTGGGGAAATCCAAGCAACCCTGTACTTTGGCCGCTTTCCACCCAGCTCAAAGGTTAGATGAGGCTGGCAAGATATTAATGATCCTGCCAAAGTGTGTGATGTCATTAAGCTAAGAAAACATCTCTAGGTGCTCTAAAGTGCTCGTTGCTTGAGGAGCGTTGGTAATTACATACATTGGAAAGGCGTATGTTTGCTGCTTCAGAAACTGAGCCAGGCAAAATGCCTGTGATTGATAATCGTGAGCAAAAACTTGATCTCCGTTGCTGCTGCAAAGCTTTTCATTAAAGAAAATGCTATATACATGGGGCGACAACGTACGGGTTCTTGTTTTGATGAGCGATTCTCCACGTGTTCCTAGCATGTGAATTCCTGTGGGTGATGGACCCTGTTGAGCTGGCAGCGCTTCCCAGCCGACTGGTAAGTCCATGGTTCACATGGGATGTGGAAATTGTTAAAACCAGCCAAGGAAGTCGTGTTGTTTTAATACTAATGGCGTTGCAGGCAACACTAAATCCCCCTTTAATGTACTTGTTGGCTATACAAGGCCAATGAGTTCATTTTAAAGGAGTATTTTTGGTCTTGGGTGTAGTTAAGTAGCAAATGCTAAGGGTTTCCAAAGAGACACATGAGCCTTTACGCAAGTCAGGATCTTTATTGTCTCAGAACATAATTTTGTTGGTATAATGTTAAAACTAAGGGATTGTGCAGTTTGGAGTTGCGTACCCCACTCCTGCTGTGCCTTCGCTAATCATTTCAAATTCCACTTAGGCATAAATGACTGTCTTAGGTTGAAATTGCGGCGGACAGCAGGAACGCTTGTTGACAGGATAATAATGGTGTACTTATGCATCTGTTTCTTGCACATTGGGTGTGATAAATGCAAGGTAGAGGGTTTATAATTCTCAGAATTGCCCTGTGCTGGGTAAAACCTGTTATTTTTCCTACTGAAGGACAGCGGTTGCTGGCACTGGATTCGTCTGGGGTGTCTGTAACACGTGGTGCTATGGAAAATAATGCTGTATGCAGAGGAATTACAGGCAGAGGGTGTTTAAAAAACACACGAAGAGAAGCTACAACTCAAACCACATTGCAGATGTACCGAGGAGAACCCAAAAGCTCCATCCCGGTAGCGACCGCCAGAGCTGCTGCTGACAAAGCCTTTCAGGAGCAAGGATTAAACTCGCCAGGCCCTCAAACTCTCGCAGGTGCTTAGGAAAGGTAATAAAATACATGTGGCGAGCAGAAAGCGATAGGGTTGAAGTCTAACCAGGCAGAGATTGCCGGAGGAGCCGGAATGGCAAGTTGGGGTTTGCTGAGCTCGGAGCAACCCCCTTGTCCCAATGGGCGGGTGGTCCTGGGGCTGTCAGGGAGAAGTATTTTAAATAGTCCTCTAATTACCCCCAAAACCTTACCATGTGTGTTGATGTTAACAGCAGAAATGGGGCAGCAATGATATGGAGAGCAAGAGTTGTCGTGGTTTATTTCCTTATTTCTCTCCGCCTGGATTTAAGGTGGTTTTGCGTTTAACCGGCTGCTGGTTGGAACACCAAGCGCAATACTCGGCTACTTTTGTGTAAAGTTTCAGTAGAAACTGAAAAGAAAGAACTGGGTTCTGGCTGCGTTCTGGGCATCGTTTCTCCTACTCCTAACAGCAAAAAAATCAGTAAAATTCATGTCAGTGGGGTGAAGCTGGGTCCCCATCTCCTGCAGAGGTGAACTTGGAGCATCCGAGTGATCCAAGTGATGCTGCTGCCATAACCTGGTGTTGGAAGCGGCATCTAGAGAGGGATCTTCTGGGCTGTGCTGGTGGCCCTTAAATAAGTCCTTGATGTTCATGTAGCTTTTAAATGAGTTGTTCCAGAGCAGAAATGCTGCCTGAAGCTTTGTATGCACCGGAGCTCGGGATTTGTGCACAAACACGCGAAACCCCAAGAGCGGGTTTGCAAGGGATGCTTGAGAGTTACTTTTCTATCTTAAAAAACCGAAGGATAAATAGAAAACCCAGGCGAGCTTCCCTGTGCTGCGTGATCTCGTTTGCAAACGTTTCTATGTGAAATAAGCCATTTACCAATATTTTGGCCCAACTTCCTTTGAGAAGGTAAAATAAGCGTTCTGAACTCCAAATCAGTTTGTGTTTGGACACCCTACGACTTCCCCTACTGAAATGGAACGTTTCCTTCCTCGTGTCAGGAGGCTGCTGTTTGGTAACTGTTTTAACAAATAAGCTTATACGCTTCGCTATGCAAATAACTGCACTTATGCATGGCCAGGATGCAGTGGTGCAGCCCCAAGGAGGTTTACAGGGAGCACCGCTTCGTATTTGGTGGGAAAAATGGACTTTCGTGATGCTTTTTGAGGGGAAAGCCTGTTGTGAGGGTGTTTATCGTCTAAAACAAGTAGCTGTTTAATGCCATCATCTGATTAGTTTAGCGCTTTCCAAGGCCGCTCACCCTGAACCATGAATTGCTGTGCCCAGAGAGGCATCCCCAGCCCGGCATCGCAGGCTGAGGGCTCCTCCAGCAGCGAGGTTTGCTCTTTCTTAGCTATTAAATCTTCAAATAATTCTGCTTTTGCATGAGAATCTTCCTTAGCTATAACTAAAAAGATTCAAAAACACTTCTTCCAACCTGGATCCGAAATCAGCCCTGCTTCTGTAAGCAAAGCGCTGATGGATTCGGTGGAAAACCACTTTCCCTCTTGCAATTATCCGCAGTTGTTGCCTCAGACGTGAGGTGCTACATAATCGCTCTTCTCTTCAAGGGTTTCCAGCTTTTTCAAGTACTTGTATCATTTTGGGGCCCTTTGTCTTTCCCTGTCGCGCCAATGGAGTCATTTGCGTCACAGGAGTGGTGGATCTTATTTATGTCGCCGGTCTGGGTTTCCTGCCCGGTGATCTATAGATCTCCTTTAAATGAGAACATGGCGCTAAGGCCATTTATTTCAGCTCGCCCGCGCTTTGTTAAAATGAAACCCGAGCGTTCAGCCGGGCTGGAGGAAATAGCTGCAATTCGGAGGGGTTGGGGAGGATCGGGAAGTGCCGGGCAGAGATTTAATTGTCTCTTAGACGGCAACGCTAAAAAAGAAGAGAACTATATTAAAGTGCTTAATTCTTTATGCATACAAAAGCTGCTGGTATGTACGGTCCGTAGAGAATTGAAATGCTTTTAGTGAGTTATTAAAAATGTAATCTAAACTTTTTATTTAATGTAATTCCCATATTGAATTTATTAAAGAGGGACTTGGGGAAATAGCAGAATCCTGTACCTGAGTCGTGTGGTCAACCTCTTCTCTGCTTTGCCTGATAGGATTTTAATGATGAACCGTTCTTACTATTTAAAAAAAAAAATAGTCTGTGAATCATTTTTCCTTACTGAATTCTCTATGCTGTGCATATGCATTAATACATAATATCCAACAGCTTAGCATATATCCCGGCACAATCCAGCTGGCCTTTTCTTCCTTCTGCTTTCTCATCTATTATTTCTCAGGCTGAAAACCATAAAGCCAACATGTTGCTGTGCGTTGCGACAATGGAAAAGGCCGTTTCTTAGGAGGAGATTCCCAGCCTGTTCCTTCTGTAGCTGAGCTGGGAGCTCTTGGGCCTTGAAAATAATACATCCAGGCCCCTTTGCAGTTGTCTGTGGCTGGGAAGGGCAAAGCAGGTGAACATCAGGGCATGGGCTGCAAAGAAGAGCTCTGTACAGCCTCGTCCCCCCGTCTTGTGCAAGTCTTTAAAAATACATCCTCAAATGAGCCAAATGGCTAATATTTCCATGCCTTAATACTATTGAAATTGCACAAAAGTTGCTCAGGAGCTTATCCCGCCCTCCTCCCTGCACAAAGGCTGGATGAGCAATACATGTTTCCTGAGAAATCCCAGGCCAGGCTGTCCATAAGACATGTGGATGAGGGTTTCCCATGTTTTGCAGATAGTACTGATTGTCCCTATAGGCCATATTGCTCTATTTAATACATACATATTAATATATGTATTTTCCTTGCCATTCCTCATCCCAATTGAGCTTTTAGGAAGCCACATGCTGACAAGGCTGGAGTTTGCAGCCAGCGTTGTGCATAGAATATAACCCACGGCTTAAGGTGTGCCTGTTAATTACTCTTAGCTCTGTATTTTGCACCGGACCGAACAAAACTGGAGTGGTTTGATGTCTGGACCTGACCCTGCAGATGTTCCTGCCATGATGCCAGGATTCTGTCCCCAAGGGACAGTGGTTCATCCCAGAGACAGACCCAGCTTGCTTGATGTAGTAACCGTAGCTTTCTGAAAGGGTTTTTTTGCTTGTTAAAGTCATGGCTTTGGGGGGAAACCACTCAACATGTAACATAGCACATTTGCGGTGAAGTAACAGCTTCTGGCTTCCCAGTGATGGCCACCAGAAATATCCCGGTGCCTCGGACATGCTGCGGTTTGCGTGTGTGATGTGCAGAAACGTGGCCAAACAAAACGCCCAATAATTGCATTTATGATGAAGAGCTTTGCTTTGCTTTGTGCATCGGTGGATCTGAGCAAACATGACCCAAAGGCAACTCATCTGGAGCAGCCGACCACAGACCAGGCGGCCTCTTCTCACCTGGAGCAGTCGCCCTTTGGGCCAAAAGATGCTTTACGTGCACTTAATGAAGAGCGGATGGAGAGGAGGAGGTGAGGGACACGGGCGGCCGTGCGGGTGTGCGAGCTGCGCTCTGCAGAGATGCTCTTTGGCATGGAGGTGCTGCTGAAGGTGTGATTCCCCGCTTTACAAACCAGGGCTCCTGCTTGGCTGTTGCTCCTTTTCATGGTTTATTTCATGTTAAAATGCTGTTTATTACCCTTTTGCTCTGGGCTCCCAGCAGAGGTGGTGGAGGGAGAAGCTGTGCAGCAAAAACCTTCTCTGGGTATTTTCTTTTTGTATTTGTGTTGCTTTATTTCCCCCAGCTTCTTGCGCACTGATAGTTAGGTAAAATCCAAAAATATAAACCGTAATTTCTCTGTAAAGGGAGTCTGAGGCCCAGAAACAGCTTCTGCTTAATGGCAAATCAAGTGGTTGTGCCAATACCTGATTGCCGGGGAGTTCCCGAAGCTTTGCAAAAACATCCCTGGGCTTGTTTGCAAAAGGTTGGGTTTATTCCTAGAGCCACCTCAGCCCACCCCAGCCATACAGGGGTGCGATGGTGAATTTAAAGTCTCTGACACTGAATGCATATGTCCGATATACCATGGTAGGGCACGGGATGGGTGAGCCCTCGGGTTCCCCCGGTCAGCTGCAATGGGGCCGAGACAGAGGTTTTATTTGCGGCGCTGCTCTCTTTTCTTCGTCATCTTTGACTTCTCGTTTGTCTTCATGAGTGTTGAGGTACTAAAACCTCATTCCGCTGCTTAATTATCATTATTCCATTTAAACGTGGAAATTACACTGGAATAGCACACAGCATTGGAACGCATTGCGTGTGCATTGATTCTGTCGGGAAACAGGCTCGGGGAGCTGAGTGCTATTTGGGGTGACCATGATGCTCAGAAGACAGCCCCTATTGTGAGAACAAATGGGAATTTTCCGTGTTTTGGCCCCGGGAACAAGGAGCCGCTGTGTGCAAGTACAGCCCTGGGTTTTTTGAGCGTTCCCAGGGATTTTCACATTCGAGGCGCTGCGAAGCAGCTGTAGGCGGTGGCTTTGCTGGGCTGGGGTGTCCTGGTGGCCAAGCCGGGTGTGACTTTGGGTAGAGGTGGCCCTGGGATGTCCCCTCAGCACCCACCATGGGCTGAGGGACTGGGTGGTGTCACCTGTGTCCTCTTGGGGATGTCATGGACCTGCTTGTTTTGGTGCTGGGTAGAGCGTAGAAGAACCAGAGTGATGCTCTGAGTTGCAATTAGCACCCAGGGAGAAGACAGGGGAAATGGGACTGGTGGCCCTTCTGCCATCAGTGACTCGAACATCACTCAACTCAAAGGCTTCAGTTTGACACAAAGATGGTGTAAGTGAAAAAAAAACAAACCCTATAAGAAACCCCTCAGGTGTCTGTCTGTCAATATTGGTCCAATTCCAGCAGACACCCTAAAATGAATCACCCGTGTTCTTTATTCTGTTTAAAGACTGGCAGAAAACCATACACTGTATTATCAGGAGAAGCTGAGGGCTGCCAGAGCAAGTCTGCTCGGAGGAAAAGAGCCTGAGGCAGAACAGGAGAGGGGGGAAAAATGTGATTGAAGAGACAAGAGTCGTTCTCTTGCTCTTATATGGTGCTGCTCGCCACCAGCAGCAGCCGCTCGCTCCCTCGCTCCGTGACTAATAAGGCTCAGCTGGGATCCACCCTTGCTTATCCTGTTATTTTTAGCTCTTTCCAGCCTCGTGCTCGCCGTGCCGGCCCTACCGAGGGGGAAAACTCCACGCTTGTTTTCAGTACCGGTTTGGCAGCCCGGCAGTCTCCTGGGGACGGCAGCAATGGGGTTTCTTATTGCTGGTCGTTTTGGTTTTGGAGCTTGTAACCGATATGCATTGCAAACCGTGCTGTGTCTGTCAGGTGTTATCAGCTTTCCGAACAGGCTTTCTCAAGTGACAGCAAGGTTGGGAGTCAAACTCAGAAAATCATCTTCTTAGACTGAAAATCTAAGCCCAACCTGACGCGAGAGCCGGGTTTTGCTCGCATGGACCTGGGTTTTTCCCCACACAGTAATCGCATTCTTCCAAAAGACCGCGATCTCAACAATGTGGGAGGTTGAAGCTTTCTGAAGTGCTGTTGATTTTTGGAGAGTTGTGTGCATAGTATAAGTAGACCCCCCCCCAAAAAATGAGAGGATTTCTGCCAGGCTGTGTGAGTGAGCTTGGAGTTCTGGACATGAAACTTCAGAGCTGGGGGAAAAATCCCTTTCTGTCTATTTTTATCCCGGCCGTGACTCAGAGGGAGGTTTGTCTCCATAAACCCACGCTTTTATTGTGGAAGAATTTAAAGGACACGGCTGTTACCTGTTTGTCTTAGTGTATTCATCTTTATGGTATTTGGCGCTGTTTGAAAGAGAAACTTTTCATTTCGGAGAGAGTTTGTAGCAGAGCTTGTTTACCCCTTCAGCTTGGAAGACCTTGTTCTGTGCTTTACCCATCCGTTTTGCAATTAAAATGAGTTGCAATATAAAACCAGCCCATAAATAAGCTCCCTGTGGGAGAGCCCGAGGGCAATGGAAAGGGATGATGGGCTCAAGGTGGCCCATAGCCAAATAATCCCGTCCCCATCCCCGACATATTGCCCTCTGGCTTCTAATGGCTTAAAGCATAATTGATAACTCGGCGCCTAATTTTCGTTATGGGATGAGCGTCGGTGCAAACTCTTGGTGCGCACCACGCTAAAGGCAAATTAATCAGATTTATATTTGAAAAAATTGACAAAATAAATGGGGGAAGAGGGATGGGAGCCGCACACAGCGAGTTGGAAAGTGCTGCCCAGCAAGGGGTGTTTGAAATGTCCAACTGGGTTATTAGCGCCGTTAAAAACTTCTGCCAAATCTGTTATCAAAGAGGTCGGATGAGGATGTTGCTCAGACCTTGGAAGAGTGAGCTTTAATGATTTTAAGTTATTCTCTATCAGTATTTATGTGGCTGTGCATTTTATGTAAGATCTCGGATGTTTTGGGGAGCTGCTGGGTACCAGCATCCCCTCACCCTGGCGCGGTTCGGAGCAGAAAATGGGGGTTTGAACCAAAATCGGGGTGCGAGGGCTCTCGGTGGGTGTCCCCCCCCCATATTTCAGCTGTACAGGCCAAAAATCCTGGAAATTGTTTGTAGCTGATGGGATTTGCTACAAATCCTCTTGTAAATGGGACAGAAATAGCGCCGCAGAGCCAGGTGGATTGTAATATTTTAGTTTATTGGTGCTAATACAAAAACACACAGATTTGCCTTGTGCTGCTGAAAAGCTCCTGTTCTCGGTAGCGTTTTGCATACCGTGAATATTGTGTTCCCAAAGAACAGCTTATAAGAATATAAATAAAACTGCAAGGAGGCAGCTGTAGCTGTTCCATTGCCATCTCCCCATGCTCATTAGGGGCTGGTAGATGGAATTGTCCTCCATTCATTAGCAGTAATTACCTGGTGGGCTATCATACCTGCTCATCATCAGACCGCCTGTAAATTCCCTATTAGGCACACGTGATCCAGCTTATAAATTGCACAATTACAAATTAAGCCTGTGCAGCTGTATCAGTGGGTCTTTCTAGATGGGTTTCATGGAGAAATCTGCTTGTTTACCGTGTGTTTTGTCGCTTTTATATCACTGCAAAGTTATAAATACTTGAGTGACTTGGATTTTTCACTCTGATTCCCTGTAAGGCGTTTGATATCCTGTGCATCGGAGGTATCAGGATGTGAAATTGCTGTAACCTTCTGTTCCGTGTTTTGAGGGAGGAGAGAATTGTGGTTTGATTGTGTAACGGCAAGGATGCCGTCTGTGGGATGCCGAGAAAATTGACATTTCTGGATGAGTCGCTTACCACTGAAAACGGAGCATTAGGCTGTTAAAAGGGCAAGGTGTGCGCTTCTGCATCCAAATAAAAATGCAACAGGTACCCTTCTCAGTGCTCCTTAATTCCTTGGTCATATAAGAGTTCCAAAATAATAGAAATTCACTATAGAGTGGGTTTTTCCCTACCTTTGTTTTCTCAGAGGACCAAGAAGAGTTTTATTCTAACATTGCAGCATGCAGATCTTTATCCTAAAAATGGATGGGTTGGTACCCCAGTGCTAAGGGGGAATTGTAAGCTGCTGCTCCAGAAACCCCCGTGGAAGTAAAAGGGACTTGGAGGAGGAAAAGGACACTCTTTGGATTCTTAAATCAGAGGTCTATCCCCTCGTAGAGAAGAATCACGCATCCAAAATGACGGGAAACACCTCAGCATCATCCTCCTTAAATAAAAAAGTAATAGTCGAAAGCATTATGTATGTATGTGATCCAAATACTCCCCTTTCCAAGCAGATGTCTAGTATTAACTGATTAAAAAATAATCTTTTTTCTTCTTTTTCTTGCTGGATTTAAACCCTGGAAAAGCTTTAGCTTGGCTTAAAGAGGGGCTAAATCCATCACGGCTAGTAAATCATCAGCAGAGAAAGCTGCAATCCCATCATGCTGTGAAGAATTCCCAGTTCCCTGCAAGCTCGCTGGGCTCAGGGTCAGCAGGAGCATCCCGGGCTGGCTCCCTGCACCCCCCTGCTGGTGTGGGGATCAGCTCCTGCCTCATTTCTACCTGCAGTATGACCCAGCTATACGTTTATTTTGAGATCTGAAGAGAACAAGCTAGTCTAAATTAATATGCTTTTTTAATCAACCAGGCGGGTTGGCCAATACCAACCTGAAAACTAATTTGACCTGATAAGGCCCCTCAAGGAATGACTGTGAGAAGGAAGAAGTTTCTAGTTTGGTTTTTTTTTGAGTTAAGGGAACCCATCGCTCCCCTGCCTTGTTGAAGGAACAAACGCTGCTCCAACCCTTTTATTTTCCTCCTGACATGGTTTTTGGGCTGAAGGGCTGAGTCCTTGCAGCAGGGTCCGGGCACACAGCAGGACACGTGTGTGTAGAAGGATAATTAACGAAATCCCGTTGTTTCACTACAAGAATTTGAGCATGTCTGGTAAAGCTTTCTGTGCATGGGGTTGAATTTCTTGTGTCCTCACCCCCATAGCCCTGCAAGCATCCAGGACATTGAACCTGGCCCGTTCCTGGTGGCTCAGCTTAACCAAGCGTGGCCAGGATTGACCAGAGCATCTCCCCAAACCTGCTGAGAAGGGACATGTTTCATACTGGTGTCCCCAGCTTGGTGTGACACCTCCTGGAGGTGTTCTCCAGGGCTTTGTGAACTTATACCCAAACCTGCTGAGAAGGGAAATGTTTCATACTGGTGTCCCCAGCTTGGTGTGACAACCCCTGGAGATGTTCTCCAGGGCTTTGTGAACTTACACATTGTCAGTTTGGAGCTGGTTTTGGGGAAAAGCTTCAGGAAAACTTAGCTAGATCATCTCCTAAGTGGCGTAACGTACCCTGGGTTGGAGGTGCCTCAATAAAAAAGGCGGAAGGCAATGCAGGTGATCCCCTGGATTTCTCTCCCCAGCTGAGAGGGGTTGTTGGGGGTCCCTGGGGCTTTTCCTGGGTTGTGTCTTTGTGGAGAGCGGCAGCGCTGGTTCGCTGCCTCCATCCCGGAGCATCCTTTCCCACTGACCCACCTGGAGGGCTGCCAGGAGCCTTTCACTCCATTTAATCACTCATCTCTTTAATTATTACCTGCCTGCCTGCCTCATTTCTGAATGGGGAATTGCGAATGGACACAGAACAGAGGAGCAAACCCAGATGTTGAAGACAATGCTTGGCCATTCCCAGCTGCATCGCAGGCTCATGCGGGGCTCCCAGCCCTGGAGGGAAGAGCTTTTCTGCAAATGGGTGGCTTTTCTGCAGCAGGTGACATGCTAAGCCCAACGTAGCTCTCTCCTGGGTCATTTTGCAAAAGGAATAAGGTATTAAATAGATGAAGAGGCGTTCACCCCTTGCTGCACCCCTTGGTGCAGTCCCCATTGGGGATCTGCTGCATGCGGAGCGGTTGAGTCACCATCGTCATAGATTTATAGATAGACCTGCAAGTGGGAAATGGGGGATAAATTCAGGAGTTTTCCTTGCGATGCACATAATAAATGGCATTAGAGGTTACGTAATGCGCGGAGCTGCTTTCAGCTTGCCACAGATCCTTCTCCGAAGCAAGGCCAAGATTTATGCAGGATGTTGAAAAGTGTCTTGGTTTATTTTGATGGTTGAAAATACCTGCCTGGTTGAATGGGATTCTCTGCAGACCCAGTAAAAAACAGGTTCGGCTTCATCCTCTCTTAAAAACTTGTGAAGAATATTTTTCTTTGTTGTTTTGAATGAAACCAAGGTATTTTTAAACCTCCGCTCCTGTTGGGGAAGAGGGCTGGAGCCAAGGTGGGTCTGGGGGTTTCTGTCCATCCCAGCTGCATGGGAACTTGAGGGACTTCCCATCCACTCACGGGTGCTCCGGCCGGTTTGTGCGGATGAGAAGCTGGGTAAGTTGGGGGAGCGATGCTCCTACAATAGCCTTTTTTTCTAGAGGCACAGCTGGTGCGGGGAATCAAATCTGAGATGGCCTGTGAGCAAGTGTTTCTGGGTTTCGGAGGCATGTGGGTTTCTGAGCGCAGCCACAGCTGGCTGCGGCTGGGAGCAGAATAAAGCTCCTGTTGACTAAGCGAGGAAGGCGAGGGATGGGGGCTCTTGAAATTATGAGCCAAAGCTGGATGCTTGCTTGAGCTTTACGGGCCTTTTCTTTGGAGAAATTTGATTAGAGAAGGACCTGTTGTGGTGGGAGAGGGTGTTGGGGCGAGCACAGGTGTTGCCTCCATCTGGGCACAGACTGGTATTTCATAGAATAGAATAGTTGGGGTTGAAAGGGACCTTCCAGCTCCCCAGTGCCACCCCTGCCATGACAGGGACATCTTCACCAGCTCAGGTTGCTCAGAGCCCCGTCCAGCCTGGCCTGGGATGTCTCCAGGGATGGTTCATCCACCACCTCTCTGGGTACCTGGGCCAGGCTCTCACCACCCTCAGGGCAACAATTCCTTCCTCGTGTCCAGCCTGAATCTCCCCTCCTTGAGTTTGAAACCATCATCCCTTGTCCTGTCGCAACAGGCCCTGCTGAAAAGCTTGTTCCCATCTTTCTTACAGGCCCCTTTTAAGTACTGTGTCCAAAACCAGGTCACATCTCTGGTTGGGGTGCCCAAGCAGGTGCTGTGGCAGAGTCTCCGCATTCACCCTCGCTGCAGGGTGCGGGTATAATTAGCTGGAAATGTGGGGCAGAGCCTTTTCCAGTAAAGATCACGTTACATTTCTGCGGCAGAGGGTAAAGGGAAGGGATCGTGCAGCTCCCGTTGAACGGCTCGGTGTCTCGGGGAGCCGCGATCCATCGGGATCCGATTCAGCTGCGAGCGGCCCCGGTCGGGCAGCAGGCGCTGCCGCAGCCGGGGGCGGGCGGAGGGGGCCGGGACTGCGGCTGCCGCTGCAGCATCGCCCCGGGGCCGGGCGGGGGGTGGAACTTCCAGCTGTAGCGCAGTGTCTGCAGGGGGGTCATTTATTCTTTTTTGCCCCAGCCTTCCCCCGAGCCCCCCCGCTCTTTGTGCAGCCGCCGGCGGGGGCGGGACCGGGCTCCCCCTCTCCGTGCTCCGCCGGGGCCGCCGCTGCGCAGGAGCAGCGCGGCAGCATCCATCTTACCGGCTGGCCGGGCTCCCAGCTCCTCCTGCCCATCCTCCTCCTCCTCCTCCTGCCCATCCTCCTCCTTCTTCCCGTCCTCCTCCTCCTCCTCTTTCCCCGCCGGGGCCGGAGACCCCGCGGGGCGGCGCGGCGGATGATGCACGGAGATGGTCCACCAGGAAAACTGCTCCTACCAGGTAAGGGGGGAGCGCGGCCTGGCCCCCAGTTCTCAGCTGCACCCCCGTTCTCAGCTGCACCCCCGCTCCGAGCCGCCCCCGCCCCGCCGCCGGCCCCGGGGGTCGGGGTGTGCGGGCAGCCCCGACGCGGCTTTAACCCGGGGGTCCCCAGGCAGCGGGTTGGGAGCAACCAGGGTGGGGAGAAACGGGGCTTTTGTGCCCGCCATGTGATGCTGGGGAGCGCCGGGGATGCGCTGGCCCGAAGGGGCGGCCGAGGGAGGGTTTGGCAGCTGCTGCCTGCACCCTGCCTGCTGCCTGCACCCCTGCACCTTGCCTGCTGCCCGCACCCTGCCTGCTGCCTGCACCCTGCCTGCTGCCTGCACCCCTGCACCTTGCCTGCTGCCCGCACCCCGCCTGCTGCCTGCACCCCGCCTGCACCCCACCGCCTGTCTGGATGAAACTCCTCCACGTAAGTGAGTGAGCTGCTCTTTTGCTCTTCTGAAGTTGCCATCGGAGAGTGATGTATATTTGAGAGTAAATAGAATATTTCACCGAGAGCGATGTAATTTGAGAATAAGTAGGATATTTTGACGTGCTTTCTATATTGAAGCGTGAGAGCTGAGCCGTGCAAGATGGTTGTTTTCAGATGCAGCCCAGTCGTGGTTTGTGCTGTTCTGCTAAATAATCCGTGCGATGGGTTTGGGGATGAGCATTTCCCTCTCTCAGCATCCCTGGGGCCTGGCAGCAGCGCTGGGGACGGCTGCACTGACAACAGCAGCACTGACAACCGTGTTTGCTGAGCAACGGAGAGATTATTTCAGTGGGGCAAATGAGAGCTTGGGGTGGACTGTTATTGGGGCTTCATTTTCCTCTAAAGAGAGGATGGGTGCCGCTGGGTGCACCTGCACGGGAAATGGCACGTTTGGGGCTGGATGGCACAGCTGAGCTGATAAATGCATAAACGCTCATCCATCCGCAACAGCGATGCTGAGAACTGTGTTTGTGTACGTGCCAGGGAGTGTGTTTTGCAAAATACCCAACAGGCATTCCCAGCGGTGGGGCTGGAACCCCCAGAGATGGGGCTTTGCCCAGGACATCTTCGGTTTCCCCCACCACCGCCTTTAATTCAAACTTCAATATGCGTTTTAAGACAAAATATATTGCAAAATATATCGTGAAGGGAAAGATACCAAAACATATATATGTACAGAGAAAAGAGTTGAAAAGATTTTTCACTGGATGTTCTCAACCTAGCAAATGCTTCTGGCAATGAATTTCCGATTTTAGCTCCTTCGCAAGAAAAAATCCTGTTGGTTTTTTTCAGCCTCTGTTTCAGGGGATCTGATTTTTCTGCAGCCCAGAGCCTGTTGCTCTCCAGTGCCTTAATAAATGGTGTCATTGTTTGCGCAGAGCGGATGTTTTCCCCACGCACCCGTCGGAACGCGAGGGTTAAAGGTTGCGCATTGTTCGGCGGTGCTGGCGGGTCCGGGTCGCGCCGGGGTGGCCGAGCGGTGCCGGTGCCGATGCCGAGCGATGCGGCACAGGCCTGGCGCACATCCCTGCATCTCAATGCGCCGGGCTGGCTGCGATGGCAGCGCCTTTCATCCGCTTTCATCTGCTCGCTTGTTTAGGAATTGCTTCCTCTCCCCCAAACTGATAAATATTAGAGTGAAAAAAGCCGTGAGAAAAGGTCTTTTAAATCGAATCTGTTTTGAAACCTTCCTACGACACTGCAAGGATTAAGAGGAACCCCAGCCCCCTCCAAACCCATTAACCTAAAGGCCAAGTTTTAATCCCTTTGTGGCCAGCAATCCCGGGTTTGGGATCAGGCTGGCGGGCAGCAATGACAGGATTTTGGTGGCTGCCCGGGGGGAGCAGGGTGGCAGCGTGCAGCTCTGCTCCCCTCCTTCCTCGCACCCCTGTTTGTTTGAAGCTACGGTATAAATTAAAATCAAACTGTATAGAGGAACAAGCCAACGCATGGGGAAAAACTTGAAAAAGTGTTTGTTTTGGAGAAATCCAGCAGAAAAGCTCTGCCGTGCCCATGTCACGGCTGGGACATCAGCTCAGCAGTGGTGGGGACACGGGCCGGGGCGCAGCGCAGGTGGGTGTGAGGAAGAGGAGGGTATTTCGGTTGTATGTCGTGCCTCGTCTCAAAAGTCCTGTTTCATACCATAAATAAGCTGGCACTGCTGATCTCTGAAATTAGGGTGGCCAAAGGTCCTCCTGGGGTTTTGGTTGTGGCTAAGTCAGGTTCATTGCTTTGAATTTAGGCCAGGTCCAGGGGGTCCCAGCGTCTGACATCTTCCCTGTGGCCGCGTCCAGGAGTCATGCAGATTTCGTACCGTGTATTTTTTCCTTTGGTTATTTCTCTTTTCCTATTTATACTGATTTATTTTCCCATGCCAAACATATTGCTTCTGCATTTTGACAAGAGAAACGTCAGCTCTTGCACAGTGAGCAACGTTTTGGGAGGTCCTGAGCTTGGGCAGAATGAAAGATCAGCCTGCAAATCCAGGCCTCAACGCAGAAATAAAGGTTTTATTCTAATGTGTGTATTAGCAGCACTTTACTGGCCTGCAGCCTTAGCCAGTGCTTCGGTTTGCTTTGTAAATTCTTATTTTCAGCGTTGCCTGACAAGTCCATCTTTGCCTGGAGCAACACGGGGCTTTTCGGGCTGTTGCTGACTTCTCTGTTTCTTTGCCACCGCTGTACAAGTGGGGAGTCTGATCAGATTTACACCATCTCCTTGGGTTGATTTCTGATTTATTTTAAAAGCAGAGAAACCCCCTGGCGCCCCTGCCTAAGGCAGGAGCCTCCAAACAGGCAGTTGCCCATGGGAACCAGTTTTGGCTCCAGGCGCTGGCATCGGTGGCGGGCTGAGCTATCTGCTGGCGGGAGGGTCGCTCTGGAGATGTCCCCAGTCTTTACACGTGCAAAGCAAATTAAACAGGAAAGAAAAAGAAAATCTGATGTGAAAAATGAGATTTTATTTGCTTAGAGGTTATTTCTTAGGCAGGTTGGGGCATGGGGTGCACCCTCTGTTCTCCTTGGGCCTTGTCTGGGCACCTTCTTGACTCTCAGCTCCCAGGGTCTTGCTGAGCACCCAACCATAAAAGTTGGGCCAAAGAGTCACAAGTTTAAAATATGAAATGCTCATTTAAAAAAACAAAATTAGGTCTATTTTGTTTGATATCTTCGGGGTTTTGTAGGCTTTTGCGGCATGTAGAAATACCAGACTGTCATCATCTTTTTCGCTGAAGTGAATACAGATTCTCATGGCAGAGTTCAACCCTAAGAGCCTTGGAGAAAGCCTCAAATGCCACGAAGCCACCGCGGAGCGCCGGCCTGGCCTCTCGCCCACAGCTGCCGGGGCGATGCTGCTGCCTGGTACGGCCTCGGCTCGTGTGACCCTGCGTCCCAAACCAGTTACAATAAAATAAAATAAAGCCTGCATTGTGGAGAGCTGAGGCTGAAGGCTTTCTTGTTTAGATGGAGAATAAAGGGAAAATAAAAGCTCTGTAAAGTAGGCGGAAAGCATTTGGTGTGTTGAAGCATCATCAGATGGAGGATGTGGTCCATCTCATCCCTAAATTTGCAGGGGTTTGTTGTAGGTGCCTTGTCCTGGCTGCGATGCGCTGGAAGGATGCTGTGCTGTGAAGAGACTCTCTGAAAAGATTTATTCTGGCCTTTGCAGTAAAATAATGGTTTCGTGAAGTAGTTCTGGCAACTTGAGAGGTGTGTGAATGTGGAAGTGACCTCGAAGCCCTGGCCTGGGCGCCCCATGGCCGTGAACATGGGTTTGGCGGGGGGTGTGCTCAGAGTGCTGTCAGGATCCTGCTGGGAATGTAGGGGTTTTATCTACTAACTCAGTAACCGGTGGTGTTTGGGAGCTGATCCCCAGCAGAACGGGGGATGGATTCCTCCCCCAACATCAACTCAAGCGAGCGTTATGTATGCACAGTAGAGTTAAATTTAGCTGCTTGCTTGTCCGTAAGCACTCGGTGTGTGTTTAAAGCACATAAAACTTGATGTGCCCTATTTCCTCGCCGTGTTTCAGGATGACTTGAGTGCTGCTGTCCCCAGCCTGTGCATTCCCCATGGCACAGGTGCTTCTGCCATAGGGACACCCCAGCTCGCCTGCCCCATATACGCCCGTTCTGAGCTTTCCCTCCACGCTATAAAAACCAAACAGGGCCGAGGTGGCCGTGGCCACTTCTCCCCATGCCAGCATTGCCATGGGCTGCTGGAGGAGCTGTGGTGGTGACCATGGCCACGGAGGCCAATCTTCTGATGTGATCTGATATGTGAGCCTTGTGACCAAGAAGACTCATGGTACCCAGGGTGTGTTAGGAAAAGTGTGACCAGCAGGTCGAGGCAGGTTCCTCTCCTTCTGCTGTGCCCTGGAGGCCCCATCTGGAATACTGGGACCAGTTCTGGGCTCCCCAGTTTAAGAAGGATATGGAATTACTGAAGGGAGGCCAGTGGAGGGCTGCGAAGGTGATGAGGGGTCTGGAGCATCTTTCTGATGTGGAAAGACTGAGAGAGCTGGTGCTGTTCAGCTGGAGAAGGCTGAGAGAAGACCTTATTTATCCTTATAAATATCTCAGGGGTGGATGCCAAGACAATGGACAAGACTCTTTTCAGTGGCGCCCAATGATAGGATGAGGGGCAATGGGTACAGGTTGAAACACAGGAGATTCCATCCAAGTATGAGGAGGAGAAACTTCTTCACTTTGAGGTGCCAGAGCCTGGACCCGGCTGCCCAGAGAGGCTGTGGAGTCGTCTTCTCTGCAGACATTATAATCCACCTGGACACGATCTGTGTGATCTGCTCTGGTGACCCCGCGTTAGCAGGTGGGTTGGACTGGGTGATCTCCAGAGGTCCCTTCAGCCCCAGCCATCCCGTGATTCCGTGAGTCCCTGGCTAGCGATGCCAACATGGAGTGTCCCTTGACAACTTTTTTGTTTGTTTAAACCCTCTGTGGACAATAGACGGGGTGTGTGTTGGAAGCAGAGGCTGGTTGCCAGAGCGATGGTGTTTGTCGGGCAGCCCGGTGCAGGCAACAGAGCTGCCCGTGGCCTTATGCACCAGGTGGGGAAACACCAAGGAGTTTGGTCCCTGTGCTGAGACAGCCACAAAATTCATTTATCTTGTGGTTTTGAGAGCCAGAGTTCAAATAGGCCTTTGCTAATGGGGAGATGCCCCTCCCAGGAGTGCAGGATTGGATCTGGTCCTGGCCACCAAGAAGGGCACCCGGTGATGGTGACGGGTGCAGGGGCTCCCAGCTGTGCCTCTTAACCAGTCTGGGTTTCTCCTGTTGCCTTGAGCGAGGCGGTGGGGTTTTCACTGCAGGATGAACCCGGCTCTGTGGGATCCACTCAGGGGATGCTGGTCCTGGAGCATCCCGGCTACCGAGGGCAGGGGTGAGCTGACCTGAAACCAGCGATGAAACAGTTATTAAAAACGTGGATAAAAACTGCTAAATATATTTTTGTTAAGCTGCATCGCTTCCTGCCCGTAGCGGTGATGCCGAGGTCAGTTTGCAGTGGGGTGGCTTGCACATGGTGTGTGATTGTTCAGCATCAACCCCCCATGTGTTGGGTACCATGGGCACAGGGGACCGGGCTGGGGTCCCCAGGTCGGCCGGCGGAGGAGGTGTGGGGACATCCCCTCCAATGGACGAGGGCATGCAGTGACTTGTTCCAAATCAGAGGGGGCGTGTGTGGCAGGTTGCAGGCTCAGCCCCCCCAGCCTTGGCCACCACATCCTTCCTCTTGGGCTATGGGATTTGTGTTTATTTTTTCAGATTTATTGTGTCAGGATCAATCCCCGCGGCCGGGAGAGGAAGTTAATTTAGCAACAGCAGGAAAGGACACAATGAGTCAGTGGTGGAAGGGAACTAAAAATAATGAAATATCCAGAGAACAACTTTGTTTCTTTTGGGAATTACAGTTACGAGGCAGCATCCGGGGACAAGAACAGAATTAAACAACCCTGTTTATTATCGCTGTTTTTTCCTGAAACTTCAAAGTGCAGTAACGCCGTGATACATAATTTGTATGTTGTTAGAGCTGATAATCTAACCAAAACCTGCATTTTGGGTGAAATGATGTCAGCATGACTGGGATATATCATTTAAACATGTAAAGTTTGCAGCACTGTTATAATTATTAATCTGGCATGCGGCATAGTTGTGTCGCACCAGAAATCAGTGCTGTTGTTGCTGGTGTGCCATGTTTTGAGGATCTCTGAGAAACCGTGGCATCAGTTCCAACCTTGTGAGGGTTCCCTATAGAAATGTCTACCCCGAGTGGGTAATCTCTGCATCTCACTGCCCGCCCGCAGCTGATCGGGAGCAAACATTTTGATGGGACCTCTGCAAGGACCGAGAGGGATTTTTGCAGGGCTGGGGAGCAGCAGCTGTGTCTGGGAAGCCTGGATCTCCAGGCAGGACCGGAGGCACCAGCTGGAGCTGTCAGGGGTGCAGGTTTGGGGGCTGCAGAGCCCCTCGGAAGCTGGGGCTGGGGTGCTCAGCCACCCCCAAACAGCAACCAGGCGGTGTGGGGGTGCCCAACCTCTGCAAGCCCACAAGACAGGTGGCAGGTTAAGGCCAAACGCCTTTTTGCACTCTTGGTTAATTCCCCCGTTTGTTTTTTTTACACCTGAAAAAGCTCCTTTAGCCAAGAAATAGCTCCCTGGGGCCCTTCCTGGTGTTTTCCTTGTAAAGAGCGAAAACAAAACTTCATCTTTGTGGTTGACTTTGCTGTGACACCCATCCTGGAGCAGCCGTGCGAGGGCTGGGGACCACCTGGCTTCACCGCCCCGGCCGCTGGGGTTTAATTGGGATCGCTCCCAGGCTGAAAACCCCGGTAGAAAACCTCAGGCTGTGACTGCGCCCGCCGGGCTTGAATTTTTGACATCAGACACCGGGTTTTTTCCTGCCCTTGTGTAGCCGGCAAGTGCTCCGGGCTATTTTTATCCAGCGCTGGCAGTGGCTGGAGGAGGACGCGGCTTCCCTGGGCTCCCTCATCAGCTGGCCGGGGCTCCAGCGCTGTCTTGACTTTATTAGGGAAAAACAAGGTGCTGCGGAGCGACCGGGCGGCGAGAGGGGCCGGGGAAGCATCCTGGAGCGGGGGCTGCCGTGGGTTTTGGTTCTGGAGACGGGTTCTTGATCCCATGGTGCCGACTGAAGAGCGGAGGAAGGACTGAGATGCTCCGTCGGGAGCGTCGGATCGGCCACGTGAGGACCCGGGAGCCAAGGAGATGAGTCGGGAGGGTGATGATGGCATGGGTGATGTCATGGGTGACGTCATCAGGAAAGCAGCCGCGCCGGCCGGGGAGGGGAGTTATAAAAAGGTAAGGGACAAAAAGGAGCTTTTTTCTGCCACCGGTGGGGGGACAGGGCTAAACGTGCCCAACACCCTCCCCAGGGACCTGGGGTTTGGGTGTCAGAGCAGGGAGTGCCTGGCAATATTTAACCCCTGCAGGGCAGCAAACCTGCCTCCCCGCGTGATTCCACATCGCTTGGTGATAAAGAAAACGTGAAAGAGATGTTTCCAAATGCCTTCTCGTGCCTCGAGACCCCTGGGGTTTAAAGCAATTTGCCACATGGCTTGAGATCCATAAGTTTGACTTGATTTTGCATTTACCAGCAAATCCCCCGTGAAGAAAAAGGAGATAAAAGAAACGTAGACTCTGTGGTTACAATTTTGTTTTGTAAATCCAAGAATAGCCCTTGTACTTCACAGAGATCGCAGAAGGCACTGCCTATGGCTCTGGAACTTTAAATATAGTAATTGTCCATGGCTGGTAATGACAGACCCTGGCAAAAATAGCCTGGCTGGCTTGGCCGTGTCCCCGCGGGGCCAGGCAGGGGCTGTGCGCCGTGGTTGGTGACAATGGATGTCCCTGGTGTCCAGCACCCCCCGGCATTGCTGTGTCGTGACCCGGTGGCACTGCCCAGTGGGACAGGGACCTGCCGGAGTGTTGGTGGCACCTGTTAATCTGTAATTCACGGTGTAATTAGGCTCTTCCCTCTCCAAACCAGCACGCCTGGGGTTTGGTCCGGGTTCGGTCCCATTGGTCCAACTCCAGAAGTGCCATCAGGGGTCTCGGAGCATGATGAGGAGCCTGGCAAGTCACTGCTGCACCTCAACGCCAAATCAGTCTTCCATGTACAGTTTTATGTGCTATTTTGGGTGATGTCTGTAATGAGTAAAGCTGCTGGTACATGTGCCTGTGTGCTAAACAGTGTGGAGAGGTACCTGGTGAAAAGAACAAGCCACCTACCGCTTCTTAAGGGACAGAAATAACGTAGTATGGACTGGCTGACCTTTGAAGGTCCCTTCCAACCCATACTATTCTGCGATTCTCGGACTTTGCTCCATCTCCTAGAAAACTGCAGAACTCTTGTGCCCGCTGCCCTGGGCTCCACCAGCATTGGGTCGATCGGGATCCCTGGCATCAGCAGCACCATGTGCCCCGGGGATGGGGTTTTGCGGGAGGAAGGTGGATATTGGATGAATTCTGTCTCTCAACCAAAAATGTGGCGTATTTTGGTGTCGAAGTGCTGCAGCATGTTGGGGACGGGCTGTTTGCCAACACATGTTGGCGGCGGGTGGCGAGGAGCACAAATGGTTGTGTATAATCTGCAAACAGCGGAGAGGTGGTTGCGGTAGATTTATTATATAAAGAGCAATAATTACAGCAGGGAATGGAGCTGGGGAAAGGGCGGTGGGGAAGGTCTGAACCTCTCCTGGCGATTTGCCTTTGCCGGGATGGTTGTGTAAAGCATTTTACACATGGGCCCTCGCAGCCATCCCCTGACATTGTGTTTTTATCCGTGTGCGTAACCAAAGGCAGCTACTGACCTTCCGAATTGGTAACAAGGAAAACATCCGCCCAAGACTGCTTGGCCTTAAAAATATAAAGCAGCCTTGTGTTCAAAATAATTGTTTGAACCAAACTTCGACTGCCCCCTCTTTCAGAAATAGGTGCATTTCTTTGATCCAGTGCCATGTTTAAGTAACATGGGTTTGTATTTTGCTTGCTAACACCTTTGCATTTTGAGTATTTGATGCATTATTTTTTATATATCAAGTCAGTATATTTGATAGGTGAAAAAACACTTGCAATTTGCCTTCTCAATGTGTAGTTTTCAGTACCCAGCTCAGGACGTAGAATGCAACTGTTGGGTGATTTGTCTAAAGCCTAAAGTCCAGTTTCCTTAGGTGTATTATATTTCTTAGTAACTGTTCCCTATATTATAATAACAACAATTAGCACTCTTGATATCTTTACGGTCATTAGCCCCTGTCTGGTTTATAAAAGGGGGTATTCTGGGCTCAGTCCTGGGACCAGTATTGTTTAGTATCCCCAGTAATGATCTGGTGGGGAACACAGATTGCGCATTGATTAAATGTACAGAAGTCAAACTGCGAGCAGTTGCGTCTCGGTGGGAAACGGAGCAAAGTTTGAAAAGATCTGGAGAGACAGCCCTATCTGAAAGGGGGAAATATATGGAAGTGTGCCTGTTTTTCCCTCTAAATCTAGAAACAGCCTCTTTGCAATGGAGGCATCGATTACCAAAACCTGAAAGAACAAAGCAGAAAAACATTCTTGAGTGGTCTGGGTAGAACTTGAGGAGCTGAACCCAAAAATTCAATACCACTTGATGCCCTGGAGGGTTTTTTAAGTATTTTAAATGAAAGGAGTTAGGTTACACACAAAGTATGTATTTTGGTAAGGGATTGACAATATAATGGGCAGTGTGATAACGTAATGTATGTAGTCAGCACTTTAGTTGGAATTAAATTATTAGCTATTTTAAGCTAATAATTTACATTTTGTTATATCTCGCTTTCCTGTATCAAAAAGGTACATTATTTTTAGTTAGGTAAAATATGGCAAGCACAGTTATATTAATTCATGCCATTGAAGCAGCCCATGCTTGCCTGCTGTGTCTTATTTTGTTGCCTATTTTTGATTGGGTATTATGTGTTATTTTAAAATGAAATGTTTGGGGGCTTCACAATGTTCTTTCTACCAATAACTTGCCTCCTGGTGTCAGCATTGGCACATAATCCATCAGTGACAGACACTGGGATAGTACTGGTGCTAATTTTGAGCCTAGATCTATGATTTTCATTTATTGCACATTGATTACACAGTCATCTCTGTAATTGGTGATTAATTTCAAAACACTTTGTAGCTTGCTCCTATTAAAAAAATATATGTGTATATATATAAAAATATGTTTTTAAAACTGGATAATTTGGTGGCAATGGTTAAAAATACATCTCAAAGCACATTGGCAGAAGGATGGTGAGGTTTTGGAGGCTGCTCAGGCAGGTGGAAGATGATGATGAAAGTGTTGTCTCGGTTGTATATAGATATAGGTGCAGGTATCAGTGTATTTATTAGGTGTATATCAAATGTATACATGAGTGTGTGTGTGTATGTAGTCGTATAACCATCAATATGTGGAGAGAGAAAGAGGTGCAGATGGGCCTCCCTGTTGGGATGGGCGACGTGGTCCACCCAAACCTTGGAGACAGCTTGGAGTTGTGTTGGCCATCACGACCACCACGTTGGGGCTGGTGGGACAAGGCTCCTTCCCGCACACCGTCACAGCTTCATCCTCTCTTCTTGCCCTTCCCTTTCAGGCCCAGAAGAATGAGCGCGAGTCCATCAGGCAGAAGTTGGCTCTGGGCAGTTTCTTCGACGATGGCCCCGGACTGTACACCAGCTGCAGCAAGAGCGGCAAGCCCAGCCTGTCCTCACGGTAAGCCAGGCACCTCCAGCCCAAAACCTCGCTGGAGGCTTAAAAGTGTGAGAAGCCTCCACTGGGACATCCCGAGACCTTCCTTTCATTGCATCCCTCGGTTTTTGCTTGCAAACGTATTCTTGAATTCTCCTTGCAACCATATTCTCGAGTTGTCCTTGGTTTAGTTTGTCTTATGCACCGAACGCAATGATTGTGTGTTATGTAAATAACTCTAAATAATATGCTGAAATATTAGTTTAAAACTATAGAGAAGTGGTATTTGGATGCTCAAGGGATAAAGGAAATGAGCTGAAGTTTCCTGAGTTAGGTTTCCTTAAGCTTTTCATTGAAGGTCTCTGCCCTGAACAGAACGTTGCCTTATGGACTTGGGCAACCAAGACCAAAAACAGTTCTGGAAGTATCATGAATTTACAACTGGAGTTATTTTTCAGGAAAATAGTTGGTTCATTATTTTTTTCCAATGAGTTCTTTATGTTGAGTTGCAAAATACTGAGGATTTTAATGCCTGGTTTAACACCAGATGTGCATGTCTGTAGCAGGACAGACATGGGGAGTGAAGATCTACCTGTTGCCATGGTGTGGGAGAAGAAAAAGAGAGTCTTAGAGAGGCATAAAACCAGGAGGAATACTGTTATTACACCAGAGAGGTACAATTGTGAAATTAAATTGAACTGCAAGTCATTTGAAAGGGAAAACAGTTTTGCTCTGTGTAGTTACAGCTAAACCAGGAGCCGCTATCTTGTAATTATAGCGCGGGTCTAATTAACGCTGTGTGGCAGGCTTTGGCAGCTGTGCCACAAGAAATTACCAGCTGTACCTGAACGCTTGGGCGTCATGTTAATATTTATAGTCCGGGCAAAGCGTTAATATTAAACACTGTTTGGTACAGGACCTGTAGGAACCTTTTTCGGACCATCGCTCTCACTTTTGTGCTTGCAGAGGAAATAAAACTGTGCTTACATATGAAATGTGTGAAGTTGAACCAGGGGCGCATCCTGCATCCCAACCTGGGTACCCGCGTCTGAGCGCCGCAGCTTAAAAGCTTGTGCGGAATTAAAGAATTAGGGAACAGTTTGGGTTGAAGGGACCTTCCCAGCTCCCCCAGTGCCACCCCTGCCATGACAGGGACATCTTCACCAGCTCAGGTTGCTCAGAGCCCCGTCCAGCCTGGCCTGGGATGTCTCCAGGGATGGTTCATCCACCACCTCTCTGGCCAACCTGGGCCAGGGTTTCATCACTCTCAGTGTAAAAAATATTCAGTTATTAATGCTGTCTATTTTGAGGTAATAGTGGCTTAAGAAATTGCACTAAAATAATTGAGTTTGCTGTCTGTAAGTACCAGCATGAACCACCCCCATTGGGAATGAGAAATAACAGGCAGCAGAATGTGTGTGGGGGCTCGCCCTGTCTTTAGCAGATGGCTCTTTTATATAATAATATTTTTATATATTATTTACCTATTTTATATATCAAAATATATTTTTATCTATTTATATATGAAATATAGAATATTTATATGTATTCTTTTATTTCATGTAATAAGACAGCCACCCTGACGGCAAAATCTGTGCAGCGTCTCGGCAGTTCTGAAGTCCATCAATAGGTGGTGGTAGAAGCATTTTCATCAGCCAGTTTCCAGTCCCAGTCTAAAACTGACGCTGGGAAATGGCAGCACTGGGAGTGTGGTGTCCTGCACGGCCTTTGGGTGGGGGACGACCATCTTCTTGGAAAAAACAAGTGAAAATATATCTATTTTCCTTTGGCCCAATAACCGAATTGGGATAACGACTCCCTTTTCCTCCCACAGGTTACAAAGTGGGATGAACCTGCAGATTTGCTTTGTGAACGACAGCGGCAGCGACAAGGACAGCGACGGCGATGACAGCAAGACAGAAACCAGCCTGGACACGCCGTTGTCGCCCATGGTAGGTCTGGAAATGGAAACTGAAAAAGAACCGATCCTATTAAAATATAATTGCAACGCCAAACCCCAAAGCAGCATCTCCAGCCATCAGGAAAAGAAAAGCGAGATGCTGAGGGGCAAATCTGGCGAATACAGAGCTGTTGTAGTACAGATGCCTTCACGTGAAGGTGTTTTCCTTCCTCCTTCCTTCCTCCCTTTCTTCTCGGCTCTGATAATTATCAGGGCAGTAATGAATATGAAGCGGTATCAGCTCCCACCAGCTTTCCTCTCCTCTCTTTTCCTTTGTGAATGTAACACCACGGTCTCAGATGTTTTCCTCCAGCTTAACCAGACTGTCCCTTCAACACCTATTGATCTGGTTGGCTCCTCTTTCCGTTTAAAGTTCTCAAGTTGCTATTAATAGTCAAGGGGGCCTAGCTGGGAATTATTCTGATTTTTAAAGGTAAACTTGTGGATTTAAAAAAAACAAATCAGTGCTATTCACCTTCTCTGTAGAAATGATACCACTTGTAAGTGCACAAAACTACAGCTGCCTGAAAAGAGGGTTTAGTGTTGGTCTCTTCTCCCAAGTAAAAAGCAACAGGACGAGAGGAAATGAGAGGAAAGTTGTGCCAGGGGAGGTTGAGTTTGGATCTGGGGAACAATTTCTCCCCCAAAGGGCTGTGGGGCATTGGACCAGGCTGCTCAGGGCAGTGCTGGAGTCACCGTTCCTGGAGGGTTGGACAGACGGACATGAGGTTCTCAGGACATGGGGTTGGACTCAATGAGCTTGAGGGTCTCTTCCAACTTAAATGATTCTATGAAAATATGTAGACAGCAAACGCGTTGAGGTAACGGGGCTGTAACGCTGCATCTCTGCTCCCCAGAGCAAGCAGAGCTCGTCCTACTCCGACAGAGACACGACGGAGGAAGAGTCAGAGTCCCTCGACGACATGGATTTCCTCACCAGGCAAAAGAAACTCCAAGCCGAAGCCAAAATGGCCTTGGCTATGGCCAAGCCCATGGCCAAGATGCAGGTGGAGGTGGAAAAGCAGAACAGGAAGAAATCGCCGGTAGCGGATCTTGTAAGTGGGAGCTGTGGGATGGGAAACACCAGCCCTTTGGCTGTTTGCTTTGGTTGTTGAGACACGGACAGCGGTGCTTGTAGACATGGGGAGGAGCAGTGGAGATCATCCATCCCTCGGGAGCTGGAGGGTTGACATGGATTGTCAGTCCACCTCTGGTGCTGGTAGATCTGGGTCAAACGTGTAGGTGTTTCAGCTCATTTTTGTCCTCTCAATGCAGTCGTTGCTGCAGGCAGAGGGGGGAATGTCTGCAAAGCAAGCTGCTGCTGGTCGGGAATAGGAGTAATTGGTAAGAAAATGGAAGAAAATGGTAAAAAACTGAAAATTGCTTTTCAGCTGCCACATATGCCTCACATAAGTGAATGCCTGATGAAGAGAAGTTTAAAACCCACTGATCTAAGAGACATGACTATCGGGCAGCTACAAGTGATAGTCAATGATCTCCACTCGCAGATAGAAAGTAAGTGACGCTTGTTTAATTATTGTTTGGTATGTCCCATTTAATTAAGAACAGTTCTCTAGGCTACACATGGGAATGTTGGTAAATACATGATAACACGAGTATACGCAGAAGTTGGAGATGGAGATCTCTTCAGGTTTGGTTCCTTCAGCTTTTTCTTTTCTTTGTGGCAAGGGGGTTATGGTTTGTCCTAGAAAACATTCCCTGCTGGTTCTCCGCACCAGCTGATGTGTATCGCAGTCGAAGGGTGATGTACAGGACCCAATGTGGGGTTCCATCAAACTCACCTCCTTTCTCTCGGCTCCAGGCTTGAACGAGGAGCTGGTGCAGCTGCTGCTGATCCGGGACGAGCTGCACACGGAGCAGGACGCCATGCTGGTGGACATCGAGGACCTGACCAGGTGAAGGAGCCTCCTCGGGGGGTGTTTCTCCCTCCTCACAGGTCTAGTAGAGGTTCTTTTAGCAGAATTTGGGTCCTAAAGTTTTTTGCCATCCAAGGTAAGGGCTGAGCAGGACGCTGCTCTCTCCTCCAAAACAAGAAAGCGAGGCAGTTGGGTTCTGGAGGTGGCTCAGCATCTTTCAAGTGCTCCCCAAATGCAGGTGTTTCATGCTCTTGAGTTGGTTTTTCCCTTTCCAAAGTCTGGAAAAATAGCACCTGGGGAGGAGCGATGCTGCAAACCTGCAGCA